>NC_071585.1:4463643-4767393 GCF_024509145.1 Vidua macroura | reverse complement strand
AGTGAAAAGCAGTATTCCTACCTAATATTGTCCTTTTTTTTCTCCAAAAAGTGAGAGAGTGTAAATTTTACAGGCACGTTTTATTTCGGAGAATATTACCTAGGTTACCTAGAACATGGACCTTTGGAAAACTGTGTTTTTTATGGTCTATCTCTATACTGTGGAGTGCTGTCATACACTATAAAACCATCTATGCTAGTGCAAAGCAACATCTGGGAGTTCATTTTTTTGGGGGTATTACCAGAATATACCATAAAATAACTTTACAATACATTTGAGAAATCTGTACAAGACACACAGTCCTAAAAGGCTAAATTTTGATAATTTAAACTACTACCTCCCAGTCCCATTAAAGGTTTCTTACAACTCAATAATATTTTTCTTGATTCTCCTGTGGTATTTCATACCCGGATCTATTTAAAAGACTTGCCAAGTGGAATTCACAAAACTGATAAAGTGAATTGGTCCTGTTCAAACTCCCAGTGGTTTTTGCTCCTCCTCTGCTGCCCTTGTGGCTGTGCCATGTTTCCTGCTGCCAGCTGAGTGCTGAGATGAACTGAAGCACATCTCCCCCATCCCCACACACATCAATGCTCTGTCTGCCTCTCCCAGCTTTATTTTAGAGGCTTTGACAACAACGTCAAAGGACAGGAACAATTTCCTTTTTCTTCTCTAATATATCATCAGAGATTGGAAAGTATGAGGGCCCACTGGATTCAGATCCATTTTTTCTTTTAATAACATGATGCTAGACAGGATAAAGTCCTCCTTCTTCTTACTTTTTTAAAAAATGACTTTGCAGCAATGAGAGCAAAAAGTAAACATATCAGAGAAAAAGACAGAACAAAACAAACCCGGGGAAACCATGCAGTTAAAGATGAAAAACTATCCCAGGGTAAAGAACAAGCACTCAAATTCCCATGCTAATCCATCTCAAAATTCACTGAGGTGCAAATCTTTTCATCACCTCCTCCTGTGGCGCCTGTATTGCTCACGCCCAGGATGGCAAAACACAAAAGGATAAAAAACTCTGCCTAACAGGGACTTAGCAGAGCCAGCTCACACTCAGGAGTGATGAAGCCATTAGTCTTGAAGAGTGATTCCCCCTGCAGAGTTGGGGAGACAGACATATTAATTTGGGCCTTAACTATTTCTCTTTCATTGAGGGAAAGAAAGAATTTGTTATTTGGGTCTCTAATGGAGCAGTTTGCTAGCAATTTTCCCATTTCAAACACTGTCTCAGCTGCTAATGTGCAATGTTTTGTCAAGCTTACCTACCCATAACATAGACAAATCACTACCTTGGAGAAAAAGAGAGGGAGTGAACCATCAGTACTGATAATTCTCAGCTGTCAGATGAATAGAGCCTACAAATGAGGCCCCCATGCTCTATTAACAGTGCCAGGAGCTCCTGCCTGAGCTGTGCCACCATGCCCTGAGCTGGGCATGGGCAGGCACCGAGGCCCTGCTGGGACACAGAGTGAGAGGATGAGCCACATTGTTCCCTGGTTCTGCTGGGCTGACGTGGCTCAGGCTGCCAGGACCACACAGCCCCGAGCCAAAGCCACCTCCGAGAGAGGAAAACAAACCTGTGGCACCTGGCAGGACACACACAGCCTGTGTGAAGAGTGCTGGGAAGGGCAAAAACCTTGTTTTCCTCCTGGCCTGTAAGCAGGGATTTGCAGGGAACTGTGTGAGGAAAAAAGGAGCATTCACATCCACCGTGGTGACAGAAGCCAGGGATGGGGAGAACCATTTGTATAAGGACGGAGGAAATTTTTAGGGAACACAACAATCAATCCAGGGACTGAAACAACTGCATTATAAAAATCTACTTGGACCATTATTCTACATTTATCTCATAATTTAGGCTCTCATATCTTACCATGCATTTTGGTCTCTGATGAAGAAAAGTTCCACAGGTGTCGTTTCAGTATTCGAGGTGAATAAATCATACTAAATAAATCATCATCATACATGATCTTCTTACTACAGATATGAGCTGGATCTGATCCCTGCCCTGGCACTTTTCTTGCCTCTTCATCTGAAACACAAGCTTTATTCCTAGCATGCACAGCAGGTTTGGGTAGCTGCACTGAAGTATTTACCCAGGATGGGAGGTGCCCTGGTTGGGAGAGAAGGGAGGAATCCTGCCCTGAAGTCACAGTCAGGATTGCAGCTCACCCAGCAGCAAAACGTGGAACAGCCGCAGTGCCAAAACCTGCAGTCCTGCTGCTTCAGAAAGTGCTCATGGCCTGATATCCCAGGGAACAGCTTTTTGTGTCTCTCACCTCTCAGTCCCCAGGTAGAAAACAAAGTGCTTTGGGATGGCAGGACATGGAGGATTTTAGATGTCTGTGTTTACTGCTTGTTCTAACAGTTAAAGCCTCCACCCTGTACCCCAGCCAGACTCTACCACCACTATAAAACCCCTAAACAAAGAGGGTCCTCCCAGACTTTTATACTGCTGCCTTTCATCACAGCACCTGAATGACTTCCAAATAAACTTAATAATAGGCATTATAAATGCCTCTTCTGGAGCCTGCCTTAGGAAATGGAGAGCTGAGAGCCAGTAAAGCATCCACTTGTATTAATACAAGGTCACAACTGGAGTTTCCCTTCATATTCCCTTTGCTGTTGATTTTCAGGGTCTAGCTGTCAAACTCCTGTTGTAGTTCTAGACAGAACTGCTTCCTAACAACTCACCCAAGGGCAGATCTTCAAGAGACAAAATCCTACCAACAGAGAAGTGACTTGTCAACATAAATCTACCTAGGAAGTTACACAGATAATTCTGCTCACCAAAAGACATCTTTCAGAATGAAAACAGATGTTTTGATATGTTCCCTGATATCATGGTCTTATTCTAAAAGCAGTGCTAGTGACATTGGATCTTCTGACACACTGCAGTGAATTTAATTTCAGCTGTGTAGCTGAGCAGCTGCTCAGGTATCAGCTGGTAACCACTGAATTTGTGATGGCTGCCACATTAGAAATCCATCCCCTCTGTTGTAGCATGTTAATTTTGCATTAAATATAGCACAGACAATCAGGAAACACCACAGAAATCTGCAGACTGGTATTGCACAAAACATCTTTTGACAAAACACCAACGTCTCTCTAACCACATTAACACCAGAATGAAGCATTGCTCTGCCAAACCTCAAAGCTTCTCCATCTACCACTGTGACACTCCACATTTGTGGTGGGAAATTTTGGCTCTTCTCATCACCTTTCATTGTAATGTCCCTGCCAGTCTAATTCATATATTTTCCTTTCTTTATCCCTGGATGAGGGTGCTGAGCTCCCTCCCATGACTGCAGGAATGCTGCTGGGTTGTGCCCAGATGTAAAAGTCCAGGGGAGCTCCCCTGAGCCATCACCTGTGAGGGTGTTCAAGGTTAATCAGAAGCTGTTTTGGGGGCAGAATACGAAACAATGCCTCCCTGCTCTTAGACTAGACAGGTAACTTCCCTTCTCAGCTAACTTTATTGGGTCATGTGGACTTGAGATCAGGGTTAGCAGGAAGAATTTTACCTCTTTGCAGCCTTTGGCTGTGAACACAAATGCAGGAAACAGCATCCTTAGGTTGGAGAGATTTGGGAATTTCCAGGTCCCTGCTGGTAATTCCATACCTCCTTCAAGCAGCACATGAGTTCAGAGTGTTGGTGTTTCTGAGATGCTGTGGTGTAGTGAGCAGCAGAGACACGGATCCCACAACCTGGCACCCAGGGACTATAGTAAAAAAATGGAACCCCAACGGGAAGAAATGATGATGTCTGCTCCAGATCAGAAGGCTGAAGGATAGCTTTATTAAAACTATACTATATTACATTAATATACTATTTTAAAAGATATTATACTATTCTACATACTTACTTCTTACTTACCTAACTACCTCAAACTCGTGACTCTCTGCTGAGAGCCCGAGCCACAGCTGGATCCCACTGGTCACTGACCCCAGACAACCTTCACCAGAATCCAGCCCAGCAATCCCTGCAGGTGAACAATCTCCACACCACATTCCACATGGGGAAAACAAAGGAGCAGAGAGAAAGATTGTTTTCTCTCCTTCTCTCTGTGCTTCTCCTGAGAGACAGAATTCTGTCTCTCTGTCCAGAGAATGTGAATGCCACAAGTGACTCCAGCTCAGGGATTTTGTTTCAGAAGGCTCCAAAGAGACCATCCCACATGGTGCACAGAGTTCTGGAATTCACTTCCAGCACAGCACCTGCTCTGAGCCCCACTCAGACCTCTGCTGAGCACTTTTCACTGTTATTTTTTTTTCTTTTTTTTTTTTTTAGGAGGGTTGTTTTGAGGTTGGGATTTTTTGTTCTGAAGGGAAACAGAGAGTTTCTCTAGTACCTATGTGAAAGCAATCATTCACCAATGGTTGAACCTGATAAATATAAACCTGTAGGGTTAGTTTTTAACAAGCCAGACCCAGAATATTTGCTTCACTGAGAAGCTCTGTGAGGTCCCAGAACAACTAACCCCTAAACACATCACATTGCTGTTTAATTATTGCTTGAGGAGGTCGGTCCTGACCACCCTCTATTGACTTCCAATTATTTCAAGAAACTCCCAGCCTAGATCTCTTCCCATGTTTTCTCACAATGCTGTAACTAGCTCAGGGATCTGAGGATTTCAAGCTGATTTGCATTTTATTTGTCAAGTTGTAACACAAAACTATTCTTTTAGTGAAGATGGAAGTAAGCTGACAGAAAAAACCGAAAAGTTATTTTTTAATCTCTAATCTAACTTATTGTTAGGAGCTGTGTACATTCTGTACATCTGTTTTTACTGCACATTTACAATACTGACAAGGAAAAGGCAGAACATCAGAAATTAGCAGGAACATTAAGTAGCTTTTTGGTAGTTGAAATTCTGCCACCTGTAATATTTTCTCAACAGATTCTGTTATTTGACAATAGACATTCCTCAAATCCTTTCTTATTTTCATAGTCTTTTTAAGCAAAATAAACAGAACATGTGTTAGCCAAAAGACAATTAGTATTTCATTTGGTAAAGAATCTGATTAGTGTATTTTATGTCAAAGTTGTGATTTTATGCTGTTTTATTTTCTGTAATTGCTTTTCCTCTTCATAATCAGCTTTAAGAATGTATATACTCATTATATATTGCAATCTCTTTATTTTGCTTGGCAACACAGGAGCTTTGCAGTGAAATTTGTATTAGATAAAAGATATATGCCTTTTTTGTTCTACCATTCATTTTTATTAATAATTATTAATTTGTGTTCATACTGGACTGAAGTGATATCTCTGGGAAAAAGGGACTACACACACACACACACAAACCCCAAAAAACCTAAACCAAACTAAAAACCAAAACAGTCTCAAACCTGCAAACCTTTGAAGTTTGCTCCTACACAGCTTGCCTGAATAAATTAACCTGTATATGACTTTTTTTTTCTAAAAGAAATCTCTCAATTATAAAAAGCAGTGAAGAAGGTAAAAATTGATATGGCTGAAATGAAAACTACCATGTGTATGAAATCTAGAAATTTGTCAAAACAAACCCACCTTCTTGTGCCTGCAGATAACATTAGTTACACAAATTCAGAAATAAAAGTAAAGATGTAAGAAATAAATCTGCCTTGATCTTGCAGCAGAAACTCCCTGCTGTTGCTGCTTGTTTCTAAAACTGTGAAATGCAGCTTTCTGTTTTCCTTAATTTGTTTCAGCACAGAAAACCTTTATTACAATTTTCCATACATTTATATTGTCTTCACTGACCATCAACCTAAAATATTTATTATTTATTATTTTTGTATTTTGAAGCCAACAAAAATTTTCTCCATATTTTTGGCCCAACAAAATAAACTTCTGTGGAATGCAAGACACAGTTTGCCTGGTGAGATCCAGAAAATAGTAGTCAGGTTAGACATGAGAAGCTGTCCAGAGCCAATTTCCAGCAGTGAATGAAAATCATATTATATGGTTCAACTAAAGGAGCCAACCTGATTCCCCAGCCAGAGAACTTGCCACCAGAGGCAATTATGGAGCATTTACTGCAATGTTCAAAACTATTGTGCTGGCTTCAGCTGCAGTATTTACTGGAAGCCTGGGAAAATTATTATAATTTTCTTTCAGGAGGAAGAACAATATTAAATGAAAAACTGTCATTCCTTTATCCACGAAGCTTACAGTTTCTACACATTTATATTCTTGATAAGAGAAAAACCTCTTGCCTTTATGAAACTAAGAACTTCAAAGCCAATTATTAATAAACATGAAAATGCTGTCATGTAATTAATTTATAATTTATATAACAAAAAAGTATTCTTATTATAATGCACAGTTAACGGTGCTCAATCTTTCTATAATAGCTTTTCTGACTTATTTTAGTTGGAGGAAAATTAATTTTGAATATACCAGTAACTTAAACACCTAGAAATTGTTCATTACCCTCTTCAAATCACAAAAGCTTCCTAAAGATTCCCAGCTGAAGCCCTAGCTGGCCTGAAATGCACATTCCTGCAGGTACTGAAGAACAGAGAAGGCAATTTCTTCCTGAGACAATTCCTGAAACAACAAACACAGCAAACTTGTCTGCCTACAGGGCTGCAACACTGCCCAGCACAGTGGTACCCTCATGGCATTAAATTTGTCAGGAAACCATTCATTAAAGGTAGAACAAGTAGAACATTACATTACAAAGTGATCATCTTGCAGAAAATTAGGTTTGTGTTCATTTTGCCAGAACCAGGAGAAAACCAATGTTACGTTTTTCCTGTGCTTGAATTCTAGAATTTTTCCTAACAGTAGAAATTCTGCACCAAAATCATGTACTACTTATACCTACAAAAACATCAGCCACCAATTCAGCTATCAAAAGTGAAAATGCTAAACTAAACCCATGTAGAAGAAGTGACTAAAACTAACTTTAGGACAAGCCTAGATGCTCATTTCTGATTCAGGTACTTCCTACCCAGCTTTACTCTTGGCTCATTCAATTCTATTTCTCTTAAGCTCAGTAACCTGTACCTGTGGTACAGGTTAAGTGACAGTGGTGAAGCAAAGTTGATGTGAACAGATCTCAGATCTCTTTCAAGATTTAAGGATATACTTTACATTCTGGAGTTTGATTTATATGTCTGCAGATGATTGAGACCTGGCTTTTTTTAGTGCTGCTCAGCACAAAGTGTTCAAAGCACAGTGCCTGTTGACTTTTGCTGCAGCTGTGAGTCCTCAACACTTCTGAATGTCTCAGCTGAGTCAGCCAAAACCTGAGATTACATCACCAGTGACCACCCAAGGAAGGTTTGTGCAACTCACTTGCCCAGAATCAATTAAGTAAAGTAAAACCACTGGCAAGAAGAGACACAACCCAATTCTCTGAACAGCATTCATGAGATTCATGAGATCTTCCCCACAGTCCCCATTTTACAATTTTCCTGTTTCTGCAACAAGTGAACAGACCCTATCTATATACACAGGCTCCCTCCCTACACATCCCTGATGCATCCCTAGACAGCAAGAGATTAATCCAAGTTTTCAACAGCAGCATGAGACTGTGCTGTTGTTAAAGTGGTATCACCACAAATATACTCAAAAGCTTCAAATGATGACTGCAGCTACAAACATTAACTCTGGCATTTTCTAGCATTTTCTAATTTATTTATTTTTACTTAAAAAAACCAAACAAACAAACAAACATTTAATTCAGTGGCCTTGAACCCAAAAGCTGAAATTACTGTTTCTATCACAAGGAAACTCAAGTGTAACAGAAGTATGAATCCCAGACCCCTGTAGTGCTCTCTAACTGGAATAGCAGCAGTGCAAATAGGAGCTCCCTGTGTAATTTAATAGTTAATCTGTGCCTGGATAGTCCCTAATGCACAGGGACAGACACACAAATTGCTGTTGGGTTTCCCAAGTACATGGTGAGGAGGCAGGAGGGCTCCCCAAGACAAATGTGCTTTCTGATGGGAAGGGACTCATTGACTCCCCCTTTCCCTGTGTCCCTCTGTCCTGCCCCCACAGCCTGCCCAGCTCCAGTGTCCCAGCCCTCCTGCCACATCCCCACAGTCCACCCTACACAGCTGGTGTCCATTGGCGCCAATCTCAGGCCTTATCACCAAATATTCCTCCCTTTCTGCCAGCACTTTGCTCACCCTGTCTCGATTTCCTTTGTTCCCAATTCTTCTCCTCATGTGTTTGGTTGTTTCCTCATTTGAGCTCACCCTTCTTTTCCCATCACTTTCTGTACTGGGCTCAGCTTGTTTACATTCTCTCAAGCATCCCAACCACAATCCAGCCTCTAGCTTTAGCAAATAATTAATTCCTTCTTTTAAGCAATCTGAAGATCCTTCAGAGAAGTAGCACCCAGTGCCAGTGGTTGCTGCTCCAGCATCTGCCTCCAGGCACAAGCACCCTCTGGCAGCAGGAGAGGGGCTGTGTCCTGCCTTTGGGGGGCTGTGCCCTGCCTGCACCCAGGAAAGTCTTGCACCAACTGTTATCAAACACAAAGGCACAAGTGGTAGTCCCTGCACCACTGTTTTAAGGTGTACAAAATTCTCAGACAAGACCTGCCCAGAATTCACATCCTAAAATATAGCCTTGCTTGCAGTCTTAAATAAAAAATGAGTGCATCAGTCTGGGGCAGATAAAGAGCATGAAAACTTCCTTCTGAAGAAGGGGCAGAGGAAGAGTGTTGTGAGGTGGGAAAAGATCAACAGGGGGTTACTGCTACTGTCCATGACTGGGGGGCATCAAACAAATGTGGCAGGCAGCACGTGGAAGTAAATACTGTTTGAAACACTTCAGCCCTTATCCCCAGTGCCACATCTGCACGTGCAGGAAAACTGTCCTTTGGCTGATTTATGCCAGGGAATCGCTAATGACTGAGAAAGGATCTATCCAGCCCATGTCCTGAGCCCAGAGCAGCCCAAACCATGTGGTTATAGTCTCTGCTATCCCCTGACTCTGCTGGCTCTGTGGGCTGAGCTGTCATTCTGTTTGACAGGCACTGGCTGCAAGTTTCTGATCAAGTCTGAGCAGGAAAACAGATTCTTTGGAGGCTTTGTCTCCTCTCTGTTGGTCATCCCTCCCTCTCCAGCATCAAGACCATTCTTCACTCACACCATGTTCCCTATTTACCTTGCAAGCATTTTCTCTCACCCTTTCTAAATAACTGCAACCTCTCCTTTTACAGTAGATGCTGTCCCAATATAGGGAATTACTGTTTTGTTCATGTACCAGCAAACCACCATACCATATGCATTTCAGTATTTCTTTTCATTAAATGCCTCCAGGTGCTTAATGATTTTGTTTTCACCCAAGACAGTCAGGCAAAACTTTTCTGTGCTTATTCTCATGTGCTTCTCTATGACACAAACTGTTCATTTCTCCTCTGAAAAGCAAAACAGAACCACTTTGTAAGCAGAGAATCTTTTGTAACACTCAGCACACAGTCTGTATTCCTCAGCTTCAATTTCTTGTAACTCATTTTTCCTCAGTCAATTTGGCTGCTGCTGTCAGCTCCCAACTGAACAAGAAGCTTTATAAAAAAACAAATTGGATTCTCTACATTCTTGCTACCTATTTTATGAAATTATGAAAAAGCAAGTCTGGGATACAGATTTCTAGCTTTCCTACATTGCTTACTTAGTAGCAAACATTCTTGCAATGAAGTCCTTCACCTCAAGGAGTAATAGAGTAACACAACAGACTTCTAAGTCATATGGGGGAGAGGGAAAATTAGCATCAAATGATGCTTGTTTGATGTCCCATGACAAGTGAGTTTCCTGGTTTGTGATGGGTTTTCATCAACAAAAACAGTTTTAGGACTTTTTGGCAGCTTTGTCAGAGAAGGTTCTGCCTACCCATGCTAATGAAGAATGGTAGGAAGGCTGAATAAAAGATCTTTAATTAATACCGAAACAGAGTGAAATGTAGGTCACCTTTAATAACTGTTAGAGCAACAGCTGTGTGTTTCAATTCTGTAGAACAGTTTGTAAGTCAAGTGTTCTTACCACAGCAATTTGGCTTACAAGAAAATACTGAGTTAGGGGGAAATACAAGAACTAGTTGAATTCAATGCTCCTTGGGGCTCTTTGCCCACAGCATTAGAAGGACATGGATCTGCTGGAGCAAGTCCAGAGGAGGCCACACAGACAGTGAGAAGGCTGGAGCCCCTCTGCTCCTGAGAAAGGCTGGGAGAACTGGGGGTGTTCAGCCTGGAGAAGAGAAGGCTCTGGGAAAACCTTAAAGCCTTTTCCAGTACCTAAGGGGGCTCCAGGAAAGCTGGAGAGGGACTTTGGACAAGAGCCTGGAGTGACAGGACAAGGGAGAATGGCTAAAAACTGACAGAGGGCAGGGATGGATGGGACACTGGGAAGCAATTCTTCCCTGTGAGGGTGGGGAGGCCCTGGCACAGGCTGCCCAGAGAAGCTGTGGCTGCCCCGTCCCTGGAAGCGTCCAAGGCCAGGCTGGATGGAATTTCGAGCAACTTGGGATAGGGGAAGATATCCCTGCCCATGGTAGGTGGTCTTTAGGATTGCTTCCAACCCAGAACACTCCACAATCTTATGAATTTATGCTTTATCATGGTAAATTTTGCTGTGTACCAGGATTTATACAGCAACAAGAAGCTGGATGAGTCCAGTGACCATACAAATATTTGAATTTATACTGTGTAGACTGCAAAAGCTGGCTGGATATCAGAAAACTCTGTATGACAAGAACCTAGATAGGAAAAGAATTGATCTGCATTCCCTGTGGAGTAACCACAAGTAAAATGGTTTAATGTAACAGTATTTCAGGACCACAGTAGTATGAAGTCATGGACACAGAAATAAATGGTTCCAATTCCTAAAGGCAAACAAGTCTGTAAAACAAATATCTGATTCCACAACACAAGTCACAAAACTGTTAAAGAACTAGAAATAACAATGTGGAAGACAAGATACAGAAGGTAAAATCAGCAGGGACAATGGGCTCTGATGTTCTAATGCATTATAAATGCATCCTGCCAAGCTAAAAAGATATCCCTCCATCTCATGGGGAAATCACTGACTAGAAATAAGAAAGGTCTGTGAATTTTCATTTACTGACTACAGAACTGCAATTCCGGGTCTGTGAAATGTAAACACAATCTAAACTTAAGGCCTCAAGAATTTTATCTTGCTTTCAGGTAGGACAGCACCAAACTATTTTAATTTACATTTTAAAATTATTTTAGCCCTTGGATCAAAAGAACAAATCAAAGAGGATAACTACAATATACCTGACAACTACTTAGAACAGTTTTTAAAACGTGTGCCTTTCTTCCACACAGGAGGCCATGAAATGGAATAAAAATGGAGAGACTTGGAAAAGATTTGTGCATTAGACTGGCACTTACATTTCCCAGATGTCCTCGGGGAGGTTGGCTGGGATCTCTGTTAAGCCCCTTCCCCGACAATCCACGACGTTGTTGCTGCAGGTGCAGGCAGAGGGACAGGTGACGGCACTGGCGCTGCACGACGGGGGCTCGGATGGGGAACCTGGGACACCAGGAACACATTAAATGGTTTTAAAAAATGATTGTGAGACTTGAACAACAAAATACTCCAGGCTCTGAGTTTTGCAGATCCTCTGACTAGACAAAGTAATCATTTATTTGCAAGTGAATCTAATATTCTACAAATCAACTGTAGAGAAAACAAGGGTTACTGTGTTCTTATTCCTCCTCAGCCTCCACTCTATCAATCTCTTTCCCTCATGAACACTTCCTTGGTCACCTTCATGCTCACCCATATCAATTCATTCAAAGATTTTGAAATTAAGCTTTAGGATCAAGTAGTATTTCCAAAAGTTATCTTTGTCTAGAAGTTTCCATTACACAAACACTTCTTGAGTACTTCTACATATTGAATGAAGACTCTCATCAGAGACAACATCTGTTTTTGAAATGAGGTAACCTGTTATGGTGTGAAGACTGGGAATATAAAGCCATTTTTTTCAAGAATAGACAATGCAGTTAATGGAAACATAAAAATAATTTAGAAAAATATGAGTTCAAACCTTCAAACTCTTGCTTAAGCTAGACACAAAGACACAAAGCTACACACAGAGCACAAGGTGTAGCACGAGGACATTGCTCTATACAAATTCTAGTCAATTCATTAGATTCAGGCTTAATTAAGTGTCATTACATTTTTTTGAAACTGTAGCAATTATGTCAATTTTACTCAAATGGTTATGATTCCTACATTTAAAGTTTTGATATATGCACACATTTAGCCATAGATAAAATGGGTTTGCTATGCTAATTGAGGTTATCAAGATGTAGCAGTTATTGGTTTATTTATAGTGAGTCATATTTCCAAAGTACATGGAAAACAAGAAGCCTCAAGTATCTTTATGTTGAGATACAGATGGCTAAATGTGAAGGCTTGTGCTGGTAAGAAGTGACAAAAATCATAAAAGATTGGCCTTTTGGGTGGAAAAATAAAAACATCACAGTTTTAAAAAATCAAAACACTGATACATACAAAAATATGGAAAAACTATTCACCGAAGCTGTTCATTCTTGGGTTTTTTTGTCTTTGAAAAGACCCATGATGTATACTTTCACATATTCTAACTACAACTGATAAAAAGATAAAAAAAAAGAAAAAATTATTTGTACCAACTCCTAACTCAATCTTCCTTAGGACAATTAAACATTTTAAGAAAAATGCAACATTCCTATAAATTTCCTCACTTGATTTATTCTTCCATACTCTCTTGGCTTAGCTCCTAACTCTGCACAGCAGTGTCAGCTTGTATAGAAAGCTACACATGTCCCTGCTTTCACAGCCTTGTAAACAGCACAGAAAAGTCAATATCCTAAAGAGATTCCAGTGGCATCTCTAAGTGACATTAATTTCAAAGGCAGATACAGTTTGAAAGGACATCAGCCTTAAACTTCTGCAGGTGACTTTACACATGCAGAGGGAGCCCTCCTGGAAACCAAAACACAATTACTGTGGAATCATTCCTTCCATTAGAAAGGTGTTGAATTCTGATGGGAATTAACTTCAATTTGTCTGAGTTTCCTGAAGTTCAAGCACGCTGTCATCCACTTTAAATATTATTTTGTAACCTGGGATGACAGAACTCCCTTGTATTAAAACACAATGTTGAGTTTTAGGATAAAATCACCATTTCAATTGTGGGCAAAACATTGCCAAATTCAAATACTGGGTTTGAAATGTTTTTATTGGTTGATCTCCTGACTTACTGTCGGGACACCAGAAGAAAACTCTGGGTTTCATAGCACTGACTTTTAAACACGGATGAACAAATTAACATTGATGTTAATCAGAGCTCTGAGTGGCTGCATTTTGGCAGTCCAGACCTCAGAGCTCCAATCTAGAAATTTGTGCATGGGCAGGGGTCAAATACATTCTTTATGAGAGTGGGCAAATGCTTCTACCAGGAGATGATCCTAATGATCCCTTCTCTTTGCTAAAATATCCTCTCATTTATAGTTCACTCTCCAACCACCTTGACAGCTGCAGGTAAGGAGTTTTCCATCAACAGTCTTTCGTCTCAAGACAGAGACCATTTTAGTGTCACCCTGAAGAGTCATCTGGGCTAAAAAATACTGTAAAAATAATTCAATAATGTAATTAAAATCTAAATCCATATGCATATGGCCCAAAGAAACAAATTCATATTAATAAAGCAACCTGAACTTTGATTTGTTCCAATTTCAAAATCTTATTAATGGCTTAACAGTCTATACATGTGACCATGCATTTAACACAGTAGTTAAGTGAACGACATAGGAAAAACCAATGTCACTAATTAAACGTGTACATGTATAACAGGCAGGACAAGAAGCTCTCTTGGGTTTGTTTTCTGACCATAGAAATGCAGGGCACACATACCACCACTGTCAATTTTCAGATTTGCTGCAAAATTAGCAGAAATCTGCACAGCAGCACTGCCATCTTTGTCTTTCATGGAGTCTAAGGTTTCTGTAGGATTTAATTGTGACTACTTCCAAAAGTAGTTTATATTGCCTCAAAATGCACACAGCCCTCTGTTGTGTTTGTGTAAGAACAAGAGGTTTGTTCTTGGACCTGATCACTTACATTTTACACTTTCTCTTTGTCTGTTACCCTGCGGTACAATAGCCAAAACAAAAGGAAGGATGAGTGAGTTCAAATGAGCTACTGTATGCCTTTAGGGACAGGGAGAAATTATCAAATTAGGAAGAAACTTCAGAGCAATCCTTGTTCTCTGGGAGGTAAAGAGTTGGCAACAAGGTCAAATCTTCCACACAACCGTTACCATCTCCACGTCTGATGTGCTTTCTGAAGAGGCTTTGTAGCAGAGGAAAAACGCATTTTGCACAATTATAACGCCACAACATATCACTGTGGGTTGGAGTAGCAGCAGCACACCCACTTTTTGTTAGGGCACAGCATCACTGACGCTGATGTACTGCCAGCTGGAGCTCTAGAGCCTGCTGCTGCCACCATGGCATCCAAACCAACAGCAGGAGGGTCAGTGGAGCTCAGCCCAGCACCGCCCAGCTGTGGTGATGCAGCGCTGCAGAGAGCTGGGAAAGGCAGGGCATGCAAGGGGGGGTTGGATAAAGCAGTCTGAAAAGGGAGAAAAGACTGAAACAAGTCTTTGTGGAACAAAAAGCAGGTAGCAGCACTAGCGTCAGAAAATCATTAATGCTGGAAAAGATCTCCAAGAGCACTGAGTCCAGCCATCAACACAGCACTGCCAGGACCACCTCTAAACTAGGTCCCCAAAGCACAACAAGCACATTTCTTTCTTCTTCATAAGCAAAAGTAGGTCTAGACTGTATGTTTCTGAGATTTTTAAGGATAAAATTACTTTGTGTATAAATTGCTATTATCCTGATGAAATGCTTTTGCTTATATTTTTCCTTTGCAAAGAACAAAATACTGTATTGCACATGCACACCCAACATGCATCTAGCACATATTCCATCAGCTCTCACACAAAAAATCATCTGTTAAGGTGAATGTTTCTTGAATAACATTAGAAACAGAATTTTAAATCTGACTTGGGTTTAATGGCCCCACTTCAATGAGGATCCATTGTTTGCAGATCTATAGAATTAAAGCACAAAAAATTCCAAGGGAGTTGCATCAGTTTAATGTTTGTATTGTTGTGGGGAAATGTTTAAAAAAAGACTGGTCAAGAAAACAAGTCTAAGTAGGCTATGGAATATAAAGTTATTAAAATTTGGCTATGACATTCATAGGTTTGCAGACTATAAGCCTACAGATGACCAAGGGTCCTGATACAACACAGCCTCTAAAGAAGGGTATCTGAAACCTAAAAATGAATTTTCCTGTTGCTGACAGTACTTTTTCAAAAGAAAAGACACAGAAAGGCAGAAATATTTCAAGATTTCTCTTTGTGTCCTTCACAAGTGCAGTAAACTCCTCACAGCGTGGCTGCAGCAAAAGGAAATGGCCACAGACAAATCAGCTGCATTTACATTATTCCCCTTCTGAAGTTGTTTTCACAATCTGTCATCCTGCCATTGCAGACTTTTTATAATACTCAGCAGCCCTAGTTCACCACCACGTTAATTATATTTTTCTCTGAGATAAAAATCATCAACTCAATCATACATTTTGCTAAAAGAAAAACACTAAAAAAATGTGGAAGCCAGGGTAGGAGCATGATTAACAAAAATTACCATGCTTTTTTTTTTTTTTTTTTTTTTTTTACCTGATGCAGTGGAATGACAGTGTCAATAATTATGGTAGTTAATATCTGGCACCACCTTAATTTACAGCCTCAGACTATGGGTTAGGGGAAATGAGGAAAGAGAGGGGAGACCTAAGACCCAGAAGTTTACAGAGAAATCAAATGCTTTTTTCAAGTAAGTCCCTCATTGGCCTCCTTTAAGAGCAGCAAACAGACTAATATTACAATTAGAATAGAATTGTTATGGTGTATAAATGAACAGTTTAAATGTCACAGGCACCTTAAATAAATTTTGCAATTACTAAATAAATGAAATAATCTCATTTGCACTGACACCCAATTACAGCACACTAAGCAGTGTGTTTTATTACCTCCTCACCTCTCCAATCACTTCTGCAGCAGCTCCTTTCCACCAGTAAAATGTTAGTTATTTGTAAAACATGTCAATGGATTTTAAGATAAATCTGACAGGACTTCCTAGTTAAAAACCTGTGCTGACTTTACATCATTTGAAGTATATCAGACACAAAATTATTGATCAATAAACAAAACACTACAAGTATTGCAGATCCATGGATATAGTATGACCTTTTTGGGTGTAATTAAATAACCCATTGGAAGTTCTGACCACGCTGGGATATCTGAAATCAATTCTTACTGCATGAGCCATAGTTTGCACTAGATTGCCAGTGATATGAACTAATTTATTCCACACCACCTAAAGCAGATGCTGCTCCTGATTGATGTCTGCATTCCTGTTTAAAGGGACATTTGAGCACAGAGTCCTGCAGAGAGAGATGGGCAAGGGAACCACAACTGACCATATGCAAAATTAACATTCCTTATTGAGGGCAAATATTCCTCTAATGGACAAAATTTGTACGAATTTGTTTATCCTACACAAATGTGCAGCAAATGGCTTAAGCAAATATTTCCATCTATGGTTGTTCAACAGCTATTTGCTGAGCACAGCTTTAAGATTTATGATTAGTAACTTAAGCCCTAATTGATGTTAATAGCATTGAGTTCATGGTATGCAAAAACTTGCCAGTCATGAATGTTCATTATTTGATTCAAGTCCTCTGCTTTGCTGAATGCTCCCAAAGAGTGAATTTATCTGTTAAAAATTCATGGCACATAAGCACAACAGTTCTGTAAGGCAAAAGTCAACACTAATCAGTTTACAAATAAATATCAAAGAATAAAACTGGAAATATCCAATTACACTGAAAGGAAGGTCTGGCTTAATGAATGAAGCCCACTTTATTCTACAAAATCCTACTTAGTTTCACAATCGATCAGTAAAATAACACTGAAAAAAAAAGAGAAATCTTGAAAATCAGACCTTACTTCACACTGCCTTTCCTAAAAGCACAAATATTGGAATTATTTAATTAGCAATAATAGCACCACAATTATGTGGAATAAGAAAAATAAACTAAGAAAAATGAAAAAAAAGTAGAATAAAGAAGCAGCCTCAACCATAACAACTAAGGTTGAATGGGTGAATTTGTTCTTCTGAAGGATTAAAAAACCAGAACCTGCAAGTCAACTGAAGTCTATAAAACTATGACAAAAGTGTTTTTCTCACAGGGAAATTTATTCCACCGAAGCCTTCCAAAGGAGGGGTTGAAAATATCTCTTATGCCCTGTACCCACTCTGAGCCTTTTTTTAAAAGGTCTTTCTCCAACCCTGTCAACACAGGCATGTTCATCTTAAAGCAGGTAGAACTTACCTTTCTAACTACTGCACCACAAGGAAGGCTGCTAGTGTGCATTTGGTTCTCTGGCTTTGGACCCTGCCTGTTCTTCCAAAGACTAAAAAAATTCTAACAGAAGATCTTAAAAGATGTAGTGCTCCTGCAGCTCAAATGGTGCCCATGCACAGTCATCTCATTAATGCCAACTCCACAGTTTGTATCAGCACTCTTGAAGGTGCACATGAAGTGACATTTAAAAATAGGTCCAGAAATAATACAGTGAACTTATAAATATATTCAAGCATAAAAATGAAGAGGAATATAAATTATTTAAGTGAAAGGATGCCACCTGCACAAGGTTAAAAGATAGATAATGGTCATGATCAATTGTGAGCCAGTGAAGAGAGTACAGATCTAAACAGGTGATCCATCGTGGACTGCTCCAGGATGAAGTTTGATAAAGTTATGGAAGGAACAGAAATTGTTTAAGACTACTCAGTCCTTGGACTTTGATTTACTGCTCTTTGAAAAGGAGGTTTAAATACTACATGATTTTGTTTGCTTGCGTGTTTTTTTCTGCCCCCCTGTCTTCATCCTGCTGCAGCAAGCACGGGGCTGTCCCTGCCTTGGCACAAAAGCTGCTCTCTTCAGGAGGAGGAGGAGGAGGGTGGGATGCAATGCAGCCAGAGGCATTACAGATTGACACAGCCATTCAGAGATGGCAGACACAGTGGGACATGTCTCCTGATAATGACATCCAAGGGCTCCAGTCTGGTCATGAGCTTCCCCATGGACAGATCTGGAGAGAGGAAATGCTTTTTTCCAGGTCAGTGGGCAAGAACTGAAGAGTGAGTCACCATCCCCTTCCCTGGCTGCCTTGGGATTCCACAGACCAGATTCTTTGGCATTTGGGACATACTAAGGAAGGCAGGGAAAATAAAGACATTTCCTGGGACAGGCTGGGGTTGCTGCCTCTGGTCTTTTGCAAGAGGCCCCTGGTACATTCAAGCTCTTTAGGGCGTCTGGAAATTATAGAATGAAATTCTTACAGATCTTCAGAGCTAAACACGTTAGCCTGCCATTCCAAGGGGTAAATTCAACAAGCCAGGAGATCCCTTCAGTTTGGCTGTGGGTGTTGGTGCCCAGCTCTGCCAGGGAAGCTGCTGTGGGAAAAGGCCAGGGCAGTTCTGGCTGCTTCCACTGGGCTCCACAGCTGAGCCTGCCCATGCAGCTCCTGGTGCCCCTGTCAGAGTTCACCTGAGAAAGGGCAGAGATGTGCTAGGCAGCACATCTAAGGAGTGAGGGAAAGCTGTGAGGAACAGCCCTGGGAGCAGCCAAGCCAGAGAATGAGACAGGGAAGGAGGTGCTGGAGCAGATCCTGGTTTCACCTCAGTGCTGTGAGGAGGGGGAGTATGAGCAGCCAACCCACCACAGGTTATATAACATCACTAATTTCACTGTCAATAAAGCAGAAATTCACACAAACCTGGTGGTGACTGTATGCAACTTTGCATCTGCCCACTATTAATTTCTTAATTTTATAATTATTTTATAAGCAGCTCTATGCTTGCCTTCATTATTCTTATTAATTGATAAGTGAGTTGCCAATCACCTACATGAATTAAACAGAAAAAGTCTACAGATTTCATGCACAGGCTCCTCCACATACTCAAAGCCAACCCTGTTCCTCTGTATTTATCACAACTGCTCTCTGTGAAACAGCTCCAAGCACAGCTGTGGTACTGCCATGAAGCATTTTTTTTCTGTACCAAAATACTACCAACATAACTACTCATAAAACAAACCACCAGCTTTGGACATTAACATAAAAGCTAATCATGTTATTATTTTTACAGCAACAGTTCAAAAGCTCAGTGGCTGAATAATTATACCCCAACCTGCCATCATTAAATAAGCATTAAAGGGCTATACATACTGCTCTGGGGAAAAGAGAGTTCCAGAAAAAAGGGCTAATTATACTGAAAGGTAAGACATCATTTTCGGTAATAAAACTAAATTTACTGTAATTAAAAGCCAATTTTCAGCTTTGGTCTTTAAAGAAATATTAAGTGCTGTAATAAATACATATTTATCCTTCAGATTCACAAGATGGTGCCCCAAATGAAAAACACCATATGTGGCATCTTACATGCTAAGCAAGTCAAGAAGTAAATTCCTACAGTATGAAACATCATCACTGCTAGTGCTAGAGTAAATTTAGATTTGTAATAAGAAACTTCACAGAAACTGAAAACAAACAAACTGATAAACAGTGATTAGTATCTCTCCAAATTTCATATACAATTTCATTTGAGGAGCAACTAACAAATGCACAGTACTGAAATGTTTCTTCAGACTAAATGTTAATGTAAGTTTGTGGTAGCAAATTGTAACAGCAGGTAAAAATTCCATCAGTGTTCCACAAAAATTTCCCAAGATCTAATTTAAACAGCAATTTTTACCAAAAGGCTTTAAAAGTCTTTAAATCCTTCCTAGACTCCATTGTAAGAGCACTTACTGGGTCTGTGGATGGTGACAAAAAGCAAGAACAGTGAGAAAAGAGTTGCCACCATCTAAGGTGACTCAAAGGTCACTCTTTGGAAAGGAGTCACAGTTAGATGAAGTGGTTAAGGTCCCTTCTAAAAGCAATAAAACAATGAGGGAGTCCCACAAGGCAGAGAGTGACCATTCAAACACACACACAAAGGTCTTCTCCTCCTCCTCCTCTTCCTCCCAGGTGGCTTATCCAGCTCTTTACAAATGAGGGCCATTGGCAGCTCATCTGCATGAACAGGGATGGGCTACATGGAGAGGAACGCTCCTGAGGAGCCACTGCCCTGCACCAGCAAAACCTGCATCCCAGCAAAACCTGCATCCCTAGGAAAACCTGCATCCCCAGCAAAACCTGCATCCCAGCAAAACCTGCATCCCCAGCAAAACCTGCATCCCCAGGAAAACCTGCATCCCAGCAAAACCTGCATCCCAGCAAAACCTGCATCCCTAGGAAAACCTGCATCCCCAGGAAAACCTGCATCCCTGCAAAACCTGCATCCCTAGGAAATCCTGCAACCCCAGCAAGACTTGCACCCCCAGCAAGACCTGCATCCCCAGCAAAACCTGCATCCCAGCAAGACCTGCATCCCAGCAAACAGTTCCTGCCCCTGTTTAGCTTCCAGGAGCACCAATCCCCCGTGCTGGCAGTGCCTCCTGTGCCACTGCTGCCTGTGCACACACAGACTGCAGGGTGTTTTAACCACGAGCAGATGGGGGGGAGTTCCTGTCCCCGTGCACTTTTCCTTTGGCATCTCCTGAATGCTCTCATTAAGGTGCTAAGCCTGAGGAGTGCTATTTTTTTAGCTACTTGTTGTTGGTTGTCTCCTCAGCAACATGCTATGAAGTTATCAGGAAATGGAGCAAGACAATCTCCTGAGTTCTGTGGTCTGGCCAGAGTAACAGCTCTGTTTGAAGACTGTTTGACCTCACCCAAACAAATAAATCTGCTTCCTTATTAGGGCTTCCAGTCTGCATGAAGCAGCAGGAAGCTAACATATTTTCCTTTTTATTATACCTCAGCTGCAGTCTTACCTCACGAATCAGAATATCTAGATCTTCAATCAAGATTTGGGTCAATCCAGTGTTTTCTCAAAACCAGTAACCAGAAAACACTTGGCTATGGTAATAATTTCTCTCGAAATTTCAGACTGAAATGTAAGTTATTTAGTCCAAATTACACATCCTGATTTTCTTTACATTCTTTGAGACTCTCAGAATGGGAACTAAGGATCAAGAATCAAAGAAAATGGTTTATAATATAAAAATATAACAGTGTGTGGATCCACCTTCCTTCTCCTACAATGCATGTTTCATTATTAAAGAAAACTATCTTAGAAAAGTACCAATAATCACATATTTTAGACTTACAAATTTAATCAACTTAGAAATATCAGTCTCTAGTCTAGCCTAAGAAATCTTACCCAATCTTCACACTCCAGTGTAAACACTGTCCACTATCAAGCTACTGGCCAAAACAAGAACAAATCTGGCCAGCAGCTGAAATATGTGATAGATCACAGTACAAGACACAATGCTCCTGTTTAGATGCACAGATATTCTCACATATATACTTAGGAAAACCAGGACAATTCATCACTGCAGTAAAAAAATTCCAAATGGGGTCAGTGGCTTCTGCACAGAGTACCCTGAAAAAACCAAGGTGCTGCTGATGACATAACTTCATGAATCCACTGCTTTGTTTGCAAAGCTTTACAGCTGTTGCAGGTGAGAAAACACATAATAACTTGACATAACTGATCAATACATAAGCTAATTTCAACTTCAATAAGCAAGGAGCAGGTAGAAAAAAAATCAAAGAGCCATAATAAAACTTATATGAGAGGAAAACGAAATAAAATTACTATCATGAGGAGGTCAGAGGAGGACAAGAGACAGGCAAATAGGCAGAGAAAGAGAGAGAATGTGTTTGAGAGACACAGACAGAGAAGGAGAAGTGAGTCCAACAGTGAAACATCTGAGCATAGGAAGGAAGCTGGGTTTGATCCAGGCAAAGATGAGAAAGCTTTAAGAGGTACTGAGCATAAGCCAGCACCCCCAGATGCTTCTCTGCTACCTAAGGGAGTATAAAAATAAACATCTCTCAAAGACCAGAATGTAGGTAGTGTTTCAACTGACACTGTCTTTGCTTACTGCACTGATTTTTCATCACAGAAGCATGGCAGTGAATGGCAAAGCTATGGTGGAGAGAGGAAAAATACATCATGCTACCTATGTAAAATACACCCTGCCATCCACGTGATTTGTATTTCACATGGATCCCATGATCCCATGATCCATGTGAAATAAACCCCTTATCCATGTGAAATACACTCTACTATCCATGTGAAATACAGCCTGCTATCCATGTGAAATACACCCTGCTATCCATGTGAAATACAGCCCTTATCCATGTGAAAT
The DNA here is from genome assembly GCF_024509145.1 of Vidua macroura. NCBI lineage: Eukaryota > Metazoa > Chordata > Aves > Passeriformes > Viduidae > Vidua > Vidua macroura. The sequence goes on along the minus strand of NC_071585.1, from coordinate 4,745,025 downwards.
ACACCCTGCTATCCATGTGAAATACAGCCTGCTATCCATGTGAAATACACCCTGCTATCCATGTGAAATACAGCCTGCTATCCATGTGAAATACACCCTGCTATCCATGTGAAATACAGCCCTTATCCATGTGAAATACACCCTGCTATCCATGTGAAATACAGCCCTTATCCATGTGAAATACAGCCCTTATCCATGTGAAATACAGCCTGCTATCCATGTGAAATACACCCTGCTATCCATGTGAAATACAGCCCTTCTCCATGTGAAATACACTCCTTATCCATGTTAAATATACCCCCTATCCATGTGAAATACAGCCCTTCTCCATGTGAAATACACCCCATGATCCATGTGAGATATACCCCTTCTCCATGTGAAATACACCCCACTGCCTTTGTGCAGCACATCAACAAAGAGCTCATCCTCTGGTGCCACAGAATTTCCCCTTCACATCCCACCTTGCAGGAGACTCTCTCACCAAAGGCATCCCAGAGCTCCATAGCCAACTGTGCAGGAGGAAGAGGCTGTTTGGAGATTTCTCCAGGAACAGATGGCCTTGAAGGCAAAGGCCCAGGAAGGCTGCTCTGTCAGGGGTGGCTCTGGAGGAGACATTCTGCTGCAGGGAGGGGACAGCTTGCTGAAGGAGCCAGCCAGAAGGCCCTGGTGGGTGACAGGAGTGCCAGCAGCACGTGGCACTCTCCCCTGATGGTGAGGAGCCCAGCCCCACTCTGCCCCTGACCTCTCCCCTTCTCCTCAGTAACACAAACCCAACCAGACACATTTCCAAGCCTCTCTCCAGGCAACTGTGCACTGTTGAATCCTGCACCTTCACCTCCAGCTCTGAGCCAAATGCTCAAACAAGAGAAACTTGGAGTAGCTTCTCCACTGCTCTCAGGTGCCCTACAAGCACCATTTGAATCAGCTCTTTTATAATTTGTAACAAGTTGAACAACATTTTTGAAAGACTGACACCCAGGTTACACAGGTATGACTCAGTTTACCTCGACATATCTGCACATAACTCTGATTTCAGCAACATTATCTGGAGAGATTTTGTTCTTAATGCAAACACCATGGTGCAGGACATGTCCACAGGGAATCCAGCAACTTGGGTTTATTTATGGCACTTCTCTATCATTATTTCAGTTCTTCTTTTTCCACTTGTAACATTCAAAATCTATTTCCAAATAAACATTTCTCATAAAATTATAAAAGATCGCTATTTTTGTATAGGGTTCAAAGAGTGAAGAGGAGTCAGCTTTTCATGTTGTGTTTCTTCTTTACCCAAATTATGAATCTACTCTTTCTCCTCTGAAGCATCCAGCAGCACAAGTTTGAAACTGGAATGCTCTGATGGAGCCCATTTCAAATGAAAGAAAAGATGAGGGGTTTTTTGCTGCTGTGATATTCCTACTGCCATAAAAACACAAGTGCTTGATATCCTGAATCTATACTTCAACAGAGCAGTTCACCACTTTGAATTTCAGCTCTTCCTAACTGGGATGCAAAGGTGGCTCTCCCTCCCAGCTCGAGGCTGGTTACAGTAATTCACATCACCTTCTACAAAATTCCATTGCAGAGGAACAGCTTCAGTTCGCTCTTCACCGCCTGTCCTGGTTTGACTTCATGTTCACACATTAACAAATTATGCTGTAAAATCAGGTATAAGAACTGTAATGGGGAGAAGGGAAGATTTATATCCTCTTTAAACTAGCTGTCCATGTAGGTTTTTATCAAACTAGCATGTACTAAGCTGAGTTCTCAGCTAAATCCACCACTAAAATGAGCTCTCCAAATGAACTTCTTTTTCAGTACATTTCATTTCATTTCCCAAATGAGAGTTACAGGATACAGCTGATGGACTGTCTCACTAAAAATTTCTTTCCTTGAATTTTCCTTGATTTTGTATTTTTTACAAAAGCAGGCAGATCTTGAGAGAATGCCTATATCCTCTTGGTCCAACAGGGATCTGTTAAAAACCTTGTCACTTTTGGAAGTCTCAGTCTGCACAGACAACCCCATTTAAATGAGTTCTGTTCACATTACATTTCTCATTCAGCAATTATTATCTCTTCTCCTGACTTAAACAACTCATTTTCCTCCACTTCACTGTATCATAAATCCAAATAGCTGAACTCATGCTCCATCTGAAACTTCATTTCATGAGAGTAAAAAAAAAAAAAAAGCTGTGGTTGCCTCTTTGGTAAAATTAGCTTCTGCTAATAGCTTCATTCATTTATCCAATTGTTTTATCATTCTTCTCCCAGGACTGTTACATTTCTAAACTTTTTCTTTAGTTAAACTTTTGATGTAGCTTATCAGATATTCTGCCTATCATTTCCACTACAGTGTACAGGCTGCTCAGCACTCTGAAATATCTGAAATATCATGTTTCAATGAGCACAATGCACAACTTCATTTTCCACATGCCCATAACACTTCAGCACACCTTTGGGCTGGGCATTAATCAATCATGGTTGAGTGGGGGTCAAACCTTTCTTCTTTCTTTACATGCAACCGTTTCTCTTAGTCACATGTAAGTGGAATGACAGAAAAAAGGCATTCCTAAAACATTTCTGGCAAGAGCAGTTCTACTGTATTTCCATCAGCCAATCCATGTACCCATAGGATAAAGCTTTGGGGCTCACAGGCTGTGAGAGATAAGGAACAAAAGAGCACAGGGCTCGCAGTCTATCAAGGTTCAGACTCACATCATCTCCATAACAAGCCCTCTGTGTCACCACTGGGGCTGCAAAACTAACTCCAAACTTATGTCTGGTATCTTTTTTTTCCATGGCATACACATTGCCATGCTGCTCCTCCACCAGATCCTTCCTTTCAACCCAACTCAGATTGCTTTCTCCACTTTTTGTCTTTTTTTCTTTTGTTCTTTTTCTTTTCGTTTTAGAAAAATGTATTTCTATCCCACAAGAACCAAGTGCTGTTCCAGAGACTTGATGAATAGGCCCAACATACAGACACATGATTTGTGAGTATCATCAGCCCCATTTATCAGCGTGGAAACTTGTACAACAGCAAAGTGCATTGGCTCCCTAAGAATCCCTGTTTCAGTCCCTGGGATAAAATCTGCTCCTCACGTTCTAAAGTCCAATCATTTGTCAACAGACTCCGATTTGCATTTTCTATTTCTTTTCTTTTGTATTCCAGTCAGCTGTAGAGCTCTTCCCTTGAGAAATACCAAATTATCCACATATAATTGATTTCTTATGTTGATATCGTTGGCAATGTTAAAGCAGAAGAAGTAATTTGAGAACTGAAATGTTAACTGGAATCGAATAATTCTCACAAAGCTGAAAAAACCCAACAATTTGATCTCCTCCCATACAGTTTAGTGACAACAAAAACAAACAGGATTGCTGCTGTTTGCATTCAAACGCGACACAGCCATTTTCGACGCTGCTCTGTTTATGGGAACATAAAAATAGAGATAGATAAAGGAGGTATGAGACAGATAAAGGAGGATTGGCAGCATTACCAGAGCAGACAAAGTCCTTCTTCTGCACCTCTGCCACGAGGAAGCCGCGCAGGCCGACGGGCGCCAGGCAGAAGGTGAACTGGCCGATGGTGCGGCGCTGGCGCAGCCAGTCCGACAGCCAGGCCAGGTGGCAGTCACAGTGCAGGAAGTTGGAGTGCAGCCGCCTGCAAAACACACAGCAAACCCACAGTTACTGGGGTTTCCTAAACAAAACCCACAAAGGCAGCCATCAACCGTGAACCTGCCCCGCTCTCTGCTGCCATTTCAGTGGGATCACTCTTAGGTTCTTGTTTACAGATCAGTCAGGGCTTGGCTGTCCTCAATATTACACAAAGGTCAGATAGAAATTTGTGCTATTATTTGTAATGTTTTCAAAAAAATCAGTTCAATGGTGATCCACCTACAGCTGGCCATTCTAGAGACAAAAATATGTAGAATTTAAGATTGCTCCACGTAATCGCTTTGTCTGTGATTTCACATCAGAAAGAACTGCATCAATGTGGTATCTTTGAGTGAATTCAAAGAATGGATTGTCTAAACATGAGGACCAGGCTGAAGAACAGGATGATGAGTGATTCTTCCCTCTTCTCCGTCCTTTGGGGAGAGGTGGAGAGAGAGAACCTCTCCACATTAGCTCCGTGGGTTGGAGCATGGCGCTAATAACACCAAGGTTGTGGGTCTGACCCCTGTATGGGCCATTCACTGAAGACTTGGACTTGATGACTCTTATGGATCCCTTCCAACTCAGAATATTCTGGGAAAAGACAGGCAAAATAAAACTTCAGAGGCTATTGATACCATTTCTGTTCCTGTATTGCCTGTATAAGTTCATCAATGCTCTTTTTCCTGTAGTAATTTAACAGAAGTATAAAGGATCTAGACAGGAATTATTAGCTCATGAAAGACCCACTCACGGGCAGCACCCTGCCAGGACCATTATCACATCTGCAAAATGATGATGGGTTCAGGGAACAAATCTGATAATTTAAATAGCTACCAAATTTTAGGTCAAAACAAAAGTCCAGGACATTAATTATTTCATTCCTGTAATGACTCATGCATTTGGAGTGTTGCACCAAATGAAATCATGAACCAGATTAAAAATCCTGTCAGAAATGGTTAGACAAAACATTATTCACTAATATTACAGGCACACAATTGGTGTGCACCAGATTTAGCCTCGTCCATGCTCCAAAGAAATGAAATGTCTGTCTGTGAGCTGTCCTTACAGCACAGCAGCAGCTCAGCTCAGCAGTGGCGCCCAGGCTGACAGTCCCCAGATTTGTATGTCTGGGGTGGACAGCCACAATAAAGGAAAAGAAAAAAAAAAGCCCACAAATCTGGAACTGAGAGTTTATCCTGTAGAGATGGAAAGCACTAATCTCCTGGGAGTACTGTAAAATGTAATTGTTCTACAAGGATGGCTAGAAGATCTTGAGTTTAGCGATAGTGAAGCTCTTTAATTGAAGCTGCAGCAAGTTAGATTTCTAGCAAAATGTTAGGCTATTATGAACCATTAATCTGCCTTTTTTGTTGAAAAACAAATAAATACATAAATATCATCTAGCCAGAAATCATCCTAAGTAAGAATTTATTGTAACTTAAGAGAGTCAGTGTTTTATTTAAGTCCTCAGAGTCTCATCCTTCCCACCACAGCAATCAACAATGACACTCAGGATCACCTTCCTTCTGGAACTGAGCTCATCCCATGCCATTCCCTGCACCCCCTGCATGCAGACATCTGTGAGAAAAGCACTATTTCACAAAAAGGGTTAGGGTTAGGCAGTTCTCCAGTTCTGTGAGCTGTTTTTTTTCCCTCACTAAATTGATTTACCTGGGTTTGGGGGTTCCTGTTTCAGTAGTGCAAACCACCAGCTCTCTGCCTCAGCAGAGCCCTCCTTGTCTTTTGGCATAGCTACTCTAATTGGAGAGGAGATAGTTTACAAACCCTGTCTTAACAAAGCAGCCTATCAGAATATATTTTTGATAATCATATTAATAAATACAGCCTCAAGAAGACTTTTCACAGTACTTCAAAAGTATTATAAACCAATTCCCTGTTAACACAAAAAACACTGAAGTGCGTTCACACATTTTCAGTTTACCCTTAAATAAAAAAAGGAAAAGAAGTAACGTAATTACCTGTCTCAGCAGTAATTCACAGATGCAGAGACAACAGGACACTTACCATTAAGCAAATAGGTAGAGGGAACATGCTTTATCATAAATAAAGCTGTTTCAAGCAAAGGAAAGCAGATCAATAAAAACTAATTCCTGTCACTTCCAATCAAGGCTAAAAATCGATGAAACTTAGGAACAGAAAAAACAGCTAACTAAAAAATCTTAGCACAGAAGAGCTGATTTCAGTAAAGAATTCTTCAAATGCTTCAAAACTTCCTGGCATTTTATCCTTTTTCTTCTTTCCCCTGAGTGCTCATGTTGAAGGTTAATATGCTTTTTATATTTTCTTCTCTGTTCTACAATAGGCAGATTGTTTTGAGAGCCATGAAGAAAAGCTGTTTATTCACAGAACCATCAGAGCACACATAGCTGCAGCAGTAGCATCCCTAAATATCCTGCTAATGGATCTCACCAGAGTGTAAAAGAGACACAAAGGAAAACACTGTCCACACTGCACTGGGCCTCAGCTGATTGGAAAAAAGGGTTTATCCCTCCTTAAGGAACATTCAGACCAGGGATTTCCTACAAAAAAACTTCCAAAAAAAAAGCACATCTAAATGTCAGGCTATTTGAGAAGGTGGACAGACATGATAATTTTTTAAGGAAACAGTGAACTCACCAAACTGTGAGGAACGTCATTCATGATCCATTTCCAACAAGAAACTTGAGAGAATATTAACATCTTCCCACAGAGAGTATCTTTATGCAAATTCCTACATTCACCTGCTAGGGGTGCTGTGTATTATTTGGCAGTCTTTGGAGACAAACCTGTGATTTGATATTGATGAAACTGACTTTACAGAACATCAGGTGAATGAATACAAATGCAAGTTTGCTAAAGTTGCCCTTTTATCCCTAGACCCAAAATTAAATTTCCAGCAAATCCTTTTAGAGTGGGGCAGCATTCATGTTCTATAAAATGTGTCTCTCAGAATTCAATAGAAAAGCTTCCCTTTATAAATCCTATTTATGAGTTCTTCCTTTTTTTTTTTTTTTTTCCCTAATTACAGCAGAGGGGGATTAGTCAGTGTAAGTCTCCAGGGAGTTATATACAAAGGCATCTCTGAAATTAAACTAAAGGGAAGATGGCAAAAGACACTGAAGGCACTGAGCTCTGCTAACAGACGAGACTGGCTAATCTGGAAAAGCCAGGCAAATTTTCTGAATAAGAAAAGGCAAAACTCCAGGAACCTTAGCTCTACACCTTTATCTTCTTTAGCCGTTCTCTTCTAAAAGACAAACATCTCATTTCCATTTAATTACTTACATTAAGGTCTAATAATGTCATCATTTGATGAAGAATGCAAATTTAAGTCAGAGGTTATCTTACAGAGATTGACATAAGAACCATTTTACTTCACTTCTGTTAATTTATTTAATGTGATTTTACACATGCATGCATAGCATCCCTGAAGTATTTTTCCAGTGGCACAAAAAAATTTCAGGCTAGCTACTATTTCCCTTTCTTTGCCTTTAGAATTAAATACATCTTGGATGAGTTTGAGAATCTGGAGGAAAAACAGGGGTGCTTTGTTTAGACATGACTTTTCCTGAAGCTGTGTATTCCCTAAAGGAATTTAAAGAAATAATTTACTTAAGGAAATGGTTTTGGTAGGCTATGGCTAAATTATACAAATGCTTAGTCTAATTTCACAGTCTTTGTATTTTGATCTACTAAAGAGCAGAGCTTTTCCAGTGCAAATGGCATGCAGCTCAAAAACAAATGGATTTGATATAAGAGAAGCTTTCATTAAAAAAAAATCCATCAGAATAAGTGACATTTTGTTTCAGAAAGTATCTGGAAAGATGCTTTTTTCATCTTCTTTAAAAATGCCTTGTTTCAGAAATTAGTATTCTGAATTTGAAAAGAATAAATGGGATTTAAACACAGGATATTAACAAGATTCAATAATTTGATCCATCTGAGCAGTTTTTACGATTTTGCTGATGCTCCAGCTTGAAACACATTTCACATTATGGATTTTCCCATGGGAAAAAAAAAGAGAAGCCAATTTATTTTCTGGGTAAATTCAAAATCTTGATAAAACTGACTGTTACTTAATGCTGGGCAAATCCAGAACAGTGGCTCTCAGGGCTCTGTGGGCACCAGCCCCCTTCACAACCCTGAGCTCCCCAGGGCTCCCCAGCCCTGCAGCCACCCAGGCTCCTGAGGCAGCCTGAGGGACTGAAATGAGATTATCACAGATGACAAAGAGCCAAAAAGTTGGCTTACAGCATCAGGATTGCATTATAAAATGAGAAAACCCTACTCACAGAGTCCTGATCTTTGGCATGTGATTGAAGCTGGTGACAGGAATGCGGGTGATGTTGTTGTTGTTGAGGGTACTGTTAGGAGAGAAAAGAAAAGAGAGAATAATTGGTTGATCAATTATTTGCACCTCTTCACCAACACACCATTTACAAAAACAACCTGTTAAAATTCTTGGCAAGCAGCAAGGCACACTCCCAGATAGCTGTGACAATTTGTGACATGCCATGAAAGATTCTACTCAGGGAAAGCAACCAACAGCAGCATCAGGATGGCTGGAGGTCACTGTTTGCCACGTCTGGGGAACGAGGGGTACAGAAAATGAGTTTTTATCAACTACTGGAACAGATCCAGACCTGTCTGTTCAACTGCCACTTCGTTTGAAAACCTGGTGCAGCCTGAGTGGGGGGACATCAGACTTGGGCACAGCATTTAAAGGCAATTTGAAGGATTTTGAAGTACTGCGACCAAAAGAGAGCTGTTGGCTCTCCCAGGCTTGTTAGCACAGCCTGCTGCCACGGACAGACAGCTCCCATTGCTCCTCAGAAGCACACGGATGGATGGGCTCCCTCTCCTCCCCTTCCTCAGGGAAAAATATATGGGGAGTGGAGCAGCCTGCAATAAAGCATGTCCTGACCCAGGCATGGAAGGATTGCTGCTGCTCTGTCAAAGCAGAGCCTACAGAGAAAATCTGGGCTGCTGGAGGGACCCCCTTAGAGCTTCTCAGGAAGAATGAACTGAGATTACCATCAGCTGTGTGTGCTGCTCCCATTTGTGTAGCTCCTAATTATATCAATGACTCTCCAGCAAATTAGAAGCTATAAAGTTTATCAAGATAGCACAGGAAATGGAAAGCACTTCAACAGGGCCTAATTGCCATGCTGCAAGAGCACCAAATCTGCAAATAGAATAGCCCAGCTTGTCATGAGAGTGGCCAGGGCTGGTGTCACTCGTTTAAACATGCGGTGTCCACAGCAGCAGGGCAGGGAGCAACCTCTGCTTTCTACAAGGGGCACAGGATTCCACAGGGTCACTTTGGCAGAAGACAGTGCTTTTGTGTGTTGATGTATGTGCAGAAGAATACATAAATATATACCTGCTGAAGCAGGAACAGCACCTACCTCATCCTTCCCTGAACTACTTAGCTATTGCAATGTCATTTATATAGGACATTTAATCAAAAGCTCTAGAACAGTCTTCCAGGAGTTAACTCTCTTTCTTGGTCATCTGCCAATTCAAAAACCATTTTTACAATTTCTGCCTAGAAATCCCTTGGCAGAGCCATCATCTAAAACATCAGCAGACTACAGCTAATTAGATTTTACCCTATTAAGACTGGGTTTTGGGTACACAGGAAGACACACGCAGACACATTGGCAAAGCCAGGAGGTAGCAGGGTAGTGTGGCTCTGCACAGGCACACTCAGGAGCAGGGTGGGAGCAGCTCTGACACTTGTAGCTTGTTTTGGTGCTGCTGCTGTGCTGCATCCTGGCAGGACAGCACCCAAGTAGTCTCTCAGCAGGATCAGAGCTGGTATTCCAGCACAGTGCTGCGCCAGATGGATGCACTGGCAGTCTGGAGCCAGCATGGGGGCTGACATACCCATGACAGCAAACTGAACCAACAGAGCAAAATTACCCTTCCTTTCCAAATCTGTGAGCAGAGAGAGTAATGTCAGTAAAAGCAGAGTTTTGAAAATCTGGAATCTGCATGTGAGATCTGCTGCCAGAGATCTGTATCTCAAGTCACACACATTCACACACCAGGCTGATAAGAGCTGTCAGTCTTAGCACATGATAACTTATAGTATAACACATAGTATTCATTCCAGATCCTCTGGAAAACTTAAAGATATTAAAAATTGGACAAGGAACACACAGCCAAGTATTGGGTGTACAAACCACTGGGTTTGTGGATTCAGGTTCTCAATAGGCAAGGACTCAAAGGCAGCCCCCTAAAAATGTGAAGGGCAAGATGAAGCTGTCAGCTTCAGCAGGAGAGCTGGAAGTCAGCTCTTGGAGCTGCCAGCCCCTCTGCCAGCTGTGCCTCCCAGCCTGCAGGGCTCTGCTGTGCTGTGGCTGCAGGGCTGGCACCCTGAGCACCAGGGTTAGGGCTGCAAGCTCTGCCTCTGTCCCTGCCAAGGTCACAGTGACAATTCACGTCCCACTGGGGCAGACTGCAGGGTGCAAAATGAACCTCTCTGTCCCACAATGATAGTGCTCCATTATCTTATTTACCCACTGATGTAACCAAAGTCTTTTGTGGCCAATGAGCCAAAAACAAGCCTGAACAACAATTTCAGAAAGGGAGCAAACCCACTGAGAGTGCATGAATATATACATTAACACACCCACCCTTCAGTATCTGTATGTGTTTGCTCTTTACATGTTGGGAAGTTCAAACAGGGCTCAGAAATGGAATTTATAATTGCATCACCATTTTTTTTCCTGTAAACATAAAAATATAATTCTGAGGCAACCCTCTGCCTTGGTTGCCTATTACTTTAAAATGAGTTATGCACTGGGATGGAAGATTTTACGTATGCAGTGATAAATAAAAGCCACATGTGAAGTCAGCTCACAAACATTAAATCACAGACGTAGCTGATGTCTGAATCAGTCACATATGGCACTACAGGAGTCAATGGGGGCCATAGGAATTCAAGAGAGATTTTTCTATTGATTTCTAAAGGATGTGGATTGGATTAAGGTAGAGCAGGCTGTGACAGTGAGCTTCCTTCTGCACTGAGGGCAGAGAACACCTCCCTGTCCCCCAGAGCAAGTCATCTGCATGCAGAAAGGTCACCCGTTACTGACTTGATAATTCAAAAATATTTTACAAGTTCTTAAAATATTTCTATTTAAGAGACTAAGCGTTATTCCAATCACACAGCATTTCTGCTCACAAGATACCAAATGAGAGTGGCTCAGGTTTTGCAAATGTTTGCAAATACTTGCTTATTTTCAAATAAGCAAAGGTTCCCCATAGTTCATTGACAAATATATAACCCTCCTTCTAAGAATCCTAAATCAGTACTGAATTAATATTCTCTTTAAACACAAATTTCAGGGATAACTCTAGCAGACAGCTACTGCACAGATAAATTAGTAGAATACTATTTCATTGATATTTAAATGTTAACCATAATGAAGGCAATAAAACATCTATGATAACAGCAATTATTTCAGAACAGAGGAGGCCAAACACTGCAAAGGGCACTAATTGCCAGTGAACTGTCTGCACTACAGCCCAGCTGGAGCTGCAGGAATTTAACCCTGCTGCTCTGGCTGCACAGCACTCAGCTCCCAGGCAGTGGGGACCCTGCAATGGGAACGTGTTCAGGTAGACATGTGCTCTAGAGACATCCTGCAAAGCTTTCCATCATGCACGTGATTCCTTCCCAGCAATGATTTTTAAGAGATGTGTCCTGGCAGGGTTGAACACGCAATACAGCAGCATTTTTAGCACATGAAGGGAAAAAATAAATGACGCTCCAGTTGTCTGCTGGCTGCTCCAAGGTCCTGGCCTCAGACTGATTCACCCAAAATTCAAATCCATAGAAAGAGATTCATAAACACCAGGAAGCTGTGAGAAATAGGAATTCCAGAATCTTCTGACTCCTCCAGCATCATATGGGGACACATATTCTGCTGAGTGGTCCTCAGCCTCTAAACCTCCCACCTCTTCCAGACCCCAACACATCCCTTGAAAAAGCACTGTCCTCTCATTTAGAAGTCCTCTCCCTGTAAACTATTCACACCCAAAATGCTGACTCAGGAAACTGGGGTTATGGACAATATTATTTATGCCAGCCAACTCCCCACCTTGGGCTGTGATCCTTGTCACATCTTGCAGGGTAAGCAGAAGCAGACTGCAGCAGCCCTAAGGATCCTCCAAGGACTACTTGGAAGATGCATAACGTGAGATCAGCAGTCCCTGAGGTGGCACACCCTCCACCACTGTGAACTGCCAGAGTCCCACTGACTCCAATTTACAGCCCCAGAGGAGCTGCTCTCCTAACTCACCGCTACAGGCACACGTGGAGCTGCCTTCCTCCTTCTGGAAAATAAAGCTGATTTATAGCCCCTACTAATCAGAATTTTCCTTAAGGAAAGAGTGCTCAGTCTGCAATCCTGTCATGATTTGAAAACAATTACTTATCTCCTTCCTCAAACTTCTGGTGCAAATTTAATTCCATGCAGTTGCATTTTTGTTCTCTTCTGACTTGGTCCAAATTCATGAACACCACTGCAGTTCCCTGACACAGAGCTGGTAATTCCAGCCTGTAAATACATTAAAACCACTAGCCTGCAGAAACGACTGACATGTCTGTGGTTTTTTCAATAATATTTATGCATTTTCCTTTACACCTTTCTCCACCTTGCATAGGACTGATTAGAAACAGGAAAAACCAATACTCCTAATTCTAGAAGAAATCACACAACTTTTATGGCAGAGGCCTTGAGAAAAAAAGGAAACTACCTAAATTTTGAATCCTGCTAATAGTACAAGTATTTTATTTTGAAAACTCAGAAACTCTAAGCACCCTTTCAGGTCCCTTGGACAAATGCAGAGAGCAGAAATCCCAGACTGTCAGGTCAATATTCAATCTCAATTCTGTATATCACAGATCACACAAAGATTTTGTTTCCCTTACTTTGAATTCAATTAATATATTTAAGAGCATATAATAAACATCAGAATGCCTGTCAACTTTTTCATCTGGAATCATACTTTCATGACAACATATCCACATGCTCTAATCTGATTTAGTACCAAAAGGATCTCTTTTGACAGAAAATGTTACACAACACAACAGAAATATCTGAAACATTAACTATTAAAAAATTACTGTTTTCCAGCCACACTTCAAGTGGGAAAATGCATAGGAGGGTTGTTTTTTTTATTTAACACACAACACTGATGACAATACCACCTGCTACATCCCAGCTTAAAAAAAAATCTGGTATCCTAGTTGATCATTGACAAAAGGAAAAAAAAAAACTATGCAGATGTCCATTTTTCTAAGCACAAGGCATTTTCATAATATGCATCAGTACAGTGCAATAGCCACAGTGATGCTTCCTTCTTGTTCCAGCCTGAATAGATTCAAGTGAAAGGGGCAGGGGAGAACCTGTTGGATGCTGAAGGTGCCCTTTGCCACTTGGCAGTAACAGGGACTGGTTTCCTTCCCATTGCTCATCTGCAGCTGATTAGCAAAACTGCTAATCAAACTGAGACATTTTAATTCAAACTTAATTCAAATTGAGCACTTTTCCCCAAGTCTTAATAAGCATCTCCCATAGTTACTAGAGGCCTGCTCTGCTGGCCATTCAGGTTTTTGATCCACACCAGGCTGCTTTTGTGTCACATTTGGATGAGACACCATAACATTTGCAAAATTCTCAGTTAGAAAGAAATATTCAGACTCACTTACTGATAGGTAAATGGAGGAAAAGATCTGCAAAGGCACCATCTCCTGTACTAGATTATTGCTGGGTTTGAATGCATTTTATGTTTGAGCAGTGCAGATTTTTGATAGGTTTCTAACAAACAGGATTTGATATCAGGAATCCTACAAACTCCAACCCTTCTTTGGCAGCACAGGCTTCCATGTGTCTGTGGGCTTCACTCTAAGTTAAACAACGATGTTCAGTTCCTTTTGCCACTCAAAACTCTCTCAACACGTTGTGAAAAGGTGGTGCTGGGTTACCTCCCTCTGTGATAAATGTGGGTTTTGAAAGTGAGACACTGAAATGGAGCAGCAAAGCCAAGGGGAGCAGGCTGGTGGGGCTGAGCTGTGCCAGACCCTGCAGCTCTGGGAGCACTAACAACCAACATTTCCTTCTGTCTCCTCCAATTACCCCCCTGCTCTGTCACGGGGTGCTCCTGGCTGGGTGTGTAATCCCCGTGTTGTGTGTCCATAACACCATGTAATTGGGCCTAATGCAAGATTATTATCCATGTGCATGCAATGGATAGCTACAAATGGTGTGCCTGCAGCTGGGAACGTTCCCAGGAGTAAATTACTGTCATACTCCCAGATTACTGCCATGGCTCCCAGCTCCTATCCCCAGTGCAACTATACATCCACTAAATGAGACCAGGAAATTCATTCAGACTTAACCAAGGCATCTCCAAGCATAATTAAGCCTCTCGTGCTTTTTGATAATGTTACATCTACTCAGAAGTGGGTGAAGTGAGGCAAAAAAAAAAAGCTGAACAGCTCTGCCTAAGTTGCCAGTGGAGCTCAGAAGACAACACTACTCTGTGCTTGGCAGTGCCAGAAACATGACTTATCCAAGACCTCAAAGCTTTGGGGGGCATCTATGTCTGTAGTGTTGGTAAATAAAAGTGAAGGAATCTTTTTTTCCTTCCAGTGTACATGTGGAGTGAAACCGTTAAGCCTGTGCAAGATTAGACATCACCATCAGTATTTATGCACATAAAAGGAGGACCTCAGGATCTGTCTGAAATACAGAGATGAAACATGAATTTGGGAGCTGACCAGCAGTATAATTTAGCACTAACAGTGCCATTACCTTAGACCTCTGTGTTTCACATCGTTTACTTTTAAACTTCCATTCAACCACATAAAACCACTTTGCCACTGCAAAGGAAAAGGACATCCTATGTTCCTTGTATTCATACAGGGGTTAAGCAAAGCAGTAACAGGTTTAAATTTCAGAAAGAGGGATTTTCATTAGGTATAGAGAAAATGTTTCTTACAATAAGAACAGGAAAAATACAGAAAAGAGCTATTACAGAGTGTGCAGCCATCAGGAGGGAAGCCTGTAATAAAATACTAAATGAATCCCTGTCAGGAATGGCATTGGATGAGCCTGCCCCAGGGAGGGACAGTGGATGACAACTTCTGACCCCCTCCAGCCCTCATATAGCACCCAATAAAACTAACAGCAACAATTCCAAAAAGTGAATCTAAATCTATATTTAGTAATAAATGCAAGACTTGAGTTTCATACACTGCCATAATTAATGTTTGTAATTAACTTTCAGATTGCAGGGCAAAAGGAGCTATATTTCCAATAGCTGCAAAGAGCTATTTTTCACACAGGTCAGGAGGAATTTGCATTGAATTAAATATTTACTGTTTCTTCTGGCCTCTGATGAAAAAGCAAAGTGGCTTTAGCACTCCATCCCTCAGCACTGAGTGCAGTCACCCTCAACTTTCAAGGCGTCCAAGGTTTGCTTGTTTGGCAATGCCCAAAACTCAGCTGCATCTCCTCTGAGTTGTGGTGAGCCCCGAGTGCCTCTTGTACTCAATTCCTTGATCTCACCACAGACTGTTTAAGTTAAAGCCCACAACTACCATGTGGGCAGATAATGAAAGCAACTGATGCTGCACTGATTAATCCTTTACTCGGCACTGTTAGGAAACATAATGATCTCACAAGGGGCCTTATTCACTGACATGGAGCAGCAGAGCTCTGAGCTGACACCTCAAATTAGCAGCACAAGCAATAACAGCTGGGGGTTTGTCTCAATATTTGTACCCAACTCTAAAATGAGTTGGCACCAGGAAAGTGCTATTTTTAAACACAACGTTAGCCCAGGCAAATAATGGTCTAAATAGTCTCCAGGTGACACGAAGAAGCCACTGAAATAAAAATAACTGGTTGCCAATTTGTGGTTTCTGTTCCAGTATTAATCTTTTGACAATGTGTTCACAAATGTTCTCATCACAGCAACGTGAGTCACATTGCTGTGAGAGGCTCCAGCATCGTTAACTTGGGAAGCTGACATCAGAAATGTGGATGTCTCAAGGATACAGAGCAAAGAAAATCTTTGTTTTAGAAATGTATGGAAAAAATAAAGCAAATAAGCTTAGCATAGAATTATGCACAAAATTGCCAACAGTGTTTACTGCTACAATTGCCTGGTTCTTCCCGTTCTGTGGCTAATTTTAATTTGCATATAACTGTCAGATTTTAACTATGTAAATTTATTATAAAGGCCAGATGTTTAAGGCAGATTTTTTTTTCCCCTTGAAGGAGCGAGATTCCTTTTGAAAACATCAGGCTTTAGGGAAATTGAGTTATTATAATAACAGATTATTTGTTTAAAATGCCTGTTTCGTCACCTGGCAAGAACCAGGATACTCACACTTGCCCACAGTGATAACTTTAGGACATATTAACTTAAGTCCTGTAATTACTGCATTAATTCTCCCTGGAGTCTGGCTGTGCCTTGGCTGGAGTCTCTGGGATGGGCAAGCTCAGGAGCTGAGGTTAAGACCATGGGAGAGGGGAAAAAGAAGACTTGCAGCAAGAAAATGTTGGGCAAGTTATCCAGCTAAAGAGATTGGGACTGGGAATAAGTGGAAATGGGCAAGAGACCAGAAATATCAAGCATGAGCAAAATTAAGGATTTTGGTATTGTATGGCCAAACCTTTCTGGTGCTACCTTTAGCCATGAATTTATGTTAGATATGCACGTACATATCATTATGCCTGAATTTACTTACTTACACCAACACCCAAATAAATAAAATATTCCAGAACAAGATAAAGCAGAGAACAGGATAAGATAAAATAAAGCATAATAAAGTTTATACAGAGAAAGTAGGTACAAATTTAATTGTGTACTTTGTTAGATGTTAAATCAAGAATGTCATTCATGTGGTCCTACATGAAATGTCTTATTGCTTCCCCTAGAGAAGTTGCTCTTTCTGTGCACTGAAAGACATTGCTATTTTCCCACACAATCAAATCACCTCTATCAGCTGTACAAAATACATGTACCAGTTGCATCTCCCAATTCTTTCTAACATCTATGCCTAGTGAGAGTTGAAAAAGCTTTTTAGAGAAGTTTCAATCAGCTTTTCAATCTTTTACATGGCACTTTAATTCTAGGCAGAAAATACAAATTCCATTCAGCCTGAATTAAAGCATAAAAATATTGGTGCAAAGGCAAGAGAATGCAGGCTGAAATTATTCTGCCACTGCTTTATTTTTGAATGAAGGATTCTCCAATGTGTTTTTCTTCTAAACTCAAAAATTGCAAATGAAACATTGGCTTTCCTTTTTATTTTTGAATAAAAAAATTTTCTCAGGTCTTTGCCCAAAGGCTACACAATTTTCAGTACACTGTATTGGGAATGCCTGCTGTAGCTCTAAGTCCCAATTACATCCACAATTTTGATTTGGACTAAAAGAAATAAAAGTATTTATGTGAACACTGAGGAAATCTTTTACATCATGAGGGTGGTTTTGATGCTTCTCTATGGTACCAAATTTCAGGGCTGATATTGTTGCCTAAAACCACTGGGAATGACTCCAGTTGTCATAATACCCAGACCAATGTCTGCTGAAGTCAGAGCAAATCCCACTGCTGATTTCAGCAGAGAGTGAATCTAGTCCCTGCAATCCATTTATTTAGGCACAGATTTTTGCAGGAACCACAGAAATAAAAAATATAATTGCATTCCATTTAAATGCCCCCAAATTTTGGTTTGTAGATTCATTTGAAAACCTCTTGTTCAATGAATTAATACAATAAACTTACAATAAAATTATTTCACTTTAATATAAATTAATTGTTAACTAGAGTTGGTTTTGGTGGTTTTTTTTTAGGTTATACAGAGATCTCTCATATCAAACATGGCTCTTGGTGTCCCCCAGCTGCATGCATGTCAGGGATTGTGGTTTATGGATTCTGTGCTGCTCCTGACAGAATCAATGGAAACAGGACTGGGTTCTCAACAGATGCAGAGGTCTGAGAGCCTACCAGAATGAATTTATGGAAAAGATAAAAAAGAATCAACAACATGAAGTCAAATTATACAAACCTTGTATTTGTAGCATCAGCTCCTCAGCAAAATAAAACAGTTTCTCAGGTCCCTGCCTAAAGAGTTATTTCAGGTTAGTCCTTTCTGAAGCCGAAACAGCTTTATGAACACAATCCAATTCAAACTAACACAGCTCGACTCCAAAATTTGAAAGGACTTTGATCATTTGTTCAGCCTGATGGCTTTTAATGATGGAGATTTCCAAGGTAAAAGGTTTCAGCATTCAGTCAGCTGAGTGTTACTATGTCCTTACAGGACTTCACCAAAAGACATTCTAAAGAAATTGATTAACAGTGGATCAGAAAGGAACGGTATCATTCTTCAAAACCGTGTTTTAATTTGTCCTTTCCTGAGTACACCACAGCCTTAATGCTACAGCTTTATGGTAAAAAAATTCTATTCCACTCTCTATTCTTACAGCCTTCCTCCAACAATGAACACAGCCCTCCATACTCCTCCTCCGAGTAACACACCACCAACAGAAAAGCCATTCCGAGTGGCAAGCAGAAATCAGTTGCCTTTTCTGAGGTAAGGAAAGTGACAAAAATGGGCTTTGCATCCACTGTTGGTGCTCTGTGGCCGTGTTCAGTCTCCTTGGGATGGTCACTGTGCCAGCCCGTAGCCACCTCAATGCCGCAATGCGGCAGCGCCTGCGGGACTGCGGGAGCCTGCGGGGCCCGCGCTGCCCGCTGGGAACAAAGAGGGACGAGCCACCAACCCCAGAATGACATGGCACTGCTGGCAGTTTAGCCAAGTGTCAGTGCAAAAGGTTCTACCAACACCTTGTAAGAGGAGGCGATGGGAATGCACAGAGAGGGGGTGGCCAGAATCCTTGGGTGCAATTTTATCCCAACAGCAGAACCAGTAGGTCCTGCAGGCAAAATAATGCCCCTTATTGCTCTGGCCAGATCTCACTGATCGCAGTGCCTCAGCTGCCCTTCAGCTTCCAAGGCCATTGGCATTCCCACTGGGAGAGAGCAGCAGGAAGAGATCTTCCATAGCTCCAGCGAGAGGACAATGGCCATGGTGCAGCACAGAACCGCACAGGCAGTTCCTGGCTATGGACAGCAGAGGAGAGAAAACAAGAAAATCTTTTAAAGAGAGAACACTTCCCCTTATCTGCCAAAATTGCCTCCCCAAAGTGCAAGAGACTGAGAAGGTATTTGTGGAATAATTTGATATTCTAACAGTATGTCATGCCCCTATCTACAATTCATCCATGCTGGAAATTAAAGCTAAAATACAGGCTAGTATAAACCCACATGAATGAAATAGGGAATGTATGATACACACATTCTGTGAATTTAAACTTGCATGTTTGGGCAGTTGTTAAGGAAAAGTTACATTTATAGAGGAAAGAAACGCTTTGGAAAAACAAAGACTACACATAGTTTCTAGACAAGGACAATTACGTTTCTTGGTAAAGCTGGAAAGGGATCTGCTTTCCATCAGGATTTTATTTTAAAAAGGCATTAGTGCTTGTATCACACAAGAAAAAGGTCAATATGTTTAAAAATGTCTATCTTTCCAATTTTTACATTTCTCCCAAACTCCACCTGCCCATGAGAAGCAGCAATACCTGCTTACATTCATGCAATACGGGTAAGAAACCACAATAACCTGAATAGCAAATACTCACAGCGTTTCATTTGCCTCCAGTCCACAGAGAAAAAGCACAAAATAAAACATACACAGAAAAAATTCGACGCACCCATGATTTGTTCAGGAATATTCTACAACCGCGAGCTGTAGCTAAATTAAAAGGAGTCTATTCTTCTCCACACATAACTGTTTCTCTGCATGCACCCAAAATAAAATATACCTGCCATTGTGGAGGGTCTGTCCTACCCGTTTCGGCTGGAGTGCCTCACCTGGCTGCTAACGCCCTTCCCATGGACGGGAAGACGGGATGTCTCACAGACGGGATGGACCCAACCCTTTTAAGACACCACTGGAATTGCCCAAGGAGCCAGTAGGAAGCGTGGGTGCTGCAGCGTGGGCTCCCCCTCCCCAGAGCCCGCCCAGCCCGCAACCGCCTCCTGCACCAACGGGGGCTTCTGGCGGCCTCCAAAGCGCCGTCGCAGAGATGCTGCATTGCGGCAATTTATCGATCGCAGCGGCCACGTCCCGCGCTGGGAGCCATGAACCAGGGATGTGCCCCACCATCCCTTCTCCAGCAAAGCCCTGCTGCTGTCAGACACAACCCAAGGTTCCAGTGGCGAACAGAGACCTTGCCCAGTCCGTGCTGCTTCACCCTCCAGCACAGCCATCAGCCTGGCTTGCACTGTGTTCTCTTCTCTTTACCTTCAAATAAAGCCCACTCCAAGTGACAGTCTGGTGCTTGCACACCGAGAAGCCTCACCCCACCCAGCACTGGAGAAGACAATTTTAAACAGTTAATGGCACAACTGAATGTTGTTTCCATCAATGGCTTTATGTAGCCATTGATGCTGTTTCAACTGACCCAGCTATTCTCTCTAAAACACTTGAGCAACATGGTACATTATAACAAAGACTACTGGATGGCTTTACAGCATTTTTAGATTTGTATCTAAGGATGTGCAGATGTCCCAAGCATGGCCATCCATCGCTCGTAAAGACTAAACCCAATGCATTCAAATTATTCACCCCAAAATAGAAACACAATGTATGTTTTCTAAATGTAAAGAGATGTAATGCTGCTTCAAAAATATTGAACCAGTTAACAAGAAATTGCTTCATTTATGATAACTTAATTAGCATAGAAATAGTGATTATTTATCTTCAAATGACTTTGACATTATTTTATACTTCTGTCCTAAAAGCAGCTCTTAAATTTTCTTTATTCCTAAGCCCAGGAGTAGATAAGCTACATAAATAAAATCTAATTTATATTAATCTTATTTCTACCTTTTAAGTTTTAAAAATTATTTTCTTGATTTAACCTTAATTTTAAAATACTCTCATCATAACATATACACACATATATACCTACATTATATGCATAACCTTTTGAACAGTGAGAAAAAAGACACTATTTGATCTTTAGATCAGAAGCAGGTTTTACCAATGTGTTTTTTTCAGGTACAGATATAGTGATCTACTTCACTTCCAAGTTCCATGCTATCTACATATTACTGTTTTGATCTCTAATTTATTACAGGCACAATATTATTGTCCTTGCTAAAAATATTGGATAATGCCAGTAATAGGTAATGCATAGTACCCTGGTCCCTGCAGCTACAGTTTAAGGTAAAATATCTGACATCTTGCTTCAACTGGGAGCTCAACAATCCTTGTATTCAGAGCTCCCATCACAGTTTTACTGTCTCTTTCCAGGCTTCTGAGCCCTCCCTTGAACAAAGACTGGCTACAGCTCAGAGCCTTTGTCTATGTTGTACTTAGCACGGCAAAGGGACAAAAGCTACGTCTGAGAAAGACAAACCATCTACCCCCTACTGGTCACAAACAGTGCCTTTAGCTGCGCACGGAAAAAAAGAAGGGAAACAGTTATGTGTTTTGAAATGTTTTTGTATTGATCATTCTTCGCTGTTGTGAGTGAGCCCAGAGGATGCAGGAGTTCCCACACACACCACCACCTCTGGACCCTGGGAGAAGGGCTGAGGACATCCCAGGATATTTGACAATGATATAACAGGAACCTGTGGTGCACATGCATGCAACCCCCCCAACCACAGAGGCTGCATTGGTGCCAACAGAACCACATCCAGCTCCTGGTGCATCGTCATCCTGCTGCTTCGGGGAGTCATAGAAACAATGAACTGCAAAGTGCGGCATAAAACGACTGCTCATCCACCTTGAGCTCGTCATGCTCCCTCAGAAGTGTGTCATAGCCTCTGCCTTATCAGCAAGGCATTTAATTCCATCCTAGTCTTCAGCTCAGCTCTTGGTTAAGGTGTTGAGCTGCACATCAGCATGAAATACACAGCTGAGTGTCCTCTGGATTAAGTTGTTCACATTCATTTGACTTTCAACAGTCAAAATGCTTGTTCTACATCTTTTATATTACTGACGAAGAAACTGTATTAGTCAAAGGGGAGGGAGGGCAGGTCACAAGATAAGCAGAGCATGCAAATGAAACAATTAAGATCATGGGAGAGAAGGTGTGCCAGAAATCTCTGTATCACCTGGAGTTTTGACTTTGGAATCTCTCGGAGCAGTGACTGCAGCACCAGGCTTAAATGACACAACCCATAAAACTGGGCTTCCTCAAAAAGCATACTGGTCAGTGATTCATGAAACTAATAATTCTAACCTGCCACTGCTCTTATCTTGGTAAGTTCTGCAGCCTGTATGGATGGCTCCAGGCTATTCTTAAAGGGGAAAAAACCTCCAACCTAATGGGGCAGGCAAGGAAAATGAGCACAGCATTCGACTACTACATATGCTCCAGGAAGGGAAAAATCCATCTTTCTAAATATGTAACATAATTAGGCATCCGGACCAAGGACTGATAGAAATGTTCATCAATTTGCAAGGACATGCCTGAAATACGGCAGGATTAGCAAAATCATTGATCAATGAATTTATGCAAATATATTCTCCCCATAAAGAGAGCGTTACATTACATCTGTAACAGGCATCAGTGATTTTCAGAGACCCTCTCTTAGCCTCTCTTATTTTGTCTCGGCTGGTCTTTGATATAAAGCCTGTCACCATGGTGCCATCTGGATAGTGTTCCTTTCACCATGCTGTACTTCCAACCTCCCATTTGTAATCTCCTGTATAACAGAGGTTATCTCAGATTTCATTTCCACATCTTGAGCAGGGACACCAGATCTCCCACAGACATGCATCAGCAAATAAAAACATTTCTTATCAAGCAACCATGTATGCACCTCATCTTCCCTCCATCAACTCGTCATGCTGATTATGCATCTCCTTTCCCTAGGGCCCACTGGGGGGGCACTCCACTTTCTACAAGTTCACCCGAAAAAAGGCATTTCTGTAGTTAATCTTATCTCTGACTATGTATGTAACTGAAACCTTGTAGTAACCACAGCCAGGTTCTCTGGGAGCCTTTCTAATTCGCTTACAGACAGCGATACAGGAGGCAGGAAGAATGGGAAGAAACTAAGGGCCAGTCTAACAAATAACGGAGTGAAGAGAAGGGGAAATTCCCATTTGTCTACTGATACCTCTGTACTCTAGGCACACTATTTCTCTATTGCCAAACCAACTGTTGACTTCCTCTTGCATAACTTGATTGTGAGACAAGCTCAACATAAAAAACTGTAAATACTCCTAGAAATGCCAAACTTCTTGTTTTTCACCTAATTTCACCAGGCAGGTACATGCTTCAATTAACAGCCAATGGCTACTCCCTTCCATTACTTTTTATTACATGTATCATTTTTCCATGTTGAGTGATGAAATAGTAAAGATTTTAAATTGTTTTTATTAATTTACATACATTTGAGCTAATATACACCCTTGAGTAAAAAAAAAATCCGAAACAAACCAACAAAAAAAACCCCAAAAAACCCCAAAACCCAAACCACAAAAAAACATAAATCAAAAACTGCAATAATTTAAATTTCACTGTACTCAAGTATAAGTAAACTAGCCATCTAAAACTAGCACATCATTTAACAAAGAATTCTCATTTTCATTGTTGTATTTAGGCATTTTGGTAGCAGTTATAGGAACGTGATTTACAGAGTTCAAATTTGATCCTGATTGCCTCAACCGATCATAATTTGCAGCAAAATAGAGGAGGAAATCACATTTGTGTGGCATTTTCAGGCTTTCATTAAGCAATGACATCTCATATATTTAGAATTATGTCATGACTTTCACTCCCTGTCTCTCCAGGTTGTGAAAGCAAATAAAAATCTTCTATCTAGTTAAGACATGCCCAGAATAGCATTTTGCAAATAAATAAAACTGAGTATATAACTGAGCGTTCAGCATACACAGGCAACCCTAGGAACAATTAAATCCTGGCTGTGGCACAAAATATTGATTCATATTCAGAAAAGTTCTTAAAAGTTTGCTATGACAAAAGGCAGTGTGCATTACAATCACACTCACCCACGACATCTCTATTAGAAATTAAAAAGACTAAACATTTTATGAAGAAATTTTTTATAAGAGGAACATATTGAATCCAAACAAGGACGGCAGGAATAATCCCAATCTTTACCCACTGGTAAAATGCTTGCAATGCCTGGGTGTGGCAGACAATGCACAGAACTGGGGCTGCAGGCCAGGCTGGTGTGACAGAAGGGCTGTGTCCCACCCGACACGGCTCGGGGCCGGGTTGGAACTTGAAAACATCGACACAGCCCTTACAGCTTTGTGGTTTTGTCATGGAGCAGGAAGAAGAGTGTGGCAGAATTATTCAGAGAGAAAAGGTTCTGCATACAAGACAGAAGAATTTAAATTTCTCTCATAACTTTAAGATTTTGAGAAAGGAACGGTGGTGCATTTTTATTTACCTTAATTACATTTTACAATCAGAAGAAATTATCTTTTTAATATAATACATTTAGGGCACATTTGGAACTGAAGTCACAAATATTTGGATGACTATACTTGCACTTTTTTGTCATTTACTTGTGGATGAACTCACATGATTTTTCACACTAAGGCACCAGGTGGATCCCTGAGCATGTGCGGCTACAGACTCAACGGCAGTCAGTGCTCATTCATTCCAAAAGCAGGTGAAACTCAGGAGGGAGGATTTTCAGACTCAGCCATATGATATGAAAGACATACAATTAATGTGGCTAACAACAAACAAACCCTCAAATCATTCTGTACTAGCGCTGTACAGCAAAACCCATTTGCCTTCGTTAACAGAATACTACCCACAGACCTCCTAGGATTAGCTCTTGGTATGATAAAATCTTATGCAACAAACAGAATGTGTTCAAGCTCTGGACCCTCTGGCTATCATTATAAAGCAGGAGAAAAACAGCTTTTACAATATATAAAAAAAAAAAAAAAAAGGAAACACTCCACCTAAGTTGTCAACAGTGACTTGTAATTCTTTCTGTGCTGTCCACACAGTACAATTCCCATGCCACTGCACAGTTTTCCCGTTACCCCAGAGAGAGAAAACAATGACAAATAAATTAATGGGCTTTTTGCTAAAGTGAATTCTCTTTCTTACTGAGAAAAATGGTTCAGCCCTCCCAGACTAATGACAATAGTATGCTCAGGCACTCAATATTACCAGTTTATCCAGTTTGAGCTTGTTGAACCATCTTGAAATTAATTTCTTTTATTCATGTGTCCTAAGAGACTGGAGGTGAAATTCTGAACCCTAGACACGTTTTATCTCATATCCTTAATAATTTTGGGCATTTGGAAATAAAACCATGGACTAATTTTTAACCTACAAAGTATATGAACAGCATATTGTCACACCACAAGGAATAGTGGCTGACCATTTTGAAGACTACACTGGGTTTTTGGTTTGGTCTTGAGGGATTTTTTAATAACCTTGAATCATACTTACAGCTGCAGTAACAGATATTTCTCAATAATACTGTTATTGCCAGATATTGCCACAGGACATAAGTAAAAATTAAGCAGAGCAAAGACCTTCTCCTACTAAAAAATCCTTAATTAGCAAAGGTTTTCCACCAATTTTCTTCAACTTTTCTGAGCATTTCTATGCCAACAAGTCATAAGACAGTTAATAACTTTTGCCACTCATTTACAAACACATGCCCATTTTGCATTTTATTGCTATTTCAATTGTTGCACACACTTTTCTACGTCTTGGAATGCAAGACCAAACCCATTGAAATAGGTTTTATCATCTTATAAAAAGGGGGACACAGGAATTATGTCAACAAGAAAAATCTCCTATTTTATCAACAGATAGAAAACAAACCCTTCATGAGAATCTGTTCAGAAAATCAGAAACAAGAATGAAAAAGCCAGCCCCAACGCAGAACTACCAGGACAGGATGTTTAAGTCCATCAGTTCTGCAGGTCATTTCTCAGGCATTATTTCAACTTGCTGCATAGGCAAAGACAATCAAGAGAAGGCACCAAAGCACTTTAGACGCAACATTTTTGCATCTTTTAACCCAAAACTCAGAGTCAGCAGTAGTTCTCAGCACCTGCTTTAGGGTCTACGTAGGTCAGGCCATAAAATCAGTGACACATGGGAACAGAGTGGCCCAAACCCAGGAGTGACCAAGAGCGCGATGGCGTTGGCAGACGCATTCTGCGCCCTGGGCTGCTCCCAGCTGCAGCTGAAGTTCACAGCTCTCTGCACCACGCCAAGTTCTCAAGTTAGGCACAAATTTCAGTCTTGTTTTCATCTCTGCCTCTTTGCTATTAGCTGGTATGGGAACACATTTACAACGCAAAAAAAGAAAACGAGAAGAGTAAATGAAAGCAACTTGTTGATAAGAAGAAATAAGTCACGCAGGTCACGGCGTGCTCTGTATTTTGAAGGATAACTGCACAAAAATTCCTTCTCTTTCTACTGAAGAGCTACTGAATCACCAAGTCCTTGCAGTCATTTTTTTTGAGGAGCTCAAGGTGAATGAAACGTGCAATCCAGAAACCAAAGTGTTTCTAAAGAAAGTATTCTTAGTTTATTTTTTGAGCACGGTTCTGCCCTGAGTTATAGACAAAATTTAGAATTCTGTAGACAGGTTGTGTGTGAGGAGAAAAGCACAGAAATGGAAACACTGAATATCAGAAAGGTCACAAGAAATCAGTAAGATAAAGAAGAAATACATTATTTGGTATTCTGGCAAGCTGTTCAAAGAGATAATTAGATTTATTTTTGCAAGAATCATTGAATATTTTCTACATACTGCATTTTATGTTAAAATATATCTCCAAAAAATACACAGTGGGTCTGAAAGGTTGAAATTTGGTTTCATTTGTTAATGTTCTTTGATGGTTCAGATTGCTGCAAATTTTAACATTTATGACTGTTTTGCAACTAAAAATATATTCTCTGGGGCATTTAGCAAATTTATTTTGATAGATTAAATTCTCAGACTTTCTTTGGAAAAACATGGGAAAAAAATTCAGATTATGTTGGAAATATAAAACACACATTTTGTGACTACAAGAAAAATAAGCTTAGAAATAGATATTGTCAATTTGTTTTCTCATCTTTTAGAATTAATATTGATTATTTTTCCTGTAGTAGTGTGTCTGTGCTGAAAATTAAAAATGCACTAAATAACTGATTATGATCTATTTTATATATCCTCATCTCCTCATCTTTTCCACCCATAAATAACTGCCATAGAAGTAACCAATTAAAAACAAAGAGGTAAATAAACTAATTCAGCATTTACTACGTCCTGAGGAGAAGGAATGCATTCCTAGCAACTTCTGCAGAGCCTGCAGAACTCAGTATATTGCAAAAAAGGGCTCCATTTATTGTCCAGCCTATTTAGTGAAAGTTATAGCACAGTCTGCTGTCAGTGGAGGACTGATTCACTCTCTGCAGATACAGACAATCAGTCTATCAAAAGGGGAAAAAAAAGAAAGCCAGTTTTAAAGGAGTTCCATTTTTTTTTTTCCTTTCTTCTTTTCTTTCACCACACAGTAGATTTTTCAGTCTGATAGACAAGTAAAATTTTATAGTGGTAACACATTACTTTTCCTGAAAAGTGCTATTACTATAGAATTCAAACAATACTGTTGATAACGTAAGTTCCCAGATAAGAAACTCTGCAGAAACCTTCTGCTAGCTCACTGTGAGCAACACATACGATCTGATACACATCAGGGTCCCAGCCTGGGGGACAGGGGACAGAGGGGCTGTGACAGACACGGCCAGCCCCAGGTCCCTCAGACAGCTGAGCCTGTGCTGGCACAGAAGGCAGAGCTCCTTTGAGCATCAGTCCGAGCTGGATCCAGCCCCTGGGAACAGCCCCGTGCATCACCAGAGCGTTCAGACCCCCGTGGTGTGGCACAGGGCTGCCCATCCAGCCCCGCTGCTCTGCCTCCTCTCAGGAGCCCAGGGCAACGTCGTGACTCTGCTGAGTCTCCAGGTGCCAGCAGTGGCTGAGGCAGGTGCTCGTTTTATCCACCTGCCATTTGCTGTTTCATCCCGTGGAATTTAAGGGCAAGCTCTGCAGCAGCCAGGCAGGCCTTCCCTGAGGTAGGAAGGTGTGCACTGGGTCAGGGCTGCTCTATCATTAGCTCACGGTGGAGGAGGAGGGTTTGAATTTTGGAGAGGTCGCGTGTCCTTCCCGCCCCCCTCCATTTCGGCTCAGAATTATGTGCTTTCATGAGTATTGACACTCAGATTTGCAGGATTAACTTTTGGGTGACAGGGAAAGCTTTACAGCACTTCATATTGTGAAAACCTATTCTAGAAAAGGTCTTTAAGTGAACAAGTTACAATTAGTACTAAGCAAATTATCTGCACAGATACCAAGTTCAGGGTAATATTGGATTTACATTACAATGACAGTGCTCTAAATCTAATGCTGCTTCTCTGGTAGAGTCAGCTTTCACTGTCAAAACCTTTTTTCAGTATGTGCTGCAGCTTTAACAGCCTATGTGTAAAGTTTGTGGTACATGAAGAGCACAACGTGGTGTTATTTCAGCCCTCAGAGAAGGATCCTCCCCAAAAGCCAATGACTGCACTGAACAAGCCTGCCAAGCGCCCGTCTCTCCTCCCTCTTACACACCAAACACCTTTGAAACAGCTTTTGTCTAGGGCAGCGGTCACCCATCTCATAACAGTGCTCCCCATGAACCTGTTACCCGTCCTGTGCTCGGCACCAGGGCAGGATGCTGGCTGCGGATCACACACCGGACACGCTGGGAATGCTGCTGAACCCATCTGCTCCCGCAGCAGCGAGCGCGGCGATCTCCGCGCTCCTCGCGAGCGCACACGGCGTCTATTGTGGTTTAATTAGCAACACGGCCAGCCCGGGGGAAGGCTGAGATTGCACCTGCTGAGGTGGGCAGCGAGGCTGCGGAGCCCCCAGCCTCGCCAGCACTGCAGCAAGCAGTGCAGTGGGGACAGCCACCCCCCCACCGCCCCGGCACCAAGTCAACTCACAGGATCTCCAGGTCGCGCAGGGCTCGGAAGGCTCCATCTTCGATGCAGCTGATCTGGTTGTTGTCCAGTTGCCTGCAGAAAGGAAGGGAGAGGATGAAGGCTGGCTCGGAGCGCCAGGTTGGGGCTTCCCCGTCAGCGAGGTGTCCCTCCACCCCCTCGCAGCGCCTGCTCAGCTGCCACGCTGCTCGGGGCTGCTCGCGGCTGTCTGACAGCGCTGCACGCTCCCGCACACTGAAGCCTGTCAGGTCTCAGTAAATATTAATTGCGCCTTTTTTTTTTTTTTTTTTTTCCCTTTTTTTTTTTTTTTTTTTTTTAAGGCAGAAGGGAGTAATTTCATTACATTAGGGCATCCAATCCATTATGAGCTTTTACCGTCATGTCACTGAAACAATTTCATTAAGCTAAAGGCCTGTAAATCATTGGAGGTCACTGGGCTGCCCTCCGTGACCTCACAGAATGCCGTTTTTTCTTTTACTGGAAGTTGGAGTCCTCTGTCCTGACAGTACTAAATCTTCAGGCTTTATCTACCCAAGAGCTGTGAGAGTGCATAGGGAATATACCAATTCCAAATTAGACTCAACTAATCTAATTTTATAGTCTTTTTATTATTCTAAGCACCAAATGTCTGTGGTGGTTCGATGCCTCTCTGCATTGTTACTGGTCCCATCTGGTAGCCCTTTCTATTGAAAGATTTCTGCCTAAATACAGATTCTGTCTAACTGCATCAGGGAGAGCAATCCAGTGACAAAAAGCATTATACACATGTACACTTAAAACACTATTTTGCTTCAAAACATGTAATTTAATATTTGGGTGGCGGAGTTCTCTCATTTGTCTCCCTGTATGCGCATGATTTAAATGCATTTTGCAATACATGTGGATGCAGCAAGACAACTACATCTGTCTCCTCTGCTTAAAAGAATTAAAG
Organism: Vidua macroura; assembly: GCF_024509145.1. Lineage (NCBI taxonomy): Eukaryota > Metazoa > Chordata > Aves > Passeriformes > Viduidae > Vidua > Vidua macroura. The sequence goes on along the minus strand of NC_071585.1, from coordinate 4,715,335 downwards.
TTGCAATTTAAAATTCAGTGATTACATTTTCTGACATCTGATCCCTTAAATTTTACACTTAAAGAAATAAAATTACATATCTAGTCACATGCAAGTAAAATATCTGCATTTCATGAAAAAATAGATGCAAGCTCCTGACTATCTGTTACTGCCCTTTGCACAGCATAAACTTTAGATTTGATGAGGCAGAGACCTTCTGTACTATGTGGGTAAAGTATCTTGAATAAAGATACAAAGATTACACTGTAGTTTCTACTTTTTATGAAATATATATATATATATATATATATGCAACTATAGGAAATACATTACACCCATGTATAGTATGGTTGTATAGTTTCACCAACTACTTTCCAATTATTCGCCGTATCTAATTTTTGGTCTAAATAGACATTTGCAGATATTTTCTTATTATCCAACAATAAAGCACAAACAGAACAAATATAATCTTTATGAACCCCTCCAAAGACTGAGCTTGATCTGCTAACATTGAGCATCCTGGACATGTACATCTTTGACAAGCGTGGGAAACTTTTCCTTTGTGCTGTAGTCTGTATCAATGAACATTGTATTTTTTATGAGTTAAAGTACAGGAAAACCCACTCACACTCTAAGGTCTACTAAAAACCTTAGGAACCATAAAGCCCCAACTAAGATTTCTCGTAGCATTCGCTAACTTTGGAGAACTTTGTGAATTTGGCAAAACTTCAGCAATATCTCCAATACTGGCAGACACGGGGATGTACAATCCTCCAAAAGGAATTTTTCTGCGTGTAGGAGTTCATGAACAGCATATATACATATCTGGATAAATGTATACATACATATTTATGTTCTCTCTGTTTCTCTGACCATCTGTGAAAGATCCTAAAATCTCTCTGTTTTTGACTGCTGAGAAGACTTGTCCTGATATCCCTGTTTAATTGACAAGAATTTGTTGCTCAAACAGAAGGGATGGTGCTTTTTGAAGAGGAATAAACTTCAAATTAGTTAAATACAGTGCTGTCTGCAGCACTGTAAGTACTTTACACTTAGCTTTATTAAGCAGAAGGTTGGCAGATAGTAACATGATGAGGAGAAAGGAGCCTCAATTTGAGAATCACCTCTCCTTCTATGGGAAGTACTAGATATTGCATTATTTTTATTGAAGTTATACTATGATATTGATTTTTCTGCCAAACACACTAAAATAAGCAAATAAACCCACAGTGTGCTACTCTCAAAGCCTTCTGATTAAAGGGATTCCTTGGTGGGTATTGTATTTTTTAAAAAAACCTGCTACTCTCTAGATTGATTTTTGTTGAAAAAGTGTAATGACCATTTTAATCATATTTCTACGGGTCCAGTCATGCCACTGCCAACAACCAGGCTTAGCCTGTGTGATCGATGCACAGGATCACAGCAAGGGAAACCTCTCAATGCTCAGAAGACTCACACTTAGCAGGACTATCAGTAAATAGGGAACATATTCATTAGTGATACACCCTGATTCTCTGGCCCATAACCAATTCTTCACAGTCTCTGGGGTGAAACTCACATGTTTAATGTTTGTCACAGAGCTTGTGTCTCCTGGTATCTATCACCCCAACACATTCACATCTGCATTGAAACATGAGAATTTCTTCTCAAAAGGAAGAGAACTGCTAGTTGTCTTAAAATTAGGTTTTAAGGCCCTCTGTCTCCCTGTTTATTTCTCTGTGTGTGAAGATGGAAATCCTATTTCTGTGCATCTGTACAGCACCCTGGTGAGCAGTTCAGTCAAGACTAGAAATTTGGGAGTTTAAGTCTAAATGTCTTCCTTCCAAGACAAAGTGATAAGTTTAAAGTTTTGGGGAAAGTTTAAGTGAAGTCTTACAGAAAGCCAAGGTGTTCAGCACATCTTTTTATGCTTATGAAGACAAAACAAACCCCCTGTGATGTGGACTAGCAGCCAGCTCACACACTCAGTGTGGGCAGGCTATGCATGCAGATCCTTGAGGGGCCAAACCCTCAAGACATCCCTAACATTTGTTAAGAAGAGCATCTTACTTGAATAAAATTAACCATATGCAGAGAAGGTAAAATTTCAACTTTAAAAAAGAGAAAAAAAGGAAAAAAACAGAAAAAAACCCAATATTTCAGAACAGGTGGAACCTGCATTTCCCTGAGGAACATTGTGACACTGCTCCCATCTCCCCATCGCTGCATTCTGAACAGAGCACTCAGGCACACTGAGCACAGGTCAGCTACCTGAGACACACATCACCTGCTCCAGGCTTACAGGTGAATTTTTAAAAATAGTCTTGGGCTGCAGAAGCCTTGGTTCAGATTTAAATGGCACCTCTATTTGTCAGCACTCCCAGCCTTTCTAGAAAATCTTTTCCTCGAGATTACAAATGGGCTGTTTTGCACGTAGTGGTGCAACACTCTGGTGCTAAAAGGTCAGACAACACAAACTCAGATTTAGGAGGCAGTTTTAAAACTACATGGACAAAATCACTTTTCATACCTGCATTTAGTCTGCCTTTGAAGGAATACAGCATTGGGCTCAGACTTTATCTAAACCTACCAAGTGATTTGACTGCCTCTGAGCAGAAAACGTTCTCACAGAGAAATACTGAGCTGCTGAAGGATGAGTGAAACCACAGTAACTGAGCTGTGTGACACTTTCAAATTTTGCTGAGTTACATAGACAGCTAACTTTGATTTGGGCCGAAGTGTTTGGGTTATGTGCTGAATCTCTCATGCATGAGACACAAAGCAGTGAAGCTGAGCAGACCCAGACCCTGGAGCTGCGCTGGGTGACGTTGTCAGAGCAGGTGAGTGAGCTGAGATCCCCGGCTGGGACACCCAGCAGCTCCCCTGGGATGGAATTATCCACCCTGACCCCGCCCGGAGGCTCCAGGGATCCCAGATCTCCGTGACAGGCAATTAGCAACCAGACAATGCCGAGAGAGAACGACAGCAATAGCACAGAGCTCAGAGAACAGAGCAAAGCACTCAAGCAAGGAAAATATTGAATGAGCAAATGGGATTTAGGTGGAGTGTGACACAGACAAATGCTTATAAACAATCCAAGAATTTATAAAAGTCTTCAGAGGAAGACTTCTTTCATGAGACATCTTTCACGTGGCAGAGCTATAACACATAAAGCCATATGTATTACTGAAATTTGGCTCTAATGTAGACTCAATAACTACTCTCAGATTTTATTGAAAAGCAGGAAAATTATGTGAGTACCTTATATGCAACTGATGGATAAAACTTAAAATTAATGTTTTAAAGGAAAAAAACCCACAAAACTTAGACACAAATCACCTTTCTAAGAAATAAAAAATAACACTGCATCCTAACAGATTTATATCATAGGAGAATCTATGGCTTGGCTAAAATGCTACTTTAAATGTTTAAAACACTCTTTTCCTGACAGTGTAACTCTGGCTTATCATTTAGACTGGTGCATTATCTATCATAAATAAGAGTTAAATTTCAAATACTATTTAGAAGGAATAGGGTTTTACAAGTTTGATATTCTTTTGCCATTTGAAATAATCCTTTAAATATCAAGCCTTGAATGTTTTGCTTACAACAATAAGGAATATTTAATTTTCAAATACATTTGAGAGATAAAAATCCCTAGCAACAAAGCTGATATAATTTTATCTTGTTACTAGTTTTAAGATTTTTTTTAAACACAGAAATATTCTAAAACATTAAAGAATTGAATTCATGCAGGGTAAAATTTACAAAAACTGAAACAATCTATTTTTTAATTAACATTAAAAAAATTCTGTTTAAAGCCATACATTTGTATTACTAGCAAGATTTCTTCACAGCACATCAACTATATAAGAGATTTCAGCATTTTTTCTGCAGTTTGCCACACTCACATTCACAAAGAAGAGGCCCTTCAAGCCTCAATGTTTAACAATAATGGACTTTTTAACCAGTGTTTTCTACTTTATTCAGTAAGGGATTTTTTTCCCATTTTCAAACATTACCAAGGCCACTGCAGAGCTCAAGTGCTAATCTATTTTTTAATTATACAGTGACAGTAGTTAAATTACTATAACCTCCTTCTTTATTTTGCCAAAAATCTAGTAAAATATTTAAATAAAAGCCAGCATTAATGACTACTGTAATATATACTGTTCAAATTTCTTTCTCATATTTCACATTTAGCATAGAAAAGCAGTGTTATAATAGTTGCATATTTAAGGTTTACTGTTATAGCTTGTATCTACACTTGCAGATAAGAAATTAGGCAGGTGCTATTTCCTCACTGAGGAAAGACTTGCATTTTTAACCAGATATATCCATGTTAAGGAATTGTATCACCAAAATATTTTTAAAAAATTCAATAGTGATTTCACAGGAAGGCAAATGCACTGTAAATTATTACAGAATAATTTTAGAAAATAATTAATGTTGTTAATTATATCTCCAAAAGAACTCCTGTTTGCACAACATTTCTCTCTTCCATTTCCTTTTTTCATTTTGTTTCTAATACAGACTTGCTGGTTCTATGTCGTCCCTTTCCTGTAAGGTCTGCACTCTAGTATTTACATTCTTCCATAACCTGTAAGAATTAGAAACATACTCTATAACATTTATTGCCCTCATGTGATTTCAAGAATATTAAATTCTTGAGGAAAGTGACACCAACGCATCCATTTAAAATTTCTCACATACCAAACCAAAGTCCTTATCCTTGTAGTAATTGATGAGGAAGCCCCAATAAATGGGGAAAGATGGTGCTTTGAGGTAATGTTAAATGCAATTAAATTGAAATAATGTAAAGTTCTTTCAAAGCAGCTTTTAATGCATTTTTACCATTTAATTTTTACTCTTTATTTATGCTTCACTAAAATCACTCTATAAGAGCTTGCTTATATTAGAAAACATGAAAGACTGATACAGCTGTTGTGATCAAGCTGCAATCTCACTCTGAGATTTTTACAAGTGTTTCAAAATTCCCAGGTTTTTTTGGTTCCCAAGGATGCAGTTTTGCCAAAAGCTGTGGTTGAGGCTTTGTGCAGAAATAGCTCATCTGCCTGGGATAATTGGGCAGAGTCATATTCTCTGTCTTCTGTTTTCATACCCAACCTGTGCTGCCAGGTTGTTAAATTCAAGGAGGGAGGAATATCTGATTTGAAGGAGAATTGCTTATGAATAATTATTCTGCAGACTATTCAAAATTACTAAGTATTTGCTCTGAGTGTTTGTATTACATTAACTCACAAATCAAAATGCTGCCGTCACAAAATAACCAAAATATCAGCTTAAAGCAAACTTGAGTGACAAACAAACATGGAGACTCCGCCTGCTGCAAGGACAAATACACACAAACACAAGATTTCTTTTCAATATCAGGTGCTTTAGAACATTTTTTTTCTTTTTTTAACTCTCTCTGGTTGCTGATGTAACAAATAGTGCATACCAAGCACAGAAATGGCTGTCTCCATAGCAATTGGGGCAGGTTTTGCTGTTTCCCTAGTTACTCTTGACTGATAACCATCTGTTGTTCTCCTCTGCCATAGCCCCAAAGGGGAAAAGGGGAAGAAAAGAGAAAGATAAAATGGGTGTTTGAGAAAATGAAAGTTACTTACTGTGGTGTTCTTTACAGTTTTAGAAGGTTTGCACTTATTTAAATTTTTATTTATTATGTTCAGTTGACAAGTGTCAAACACCACACGTAAAGGAAAGTTCTAGTTCAGAATGTTACTAACCAGTGACCTTATTAATAGGAAATCATACCCGGGAATCAGATTAGGAATATTAATAGGAAATAATATCATTAGGGACAGTATTATGAAACTGGAAAATCTGAAAGCGAGGTACCTGCATAGAAAAAAACACGCAGTTGGTTAAACAAAATAAGAAGTAGACATTTGTCATGTGCAAAGAGCATGGGGAGGAGGAGGTGCAGGTGGCTCCATCCACCCAGCTGCTGCAGGTGGGGTCGGAACTGTGCCTTCCAGCCCTGGCCTCTGCTCATCTGGGCCCCCCGCTCCTCTCGGGTGTTTCTGGCAGGGAGGGGAGGCACAGGCACGGGGAGGCTGCAGGCTCCGGCTGCCCGTGCCCCATCCCGAGCCCAGGACGGCAGCAGCACTGAAGCTCACCCAGAATCTGTGCCTTGTGAGCAAGGCCAGTGCTTGCACAGGCTCAAGCACCATCGTGGCATCACTTCTGTGGAGCTAACAGCGCAGAAGTCGTGCTCATTTCCAAGGCAAAACAAACAAACCCCACAGGCGAGCTGCTACCGCCCATCAGTGCAGCAGCATCACCTGGGATTGAGGTTTTATCCTCAAAATCATTCCATGCCGTAACAGATTCATTACAGAACCAAAACCTTAAAAAAAAGACCCAAAATGCTCCATCCCTTCTTATTAAAAAGTGTATCTGCTGTCAAAGACAGACAATATTTTTTGGAGCTGTTGGCATGGAAAATGGGCTCAGTAGGACAGAGGGCTGCAAGAAACTCTGCAGTGTGACACAACAAGGCAGGGCTGGTGCTCTGCTGTTCCTGGCTGCAGAGCTGGACAGATGTTCTGGACATGGGTGACATCCCTGCTGCCCTGGGGACACCACTGCAGGTTGAGCTGGCAGTGCCCGTGAGCCCAGCCCGTGCCAGCGGCACAGAGCTCACCCTGAGATGGTTTAACAGGGACACATAGCAAAAAGCGTGTTAATTCTGGTGGTGTTCCTTGCTGACACATTTTTATGTTTTAAAACCTACAAAACTCAGGTTTGAGAGGAAAATTAAGGCTCTCCTCCCTTTGAGAATCTTGGACTTGACTGGCAAACATGAAAACGTTGTGGGGCACGGAGGCTGTGGCAGAGGGCGAGTGCAGAGCAGGGAAGGTGAACATGCCCAGGGCAAGGCCCAGAAGTGCCTGGTTTGTTACATGGTTAGGGGGATGACAGAGCAAAAGGAAATCTGGACATTCGATCTCCAGACATCTGTCCCCTCTGAAATCCCACATCACATTAGATTAATGCTATCACCCGCAGTCATACAATGACTTGTGAAATGTTTTTCTAGCTCTCAGGACAAAAATTAGGAGGAAGCAATACCAAACCACTAAATATTGGGAGTACATTGCAGAATGTCTGCCTTGCTGCATAGCTGGCAAGTTTGGGCAAAACAGTTGATTTGTTTGTTTGTTTGTTTTGTTTTGGTAACTTTTTTCCTTTTGTAATTAGAAAATTAATACTAAAAACTTGAGGATACTATTCAATTAACAGCTTGCAGTTATAAATAGTAGTTTCTTAGTATAACACACCAATAAGTTTTCAGTCAAAGCCTGTTTTATCAGACTGTTTTTAAAAAACGAAAAATGGCCAGTTAAAGCTGGAGAAGGAATCACAGTTCCAAATATCTCCACATTCCATTTTGGACTGGGGGACTTTTCTCAACATGGTTCTACTCAGTTCCTCAACCAACTCCCACAGCCACTGGAGAACAGTTAACAAATCACATACTTCAAAATGCTGCATTAATTTTAAATCACCCTGATAGGGATTTCCAGCACTGACCATGCTTAACACAGGCTCAGAAGCTTTTCCAAGGGCTTCCAAATCAGACCATTTCATCTTTAACACAGCTGTGGGTTCCTATTTTAGTATGAATTAGTTGCATCTCCAGATGAAAAACAGGGTTGGAGGGTGTGCTTCCAGAATTTTGCTGGTTTACCCTTTTTCTTCTATACTGATTAGGCAACAGCAGCTTGCTTTTGAGACATGAAATTTATCCCCTTCTAATCATTTCTGTTGTAAAATCAGCCACTGACAAACTCACCAACAAAAAAATAAGTGTTTTGAATCACTTTAAGACAAGGAACCATTTGGCTTAGCTACAGTTCTGTGTTGTTTACTGATGACCTGCCTGGGTATTATCAGAAATTTTGTTTTTAACACAAAAATGCTTCTAATGACATGCAGCTCCAAATCCTGACTAACTGTTTCTCTGCTTTTCTGGTTGATTTCTCAGGCCAGCTGAGGAAGAGCAGCAGCCACAAGTTCCCCACATAACTACAGCCCTGTGCTGTTTCCCCTCTTACTGATACAAAACAGGGCTGGCAATGGCTGTAAAAACCTTTGAAATTTGTTTCCCAGTGGTTGCTTCAATGTGTATGCAAAGCCCTGATCCTGTGATTTTAAGTCTTTATATTTGTCATTTCTTAGCATCACATCCCATTTTGCAAGTCAGAGCTGTGGCTGACTTGTAATCAGTTCTAGATAAGATTATGGGTGAGTTCAGATGAATTGGTGCTAAGGGTGAGAGAGACACATTGGAATTCAGCCTGAACCTCACAAGCCTTTACAACACGTACATCAAGCTTCATTCTCACTACTGAAGGCAATGAATTCAATTCCCCATCCACAGTCCCACTGGAATTACTTTTACAGTCTGACTGTATACCTCATTGCCCCAAATTTGCTTGTTCTGAATGATTTCAAACAAATAAGTTAACACAATCATGCTTTGGGTTACAGTATTACCTGCTTATGCGACAAAAACTGTAATTAAGGAGTGAAATCTCGCTGTTTGTTTTTATATGCTGATTTATATTTGTACTAAATTTATAAAAATAGTACTCTGCACTTTTCTGAGCACTCCATGAGCTTATATACGTAATTGAGGTAGTTACATATACATGTATTGATATATGAGTAAGCAAATAACACTTCCCTTAGGCTAAGAAGAGTGGCAAAGGTTCCAATAAGCACTAAAATCTGCTATTCTGGCACATGCAAGTCCTGAGCAGGCCAACCTGCAGATGATTCCTCATTATCTCCATTCCTGAGGTCCTCTCATAGACATGGAGTGCTTGTTGGGCAGCTGGACATGAACTTGAAGACCTGTTCTTCCCTGAGTAGCTGTCCATATCCAAATTGATCACCCTATGACATATTTCTGAAGATGTCACACCAGCCCTGCCCCTGTGACTTGTGTTCCCCTCTGCCACCACACTCCTTTGTCCACAGCAGGTCTAGAACACTTCCCAAACTCTGTCAGTGAAACACCTGCACCTAACAAATTAAGGCCTAAAACACTTAAAAAGGACAAACTAGAATAAGAAGTGTTTGGAAAGATAACTAGTTTCTGGAACAAAAAAGAGGAAATCTTTAAGAAAAGTAAAACAAAACCCAAAAATGTTGTAGGAACCAAAATAAGTTAAGTTACTGAATAAATTAAATGGGAATCAAAACCAATGTTCTTCTTGGTTATCTAGGCACTTAGAAATTACATCCGTTTTTAAATACTTTGGAAAGTGCTCTGGAATTAACAGCAAACTGGATCACAATTGACAAAAAAAAGCCATTTTGCTTTACTGTTTTCAAGACAGCCAAATTCACATAATCTGTGCAATGTTTGTCACCCGGGGTAAGGACAGCAATCCATCCTGCAGATTTTTGTTTACAAGCACTTTGGAACAAATGTTCTATTTGAACACCCATATGAACCAGAAGCACCCAATATGTTTGGATGACTACATTCAGTTTTTGTTAGCAGATCTTCAACTTCCCAAACAATGTTTTACCAAATCAATGTGGCACTGCCACACATCCTTCAGAAACATGGCACGGAGCATATGTGACAGCTCTTGTGCATGTTCACCAGGGAGTTTCTTTCCACCTACATGCAACCATAGGTTTGCTTCTTTTAATTCATAAAAACAAATGGCATCTATCTATTTTTGGCATTTATGGGATGGCTGTAGCATTTGAGTCCCTCACCCTTAAACATATTTATTCCTCCTCCCCAGAGCTGTCAGTAATACCATGAGGTTTTTCAAAATTTCATGAACTGAATTAATCTCTTCCAGTTCCACTACCCTACATAATTTCCAAACTAAAATGTTCTTCTCTAGCCTTGGGACAGGTATAGTACTAATACAAAACATGGAGCAATGACATGATAGAAATGAATAAGTTTTGTTGATTGTAGTCTTGTTTTATGTGTTTTACCCCATATCTAATAGATAACTAGTGATGACCTTAATGAAATAATACCCTCAGAAGAACCAACTGCTTTCACATCTGAATGCATGGGTTTTTCCTTTTTTTTAGTAAACAAAAACCAGGAGATGTTGCAGTAAGGTACAAAAATGATAAAGAAAAGCTTCATAAAATCAAACCTGCTCCCCCAGAGTAATGCCTGGGAAAGTTTATCTGACTTTCTCTCTGACCAGACTGTCAGCATCCACATGGAGGAGGGAGAGTTTATATCAAAAGGGCTGAACACAGTACAAGGGATAATTCCTGATGTTATTATTGCCACAGAGCACCTTTACAAAGATATAGGTAAAGGATGTATCACAGCACGGGTGTTTTACTGGGCTGCAGTGCCTGAAAGGAAAACTCATCAAATCCCTACTGCTATATCCTCACATAAGCTTAATTCTTGGGGAGGGCTGCAGAGCAGGCTGCAGGTGCTGAGGTCTTCCAGCTTTCCTTGTGGATTGCCAATCTCCTGGAGAGATGAACTGCTGGGCAAGGAAGAACTCGACCCAGGAGCTGAAACCTCACAGTGCAGAAAGCCAGGTACCAAGGCACAGCCATAATCTCCAAAACAACAAATATTGCAAGAACAGGAGGACAGGTGCCCTCCAAAGGGATTTATTCCATCTTGCAGGAGATTTGAGTGACTTAAAACACTGTACTTTATCTATAAATGCAGGACTTGTAATGAATGTAAGTGTGAAAGAATTATTTCATCAAATACTGATAAAAACAGCATCCTGAGATAACTGCATGCCCAATTTAAAAACAAAAATATGGATAGAAGATGGCTTACTGTTAGACATATGGTTAGTATTATTAAATAATTTTTGGACTTTTGAATCAACAGAAAATATTGTAGAGGCAGGTTTATTTACAGAATTTCCTAGAAGTTACAGACTTCAATATTTTTCTCTGCAAATTTTACTTTTTATTTTTTTTAAAGAAAAGTATTTCCTTTTGAAATCATTAAATCATTAGGTGCTTCTCTGGGCACCCTGTGCCAAGGCCTTCCTACCCTCACAGGGAAGAATCTCTTCCTAATATCCAACCTAAGCCTGCTCTTTGTCAGTTTAAAGCCATTCCCCATTGTCCTGTCCCTTCATGCCCTTCTAAAACATGCTCTTCATCCCCTGAAGGGCTGAAATAACACTAATGCCAAGCATTTAAATACAATCTTCAAGTAATCCTAGACATTGTGATTTCTTAAATATAAATGCTTACATTCTGAAATGTTCATTCACATTTACTCACTAGTCACTGAATAAGGATTCTACAAACCTTACAAACTTGAAGCCACTATCACAGAATCTTAAAAATTAACTTATCCAGATGAATTTGAAATTTCCTTGCTAGGTGGTGTATAATTTATGGATATTTTTTCCTGACATTAGTCCATAAATACATTCATAAAGAGACATCTGTTTCCTCTGCCAGCGTTGTCATGACAAAAAGGATGCCACATGCAAGAGAACTTGTACTCCCAGGTAGGACTAGCAGCAAGTTTGGATCACAAGATCCCACCAGTTACCTCACCTGACCCTTTAGACCAAACCTCAAAAACTTAATTCATACTGAGACGTGACAGCACTGAAATAAAACGGCCTGCCCTGCCCCAATTTTTTTTCCTTTTTGCAATCAAAGCAAAAAACTTTTTTTGTAAGTAGGTAAAGAGGATACCTGAACAATTGGCTTCACAGGACATTTCTCCCATCCTTCTCAGTCACTGTCCTGAGAGCGCTGCTTATTGCCCAACTCATTGTGAAGGGCTGGCTGCTCCCTCTCCCTGCCTGAACATTAACCCTTAATTATGTTTTCAGCTGCTCCTCAGGAAGGGAGAGCACCACATCTCCAAAAAGCAGTGAGAGCTGCAGGCAGAGAGCTAAAAACCAAACTAAAAATCCACCCCCAACAACAGCCCCCTGCTCAAATGGTTCAGATAATTGTGAGTCCCTCTTACTCAGTGAATTATTTCAGGCAAACCACTTGACCTCTTTGCAGCAGTCATCTTCCCTCTAAGACTGGGTTTAAAAGCAGGATCTAATCAATAGCTGTTGCTGCATATGACCCGAGTTTAAGCATATAAATTAAATACTAAATAAAGTAGGTTCAAGGGTGAAACTCACATACAAGGCTACTGCAGAGTCACACACAAAAAAAGGGGAAAAAAAAGTCAATCTCATCTCTAAAGCTAATTTTCACACCAGAAAGCTCCATTTCCCACCCCACGCCACAAAATGCCATTTTTTAATGTGTATGAGAGAGTTCTGTTCTGCTGCCCTGAGAGACAGGCTGGATGCTTTATGCTGGGCTCCTGGAAATGCAGCAAGAACTGCTTATGGGCATCTTAAATCTTAATGTGAATAATTTCCCTTATGATTTCTTTTGCACCACATCACAGTTTTATACAGCCCATTAGCTCTTTAAATGAGTTAAATTCTAGGGTTGGGAGGTTTGGTTTTGGGTTGGGGGTTTTCTGAGGGTTTTTTTGAAAAGTACCACTCTGTATTCTAGCATTAAGGTATCATGACTGCTTTATAGGCAACTTGTGATTGACAGGATATTGATGCTGAATTTATATAGGGAAATAATGTTGATTGTTCATTCATGAAACACTGCTGTTCCTTCAAATAAACAATTCCAAAATCCTTGCTTTCCCTAGTCAAACAAGAGAAAGGAAGAAGAATCCTAAGTGTGAAAATGCACCTTGGACAAGCTGTGTATGCACATTACCACTGTGCTGCTCAATGAGTTGGAAAAATAACTCCAAAAAGAGCTTTAAAAAAACCCACAAAAGACTGGAGCAGAGGTTACTTCCTCATGAAGATGGAATTCTCTCATTTGTTTCTTTGACATTTATGGGACTACCAAAGGGTAAACAAAAGCAAAATTAGATCCCACAGGCCTTTGGTAGGAAAAAAAGAGTGGAGGGGAATGATATTCAGCAGCAGAAATCAGCTGTACAAATGAGACCATCATCACACAGCCTTTTTCACTGCTGCTGTCTCCAGTCCCCCTCTGTCATTTGGCCTTAAACAAAAGGGGTTTTATTCTTGCCTACCTCAGAGCTATTATACTAAAGCCATTCTCAGATTTGCACCTAGATAATCAACTTTATTTCTATTAATCTCATAACAGATATGTGAGTGCCTGAGAATTCCCTCTGTGCTTCGCTCAGATTTAGAGCCTTATTTTATAGAGGAAGAAAACACTGCAGATCCGTGAAAAAACACTGGTGCTTTTTTTGAATAAAATTAAGATCCTCCATAGGATCTTCTTAATATCCATGTAGAATTTACATGACCTGAGCTTCCTTTGAGGAAATTTTCAAGTGATGCAGCAATTGAGCTGTTTAAAAGGACTGTATAACATCCCTTGCTGTACAAACACAGCGAGCATATGTTCATATAAAAACAATTTGTGATGAAAAAACTCTACACTACAGTTACCATTACAGTTTAATATTTTTCTTTCAAGGCATATCAATTTTGTATTGAATTGAATTGCAGGTGGCTTTGTTTTTCTACACTTTATCTCATGGAGCCACCCAACTGCAGGATAGAAAGTCATGGAACAGACTGAATCACTGAATGAGAAATGTAATCATTCCCTTCTGGGCTCTAAATGTGGCAAGAAGCTGCACAGGCATGTTTTAAATAGGCAGCTCTGCTCTCACACAGAAAGCTGCAGCTGAGTTGAGGGCTTGGGTCAAGAAAAAAGCTGCAGCTGAGGTAAGAGTTGGGGTCAAAAGCAGGGGGACATCCATCTCATTTTGTGGTCAAGGAAGAGTGGTGCAGGAAATCTGGTCCCCCAATCAATTACTGAAATTAATTTTTGAGCCTAAGTCATTGCCTTCTGGGAAAACAAGGATCCATTTACTTACCTGTTTTGCATAGTGTTTGCATCACTTTTTAAAATGAAGTTAGATTCAAAATAATAATTGTGTTATCTGGGAAAAGTGATGTAGTATTAATTAAGAACTCAAGAACTTTTATTCATACAATCACACAATGGCTTGGGTTGGAAAGGACCTTAAAGATCACCTAGTTCCATCTCCCCTGCCACGGGCAGGGACACCGTAAAAAGTACAGCAAATCAGGCACATTGTTCCCTATTCATAAAACCAAGTATCAGAATTTAATCCCAGTGAAATGGAAAAACAACTGGAGACCCCAGAAACCCAGTGTCTCTGCCTTGAAGGCCAAAAAAGCAAGTGGCTCTTCAGAACAGCTTGTGAGCAGGAGAGCAGCACTCCTGCAGATCATCTCCTTTGGGAGATCTCCATGGGCACAGAACTGGGGCTGCCAGGCATTCCCAGCTCAGCCTGGCACTGCCAGGGATCCAGCAGGCTCTGCCCAAACCCACCCCCAAACTCCCTTTCCTCTCCAGTAACAGACATCTGTCCCACTGACCAAAGAGCTGAAGCCAAACACAGGGGGAGAGAAAAGAAGAGTGAAAAAAAAGACAACTCAAGCTGTGGTTTTAACTTCGTCCAGCTGGGAAGGTCAAGTGGAAAAGGCAAACTTTGTTCTGCTGGTGGACAGTATTTACAACCCCCCTTTCTCCATGGAGTCTGCACTAAAATGATATTGCTGTGCTGTTTTGGCTAGAGACTGCACATGCTGACCCCTCCGTGGCCAGCACAGCACCAGAATAATTTCAGACAAAAGGTTTGCATTAAATGTAATGAAGCAAATGACAAAATCAATAAACCTGGAATGGTGTGGCTATCATAAAAGTGATGTAAATTCAGAGTTCACTCTGGTTATGAAGCTATTTAGATTCATAATTAAAACCAGTACTATCTCTTTTAGAATAAAACTTCCTTTGGACAATCATAGATGAATGCTACAGGAAATCTTCAACAAATGTATTCAAAATTAAGGCATGGCACAAAGACAGCATAAATTACACAAAGATAAACTGTAGGCATAGGTTAGCCTAAACACGTACGTAATAAAGAAAATTTGATTTTCATACTTTTTCAACTGATGTCACATCCCATTTTAATCAAGTTTTATATCAAAAGGACAGTAAGGATACCACATAGCCTGTTTTTAAATCAAGGTATTTTCTGGAGTTTGTTTCTGTCAGAGACACTCTTGTAAGTCTATTAAAACAGAAAAGAGCCAAATCTGCTATTCATTACTCTTCATACAAAGGCAGTGCTGCAGCATGGGTGCTGCATCAAAATGTATCTGTGCTTCATTAGGATAAAAGAATAACGAGCCCAGAAAGCAGCGAGCAGAGCTCAGCGAAATAAGTAAGCAGATAAGTAATCTCTGGAAATAGCAACAGTCACCCTGACTTTTTGTAGCAGATTTCAAACCCCAGATAATGGGTCCCATTCAGGATTAGGGATGTGGTTTTCTTTTATCAAACTCTGGACCTGGAGCTTGTGATCTTGTTTAAAAAATTCCATCAACGTCCCATTTAGGTAAGTGAGTTATATACAATTTAAATCTCCAGACTCCTAGATTTTACCTAATCAAAGAGAAATTGTAAAAGTGACCATCAAGCCTGAGGTTCTGACTCACAAAGACTGGACTTTTTCAGTCTCCTGTGCAAAGGATTCCCATCCCTGTGCCAGCTGTGTCATGTTCCTGATGGGACACAGCACATCCATGTCACTCCTCAAACCCCTCCGATGACCACTAACGGAGCTCCTTGCTGATGGCTGCACAAGGAGCCCCTCTCAGGCTGGGGAAGGCAATAAATTATGCAAGGCACAAAGCATAGGGAAGATCAGAACAGAATTTGAAGTAGATAGAAAAGATTACTTAGGCCTGTGTGGGATATTTCATCTTTTTTGTCATCAGCATTAGGACTTTCCGTATAAGCAATTAAAGTGCAGGCTTTCAATAATGCTTGAAAATGCATTTCCAGAAAAGGAGAAAACAATTGGTATTGATGTTTGTCTTACTTCTACAAGAAATATTAAAAAAATCTGTGGTTTGTCCAAAAATTAATACTAAAACCAATATATACTGCAGTGGATATCCAGGATACAGAAGTTGGGTAAATCAAAATTATGAATAACCTTATTATAGAGGTAGTCAGTTCTGATTAGCTCAGTAAAAGGAAAATTTTAAAAGTATTAAATGCCACCAAACATATATCCTCCACTGCTAAATACTATTGGCTTATGTACTTCTATTTTATAAGTAGAACACACTTAAGAGATATTTCAGCTTTTTATTTATCTGACATTTCACTCAGGGGAAAGCAACCTTTATAGTGAGGAAATCTGTTCCTCAGGAGTGATGGTTCAGCTTTTAATAAGTTGTCAGTGACAGATCCCTTGTGGCCAGTTGAGCCCCCAACTACAGACATCCATGAAAACAAACACTTCCTGAAATGCAAGTGGACAAGAGAACAGAGCAGACATCCACCCTACTTATTGCAGATGTTTTCATTTAAAAAATAAAAAAACATAGATCAGCGTCGCATTTTCAATCTGTGCAATCAATCTCACATGAAGTCCAAGTCACAGTTTAGCACATTCAACAGATTGTGCTGCGCTGGTTTGTCCACCTGGTGTTCCATTTATTAGCAAGGGACATGAGAAAGGGGATTACATAAACCCAAATGTGTTTAGAAAATACAAGTAGGGACTGATCACACTACCAAATATGGCACAGGTTTAAACACTTCATGGATTGGTTTTGGGGTTAGCAGTGTTTATCATGTGTGCTGCAGACTTTGCAGGGTGTTAGTCTGCACATGCCTGTTCCATTGCTCCCTGAGGCACACGGGACCATCCAGGCTCTTGGGGAATAAAGCAAGCAGCAGCTCTCTCATTAACAGCTCCTGTCCTAAAACACAGGAATATCCTGCAGGCTGGGACCAACCCACCAGAGGACCACATGAACTGCAGGATCACAGAATCATAGCACAGTTTGGGTGGGAAGGGGCTAGAGCTCATCTCATTCCACCCCCTGCCATGGCAGGGACAACTTCAACTGTCCCAGGCTGCTCCAAGCCCTGTCCAACCTGGCCTTGGGCACTGCCAGGGATCCAGGGGCAGCCCCAGCTGCTCTGGGCACCCTGTGCCAGGGCCTGCCACCCTCACAGGGAAGAATCTCTTCCTAATATCCAACCTAAGCCTGCTCTCTGTCAGTTTAAAGCCATTCCCCATTGTCCTGTCCCTTCATGCCCTTCTAAACCATCCCCTGAAGGGCTGAAATAACACTAATGCCAAGCATTTACAAAAATACACTACCAAGGCTGAAACTGGCTCACTCACTAGCAAGATCACTGCTGAACTGGTATCTCTCAGCATCAGTGCACATTGCAAACTCCTATGAAACTTTCTTCTCAAGAAGGTAATTCTGAATAATGACTATTCCTTATGATGTCAAAAGAGACACACAGAAGTTCCAGGGCTGTAAAAACACTTAAACCCCACAGTATTTTAAGGGAATTCCAATAAACTGCCAGAGAGCACCATTATTCAGCATGGTTACTCAGAAGACACTGCCTCTGGGCAGCATATTCTAGAAAAATGCAGAATTAACTTTTTATTGCAGACCCCTTGCTCACCCTCAGCCATCCTGCACAAAACTCTTCTGCAAGGGAAGGGACACAAGGACAGGACACAGGTCGGGCAGACCCTGTGCCCAGGATCCTGTGCTCCCACAGACCATCAGGAAGATGCTGATGATGAACACATCATCTCTCCAATGCAGCACAGAGAAATGCACAGAGAATGCAGCACTGGAGTCAGAGAAAAAAATCTGTCATTAAAAGAATGCAGTTTCTGAATTATATTTCAAGTTTTCATCTCCATGTCCCTAACATGGCTTTCCCTTGGTTGTGGCTGCAGCAGCTGTGACATTCCTGATGGATACAGAGCAAGCAGGAAAGCACCTCCAGCTGGGACAAACAACACCACAATTCCTCCCCACACTTTCCTGCCTGCCCAAAGCCAGCCTGCACACCATTTCAGCTTTCTTGATTTTTTCTCTTTTTTTTTACTATAAGACAGACATTTGGAAAGATCAGGGCAGGTAGATTTTAGAGGTTAGTGATTCCAAACAGAATAGAATAGAAAAACAGACCAAGGGTTACACCCGGTGACCTCAGGCAGGAAAGCAGCAGAACCACAAGGGAGCCCCTGCAGGGCTGGGCCACGACTCTCAAGAGAACAATGAAGCAACCAGTGTCACCCCCTGTGTCACTTGATGTGCTGGCCCTGTGTGTGTGGCTGAGGATGTCAAGAGGGAAGCACTTGTCTCACAAAATGTCCTCTGCTATGACTCTGAGCGCTTGGTTGGGTCTGCACATCTCACCTTAACCGTGGTGCAGGAACATGTGTGTGCATTCCAATCAATCATATCCTTTTAATGAGTTAATTGTGAAATATTTGCTTCTTGCATTTCTTATAAGGGGTAGAACAGATGGCAAAAGCTCAAACTAATGTATTCATAAAATTAACTGACGCTGCAGGTGGTGTTTCTCCATAGAAAGTGGTAAGTTGGTAACTTGTTATTTTATTCTTATAATAATGCTGCGTGACAATGACATTTCTAGGAAAGCAAATGTGATGGCCACAGAGATCTCTCTTGAATTCATTATGGTCACTATCACAATGAAGACCAATTACAGGAGATAGAAAGGAATACACTGTTGGAATACATTGAGTGCAGTGTGAATTTATGGACAAGGAGGAGGAAAATTATTTACAAATTTATACAGTTGAAGTAATGTGATCTTTTTGTCCCCTAAAGAGTGCAAAAGGCTTGTCTCCAATGAGTATTCAAAATAGCTCTTTCCATGCCTCTGACCTGTTTAGCCAGCTCTTTGTCAAAACAACCTGAAATCTCTTCCTTAATAGAAATGTATCCTTTCCTTTAATTTTCATGTATTCCTATTCAAAATATACTGAGTTTTTAAGGCACACTGAGTTTTTAATGCACATATTATTCAGTCTATTGGGAGATACAAAAGCAAATACATAACCCAACACATGATAATCGATTCTCCTCTAGGCATTTCTTTGCTTTTATTTGAGGCCAACCACTGGCTTCAGAAGGCTTATTCCAGATTTTACACCAAACGAATGGAAAATCTGGCCAACTGTTTATCTTCCTCCTTTAGTTTTATTTTACTGCAAACAGCAAGAGTAACACTGAGCACTGTACACAAATGTCAAGAAACTATGGCCAGGAATTTCAGAGGGCTCTGGATAATAGCTTCCCTGGAGAACCCAGACTAAAGGAGTTATGTTTTGTAGTGTTACATTTCATTAAGATCTACTGCATATTTATGTATGGCAAATAACTCACAATCACTTGCTTTCTTCCAGTGAAATGCCTACACACAAATCAACCATTATTTCCTTTATTCATTAGTTTATTCATTAGTTAAACTTGACAGGTATGTTTAATTTTTCCTATGGCTGAATGGCAGAAGCTACAAATATACTCTGCAGAGCTGACTGTGATGGTTAAAAAAATTATGTAGGAACATTTTAATATTTTGTGTAGGTGAATGCAAAATACCTCTCAATGTAAAGAGCAAGTTCAGCTTTTTCCAAAACCTGAATGTGCAATTGAGAAGTTTAATTTTTGTAAAAGTCCCGTGGATTGATGCTAATAGTAGATGTATGCAGAAAAAGTAACAGCATCTTCCAGGAAAAGCCATTTAACAAATAAGGAACTGAAACTAATAGGTACAACAATATTTTACAGTACTCACAGAGCTCTGATTACCGCAGAGGTAATTTAACCACTAGGAAAATAAATGTGTACTGACTTGCAGAAGTGTTAAACGTTACATATGTGCTGATGTATTTCTGTACTTTTAAAAACATAAATCTAAATGCTTCATTTCTTCCTCCACAAGAACCTTTAGGGCTCTCAAGGAGGATATTACCCACTATTTGCTAAGTGGCCCCAGGATTCAGGGAAAGCCTCTTGCAGGTCCAGGGATAGGAGCTATTATCTCAGGTGAGGCTGAGAAGTATTCAGACAGAAATGCAATGAGCCTGCATTATCATGACACATGAACCTGTTCACTTTTTTTTTTTTTTTTTTTTTTTTTCCTGAATCCCAGTGCTACAGAATCTTATAGCCAAAGCTTAGGAGAGATAAAAGGCAGGAGCTGAATATGGATGGAACTGACTCCCAGTGAATCAAGAACAAGAAACTGCAGCAACCCCTGACAGGAAAAGCAGTGTCTGTGTCGTTCTGTGTGGCTCTAGCTCTGAGTGGTGTTCACACGGGGGGCTGCTTGGTCAGGGTGGCTCCCCCTCTGCCCTGCTGCTCTGGCATTCTGCCCTGCACCCACACTGCTCATGGATTCCTGTTTTCCATTCCTTGGCTGGGAGATGTTTATAGACTCATTGAATGGTTTGAGTTGGAAAGGATCATAAAGATTGTCCTGTTGCACTCCCTTCCATGGCAGGGACACCTTCCACTATCCCAGGCTGCTCCCAGCCCTGTCCAACGTGGCCTGGAACACCTCCAGGGATCCAGGGGCAGCCACAGCTGCTCTGGGCAGCCTGTGCCAGGCCTGCCCACCCTCACAGGGAGGAATTTCTTCCTAACATCAAGCTCTGTATATCCCTGTACTGGGATCCTGGCTGCCCTCAGTGAGGTGAGCTGAGCAACTGCAGGAATGCCTCAGCAGAGAAACACTCCCCTGCATGCCAAGATGTGATAGGAGCAGGGGAAACGTGCAGAAATCCAAGAAGCAGCTCTATATATTTTTATGATGGAAGGCCATGGCTGACAGCGCTGAGTTAGCCCAAAGCTCAATGAGACCCAAACCCATATACTTTAATTCTTGAAATAAATGTGCTTACTTGGGACTAGATTCCTGCAAGAAACATTTCCTGTTCTCTGAGTAATAAGTAACTGAAATTGAATACAGGTGTGCTCTGCAGGCTGGCCCTCTCTTGCCCTTTCCTGTTCAGCTCTTAGGGCCACTGAGCAGAGTTCATGCATCTACTCCACAATATGTTCAAAGTGTCAGTTTTTGCCAAATAAATTCACTACTGGTAATGGACATTATGTGCTCATGAAACTTTCTAAAAGCTGTATAATTATTTCTACATTTCAGTTAGAAATAGACTCACTAATTTATTTGTGTGCAGATTCTTTGATTTTTGTACTCATCCAGCAGAAGACACCTCATATGAAAATAATTAACGCAATGAAATTTCTCCCACTTCAGAGTTTGAAAAACTCCAGTCTCTGCTTTGGCTTTGTCTTGTGCAAAAACAGTGGCCTCCCTGACATTTAAAACTCTTCTTTAGCACAGCCCTATTCCAAGCCCATTTTCTTGGGCTCACTGTTCTGCTAAGAGAATGATAAAAGATAGAAAGCTTTTACCATTTAAGAAGAAAGATACAGTGGAAAATATCTTGGATCAATGCTTCTTATTCCCACCCCCCCATCATTTTAGCAAAATTTAATTTTTTTTTTTTCCTGTATCAAGCCAGCTCTGCAGCCTGGGTGCTTGGGGGACATCACCAAAGACTCTCCTTACTTCACATATGCAGCAGCACCTTTGCAAGAAGATTTCTTTTACACCAATGTGCTCCATCTGGACACAGCCTGTGACTCTGTATCCATCACTGCCATGGCCCTGCTGGGACAGGGTAATTCTCACAGGGTTTCCAAATGGCACCCACTGTAATTTATACTGAGCCCTCAGGCTGCATGTTTCAGAGCTGGTGTCCAAAAGGAATTCATGTCCTGGCTCAGTCTATCACACCAGCTCTGCATTTTGTCCTGAGGGAAGCTTTCCAAGCTGCTGTTAAAGACAGCATTAATCTGGAGACTTGCATCTGGCCTAGCACTTGCTGTTTCCCTATTATGATATCTCCAGAGGTTGTTTTTTGTTTTTTGTTTTTTTTTTTTTGCTATGACATTGGGACACTTTTGGAAGAACCTGGAAGAATTTGAGGCCATGTTAAGGGTCAAGCCATGAAAATAAAGACCATTCCATGCCAGCCTTTCCCTATACAAATTCTAAATATAAATTGGAAAGGGCTGGGGAGTATGTGACAATTTGTAGTTTTATTTCTTGCGCCCAAAAGCCTCCAAGATCCCTCACAAACACACTTTATAAAGTGGAAGAACACTGAGAGAGTACAATAAATCTGCCAAGTGATAACCATAGAAACAGCCAAGCCTGCAGCTGTGCCATCAGCACCTTCGTGTGACAGTCACCAGGCAGGTGTTGGCACAGCTCAGCGGCACCCGAGGCACAGGCTCCTTCTCCTGCTCAGGCAGTGAACAGCCCTGCTCACTGCCATGGCCACTGCTGGCACCCAGAAGGGAGAGACCTGGCTGCCAAACACAGGCTGCAAATGGCAATCAGCATGTTTGAGCTCACTGCTTAAAGAGCTTTAACTATTAACTTGGTTCAGCTTGCATCACTCCCTTACAGTTACTGCTGGAGAAATTTTAATGTATTTCCAGCAGCGAGTCGACTCAAGATTGTGCCATGTTTTCCTCACAATCCACTCATCTGTGTCTGGAAGCAACAGCCCCATGGACCACCCCGAGCACAGGATTTGTACATTTCTTATCAAGAAAGAATGTCTAGATGTGAGTGAAAAGTCTGCTTCTCCTGCTATTTATCTAAATAATCAGTACTTGGGGCTCACAACAGCAATCTGTTAAGAGTACCAAGCTTTGTGCTCCTGCTGAGCTGGAGGCTGGACTGGATGACCACTCCAGACCAGAATTATTTTATGACTCTGTGATAACTTCAGTGCTCACAGAAGTCAGAAACTGTAGCTAAAGGCAAGTACTTCTGATTGTTTTGCTGTCTTTTACAGCAAAACAATCGATACTGCCTAACTTGACAGATACAAGTTTTTGTTAAAGCTTGAAATCCCAACATTGATACAGTTCCTGTAAGCACTCCAGCCAGTCATCCTTGGTATCAGCTCCTGGAAAGGACAAACCCTGGACCCTTCTGCACTGAGAGTTGGTGCATAAATCAAAACACCTGTTCTGGTTGTGACAGCTTGTCAGAGGTGACCTAAACCCTGAATGCAAACTGTGTTATTTGAAATGAAGTCAGACAACCAACAGTGAATTACAGCTGGGAAAGTTTGATTTTCTGAAACAAAATACTATCTATTGTTTCTGTAGATCACACAATGCAAGTAAAACTCATGATAACATGATAAAAGGGAAGGGACCCATCAGGATCATCGAGTCCAACTCCTGGCCCTTCTCAGGATGCTCCAGGAATCACATCACGTGCCTGAGAGCATTTCACTGGGGCAAGATCTGAAAACAGAACACGGCTATGTTGCAAGACTGTTTGTAGAAGAGGGCTTCTTTTCAGATCTCCTTTAGCTGTTTCTTCCAGTCAATTTTAAAAAATCCACACTGTTTATGCAGTGCTTCCAATATTTAACACAGTGGGAATCAGTTTTCAGCTACTGGTGTGGTAACACAGTGCTAATGGCTCTGAAATGCTTCTGAGAGTCACTGCAGGTTGTCCCAGGAAATCCTGAGCCTGCTGAGTCAGGGGCTGTTGTTTCTTTGTTCAGTTCACCTCGTGCTGACTCCAGCAAAGCCAAGGGTGGGCTACAGTGTGGGTGTGCACAAAAATTGATTTCTGTTACATAACGTGTGAGAGCCTCCAACAGCTCTGGAAATACAGAGCTCAAAGGCTTTACACACATTTCAGGCTACCTTACAGCAAAAGGCTAGGACAGACTGGCTTCATTAGCACAAAAACCACAGCCCTGTTTTCTCTCTTAAAAGGCTTTTATAAATTATATTAAATACAAGCTGTCAAAGCCTGAGTAGTTAACTGCTCCCATTATTTTTTTTCATTTTCTGATATTTGTGCTCAACCGCCATGCCTGAGTGCCACAGTTTGTCATACTTACTTCTGACAGAAGTGATGGGACAGAAAACTTAAACTAAGCAAAACACTTCAATTCCATCCCCAAACTCTACCAGTAATTTTTCCTATGCACATCTTGCTCTGGGACAGTCCTGCAGGAAGGGGTGAAGCCTTTGAGTATGTTCTTTTTGCTCAGCTCAAAACCTCCCCAGGTGTGTCCTCAGGCATGGTGACCAAAGCAGCCTAGGAGTCCCATGAAAAAAAACCTGCAGGGTCCCTTTGGTGCTGCACAGAGCTGAACACAAGGTGCTCAGACTGATAGTAACAGCCAGATGTAACGTGAGGAGAAAGGTTTTCAGCACAAATATTAATGAAGTTGTCACTTACAAGTTCTTCACATCAATGATTCCTCGAAAGGCCTTTCTAGGGATTCCTTTTATCTGGTTTTCACTGAGGTCTCTGAATAAGAGAAGAGAAAAAAAAAACATTGTGTTAACAAAGAGAACACATTTCTCAAATCTGCATCAGCTAATGGAACCTCCACGTGCTTGGAAAAGTAGATGTTGCTGGATTTGTTACACCACACGGTGTTTTCAATTTTGTTTCTCTCCTCTAGAGGTCTGTGGAATGAGCTGAAATGACTCTCCAACCAAAACCACCAGAATTCCTGATACAAATGACAGAACTTCGAGCAAACATCACTCAAATGTGATCGTGATGCTGGCACAATGCCATGATTCACTGACAGAGTACCTGCAGCCAAATCTCATGCCTTGGAATCGCAACCCTGCAGTGTGAATGTAATTTTCTCAGCATGCTTCTATTTCTTTACAGACAGCAAAAATACTTGGCTACCCCTGCTCAGATTACAATTTCTTATGTGAAGTTAATATTCAGGAAAAACATGACAATCATTCTCTTGTGAGCCTTTTAAATTTACACTGAAAAGATCTTAATCTACTGCATTAAAATCCCACTGCATTATGTATCAATGGGAAAAACTGAATTTTTAACCTGTTTAAAAACCAATAACAAAAAACCTAAATAACCAACAGCAATTCAAAAAGTCTTTCTAGTACTCAAAGCACGTTAAAAAATGGTTTGATCTGCATTGTGAGGGCAGGTAACATTTTCCTGTTACCCAGCCTGCATTTGGATGCTTTTCCCCTTGATGAACTATAAATAGTTCCAGATTCACAGCCCTCCAGCAGTGCAGTGGAGGTAGGAAGGAGAGCATCAGGAATGGGTGGGAAATGGACATGAAACCAGAAAGCTGGGATGTGTTTATGCTGAGGAAAAACAGCATTTACCCTGATTTTCCTGCAGGTGCTCCATCAGCACAGAGAAGGAGGAGAGGTTGCAGTCTGCTTTAAAGGACAAAGGGTGGGGCAAGACAGGAAGGGAAGAAGAAGAAAGGAAGGCAGAGGAGTGGGAAAGAAAAATGTAAGAAAGAAGCAAATGGAGGAAAGGGAAAGCTCAGTGATGACAAAAGGACAAATAAAGGTGATCCTGCATAGAGCTGCACAGTGCATTGTTTGGGGTGAGAGTGTCCCCAAGGCTCTGCCCCATTTTCAGAAAGAAATTCTAGCTCTGTAATGATGATCAGGAGGGGCTGGCAGCCCTCTGTACTCACCCCCAGACACCCTTTTCTGTAAGTACATTTAGTGTTCAGCAAGCCCTTTCTAGCCTCCACCAAATTGGTTTTATCAAATGAGAGGCCAGAAATCAGAGCCTGTCACAAAAGCCCACATTGACATTGCGGGTCAAGACATGTCACACAGGGCTTTCTTCTGCTTTCCATCAGGCAGATAGAAAAAAAGGGGACTATGTCCTTGTCATGAGACTAATTCAATTTATACCAGTCATGCAGTCTACACCAAATTCTCAAAGAGGCCACAATTGTCCATTCAGACGATCGCAAACAAAAATGTGCTGCTGGATACAAGTCTCTTTTTCAAGTCAGATTAAAATTCTTTGTGACCTTCACAATTTGTTTAACACTGATCCACACTCTGACCCCTCCTTCACCTTCCCTTTATTTTGCCAGCAACAAAATATTAGTTCTTTAAAGACAGACCTTCAACCCAGACAAATGATCAGGGAACTCGGACAGAGAAGAGACAAAGTGCAGAATATTTCAGACCCAGAAGGAGGAAGTCTTAAGCTGTCACTTTGGTGTGACAGTGAGGGACAGCAGAGTTGTGGTAAGAGTGTGACAAAATGGCTTAGCAAGGCAAAAATTAGTAAGAACTGAAAGGAAGACACATGCAAAGCAGAACAAAAAGGGCTTGAAAAAATGGAATTGTGTGGTCAAATAAAACCACACTTAATCCACCATTCAAGTTGCATTTGTCTGGTTGGTTTGTCATACTGTGCATTTGAAATCATGTGTAAAAGTAAATCAGGTTTGCAAGAGATATTTCATAACACTGTTGTGTTCTACAAGGGCTACTTTATATATTTCATCTCTGCTTTGTCTTTATGCTCAACTTTTAACCTGCAGCCAGGCAAAACCAGGGGACTGCAGGAAGTTCATCTGTTTTCTATGAAAACCTTCTTGTAAAGTGTATTATTTTTATTCTCTATAAGGCTCTCTTTTCTAGCTAACAAACCTGCCTCTTTCAATCTCCTGGATTGTGGCCTGATTCCATAAATCTCTCCAGTGGGCTGAAGAACTGACAGCCTGTGTGGCATTAGTGTCACAGCATGGAAGAAAAGCCACCAATTTTCTGTTTCTGTAACTGCCTTCTCACAATTATAATCATCCCATTTTGTGATGGTCAAGAGGAGTGTTTCTCTCTGCTTCCTGACATTGCCAGAGTTTTGTTAAGCATATTTCATAAGCAAGCAAACCTCAACCAGGCTCAGCCTTTGCACTTCACAAAATTTGCTCTGAGGTAGCAGAAGCCTGTAACAAGAAACTTGTTTGCTGAGTTTATCTTCAAGTTCCAGCTTTTTATTCCCTGCTTCTCATGGCAGACATAATGGGAAGCTTACAGCAATAGTATGCAAAATAAATATTAGTTATTAATAGTTACTGTAGAAAACCAGATCAATTATTGTGAGGCCAAAACAAAAACCTAAAAAGCAGATGGGAAATTATGGCAGTATTCAAGAAAAATAAACAGCAAATCTGGAAAAAAAAAAAAAAAGTGATGATTACTAATAGATTTCCTGTTTCTTAAACAGAAGTTTCAAGCCCCCTATTTCTGTAACGGAAGGCAAGTCCAGTGCCTGGGGGGAGCATGATGTATCCTAAAGGGGAAATCGGAAAAATTTCAGACTTAGAGAATAATAGACTTCCCAAAACCCTCACCCTAAGAGGCATTGTTAGAGAGCTGAAATCACTTGACCTGAGGACAAACCAGACTGTGCCAGTCCATCAGCAGCACCCTCCTTGCAAGAGTCCCTCTTGTGCTGGAAGAAAGCACCCAACGCAACCAGAACATGCTCATCTGCATCCTGGTCAAACAGATGTGTTGAGCTAAGCAAACGTTTCTAGATTGAATTGTCCTTCCTGTTTTGATAAATACAGGCAGGTTCTGTGCAGTTTCACCTGGCACACAGCTTTGCAGCAGGGCACAAAGCACACCCAGCTGCAGCCAGCCCCAGCTTGGTGCACTGCAGTGGTGGGGACAGCCTGGACCGGCAGCAGATCCCAGAGGAACTCAGGGAGAACAGCAAACACTCATCCAACAGCTTCCACAGCAAACAACCCCCAGAGGAAACAGCATCCTCCTTTCTGAGCTGGGGGAGCGGAGCCACAGAGATGTTAAAGAGCTTGGACTGGCACTTTGCACAGGGGAGAGAGGCAGGAGCTGACAAACCCAGCAGCTGTGGCTCACAGCACATGTTAGCCCAACCCAGACTCCAGCAAGAGCTGGCACAAGCCACTACTTTTCTTAGTCTTTATTTTAATTTAGCTAAAATGCTTTGGACACAGATGAACTCTCTCTGCAAGTCTAATATTGTTTTCCTGATCTTCCAATGTGAATTGCAAGTGCCTCAGTGATAAAAGGATTGGAAAGGGAAAAAAAGCCCACCCAAAATGCTGACGTTTCCCGAGTGCCTCTGCAGTCTTTGCCGTAGTGCTGGTTTTAGCTTTCTGCTCTAACGCTGCCTATTGCATCCTAAGTGGAAATTCAACTATCTAACAGAGCAACAGAATACATTAAGACTTTTTATTATTATTATTTTGCCAGTAAGAGAACATAAATCACTTAATTGGAACACAGACCCTGCGAACATCCACAGAATGAATCTTCATTTGAACTACAGATCTAAAACATTAAAACAACTACTTAAATACAACTTGCAAAATTACAAAAGTACTGAAAACAACATATATTTTATGAAAACAAAAAAATCAGTAATGATGGCATTATGCTCAGGTTTTCTTCCTTTTCAAACAAAACAAAACAAAAAAAAGCCCACCCTTTGAGGATTTACCAGTTGTTTTCCCAACCTTTTTAACACACAGATTTGCAAATTTAAAAGGACTATTTTTTAAAAACTGCCTGAAAAACAGCTTGATTAAGAAGTATTTTATGTGGTTGAACACTAATCTTTAATTATTTCTCTTACTCAAATGGGCTGGGAGATCACCATGCAGCGTTATCCAATAAAGAACTCAGCTTGCCTTTAATGTCTAAAGAGTTTCATACAAAGACTTAAAGAACGAGTCACCCAGAGCAAATTCTTCACAGCCAAACCTGTATCATTCCCAGTATTTTACTGTATGTCAATTCCAGAGTAAAACTCACAGATTTAACCATTAACACATGGAACCAATTATTTACTTAACATGAAGGAAAAATCCAGCCTAACCAACCTGATTCCTTTTTTCAGGAGCATTTCAGCTTATCCACAATTCAATTGCATCTCGGTGTAAGTCAGGGCAGCTCACACACAGCTCTCTGTAGCAGCTGGTACAAAACCATACAACAAACACTGGTTCCTTTGAACGGATATGGGACTTGAGTGCAAAAGAAGATTATTTTCCTATGCTCTCTTCTTGCCAGAATAATACTGGAAAGTTACTATTGTTAACCTGCTTGCAAAATAGAATTAATGAAAGATACTACTCTTGATTTTAAGAAAGGGCCAGCTGCCACCAATGCCAAGAAATTAGCTCTGTGCCCAACAGCTTTGCACTGGCTACAGAATGTGCAGCTGAGAAAAATGAGAATTAATCCATCCCTGTTGGTAGCTTGTTTACATTCTTTTACAAGTTAGGATTCCTGGGTTTAAAACATTTCAGTCCAATGCACTAATGAAAATTAAATAAAATAAAATGTTCCTGAGGTTTTTGTGCACTTTTAAAGTTTAATGACCACTCTTCAATCTAACTTTTCTTTACAACTGGACTAAAACTAGACTGAACTGCTCCACTAAAGGTCACATACTTAACACAATCTGGTCACTGCAATTTGTCTCATTAGAATTAGTTTTAATTTGTACAACATGTTACACATAAACTCTATCCTGCAATGTTTTACTGAATTAAGTAAAACAATTAAGGAGTTAAAGAATAACAGATGGGGAAAATTAGAGAGCATAATCCAAAGATAATAGGTATCTCTAAGTAACATGTAATAAGAGATAAGCAAGTCAATAAGATAAGCAAGTGAGGAATTATACAAGTCAGCTTTGTCATAGAACAAAAGTTCTAAGATAACTCCTACACTCAGAGAAGAGACAGGGCAGGGGGACCAATGCTATCTAGAGGAAGAGCCTGAAAGAGAAAAGGAGGTAGAAAGACCAAGAAAATCCATAGGGGCAAAAAGGAATTTAATTATATCTGTAAAAATTCCAGCACAGAATATTATGCATTTCATTTACAGCAAGGAACAAAAGGATTTTCCCTGCTCTGCCAAAACTATATGGCAGCTTTTAATTTTTTTTTTAATTAAAACTAATATTTAGCATTTTCAAAAACTAAATATTATTCTTACCTAGGAGATAGTGTCCTAGTATTTCCAAAACTGTTCAGTATTAGAGTTTTTTCTGTTCTACAGACAGATTAAAAAATAACTGAGTTAATGGTTAAGGATAATTCAGAAGCTTTGAATCTCATAAATATAGAAGGTAAAGTCAAGATATTTATCATCTTCCAGGTGGGAAATGCATTGCCCAAATCAGGTCCCTCCAAGAGTAATTAGAACAAGCTGTGGCAAGTCTGACACTCATCAGCACCTGTGTCCTCAGTGCAGGAATGGCTTTTCCCTCTCAGCAGGGTCAGTGTAAAAATGGTATTTACTGTAAAGCAGCACTTGGAGCTCTCTGAAGGAAAAATGGAAAAGTGTTGTTGCTGATGGGCTACAAGGCAAGAGCTTAACAACAGCAATGTTGTAAAGCATTACTCTGTGGAAACTTGGCATCACTGCTGATTTTCTAAAAGAAAAAAATTCCTTCCTCCTACTAGTGCACGAAAAGTAAAGAGGGTGACAAGCATCTGAGTTCTGCAAAACAAGAGCAGGTCCTGCAGATGCTGTGCACCCTGAACAAGGTGGTTTTACTAAATACAATACAGCTGGCTCTCAGTTCGTGCTCTGGGAGGCTATAGAGGAAACGCAGGTTTGGTTTTGTCTTGTTTGTTTTGAGGAGGGAATTTAGCTCAAAAATTCCAATTAAAGCAGTCCTCAGCGCTTTCACACAGTCACGCACTGCTGCACAAGCACTGCTGCTAAGCCTCCAGAAGATAAACACCACGATTTCTCTGCTGATCCAGTTGCTCTGTGAAGTGATAGATGTTAACTCTGTGCTTCTAGGTTTCAGCACTTGCCCAAAGCCCCAGGCACACACGCCTTCATTGTGGAGAGCAGGACACTGAGCAGAGCCAGAGCCCGAAGCCTTGGGAGGGGTGCTCACTAAGGAATCAGAGGAAAAAGATCTCAGCAGAAGATGATTATTTTATCATCATCTTCCACCTTCTCCAAGGACAACTGAAAAACCATCTGTTAATAAAGATCCTTCAAGGGATCCAAGCTGTGTGGAGTTGTGCAGTTTCATGACTTCTGTCCTGACATAACCACAGGATCACACAGCACATTCTGAAGTCTTTTTACATGTTTAAAAGAACAGAGAATACTCATTTGTGATTACTTAATTCTTCATTAGAGGTTTTTAAAATTCATCGTTGCTTAAAAAAATAAAAAAAAATAAAATAAAAAACCAAACCCCACCTTGTTTCACCAAGACACGGTGCAACATTTGTCTGTTGATGCACCCAACAAATAGCAAAAAAATCTATCAGAATATCTCTGAGAAGATAAGTAAATATTTTTCTATCATTTTAAATGAACTGTAAAACGAATCAATGCCAATGTCCAATCAAAGGCAACATTTGTCTTTATGACTTTTACAGTTCTATCTCCTCCTGCCATTTCCAAAATGCCGAGCAAATAGCGATCAGACAGCATTTAGGAGACTCTTATTTTAAATCCACCCATCTTGAGACTGATGGTGAGCTTTCATTTTAGAAAGTAGCATCTGTTTTGTCTTTTGGAACATGCACACAAAAGTAAAATCTTTCCTTAAAGTATTTACACTCTGCTTTGGATATGTCAGGGAGTATGAACTGGAAAGTAACATCCAGTGGACTCAGAGGAAACTTTTGAAGAGAAGCAGCTCACTAGAAACAGGATAGGTTCTGACTAATAAATGACAAGATGATGTCTTTGTTAGCAGTATTTAATGTAGGGTTTTAGTGCTTTAGAAAATGTACCAATATCATTAATCCTTCCTTTTGATCGAGGAGACAAAGGAGCACAATGAGAGGCATCGAGTGACTCCAGGTGCTCCAGAGGGTGTGGGAAGAGACAGAAGAACCCTTCCCAGTCAGTCCCACAGATCAGGAATTCCACTCTGAGCCGTCCATCCCCTGTGCCTTCCCGTGTGTGGGAAGGGTATTCTGCCAGCAGAGACAGCTCTGACACCACTGGAGACAGATCCATTATGCCAGGAAAACCTTTCCTCTGGAATTCTCCAGCACCACTGCACCTCTGACAAAACAAAGGCTCCCAGGGCAATGATGCTCCCACACAAGTCCAAGTCCTCCAACTGCATTGGAAGTGAGATTAGAAGCCAGAGGCACTCATGAGATTCAGTAGGGACACCACACACCTCAGAGAGGGGGACTGAAGCCCTGACATCACAAGAAAGGAATGATTCTCCACATAATTTTCTATTTTTGTCAATATTTTCTTGATGCTAAACCAATGTGAATTCAAAAGTTCTCTCACTCCTTATTAATGTTAATACTTTCTGAAATAAAAATGCAGCTATATGGAGGTACCTTTAATTTAAGATAATTTTAAAAAGCACTGGTTTTATACTGTTGACCTGTTTGGGGCTTTATATTTTTGTCTGTTGAACCATACTGGAAAGAAATCCTATGCATTTGCAAATTCTAAACATCAGTAGGCAATATCACCCTCCTCTGATCTCCCCAGAGAGGCAGCAGCCTCCACAGCCCTGCCTGGCCATCAAACAAAACGATATTTGCAGTTTATTGGACATATAGTTTTAAATTATGATGAGTTTTTATTTTAGAAGATAATCATGTGAAATCATAAAGAATAAAACATGCACTGTCTTTGGATAACTGATCAACATCTGGAACAAGACTCTCTTTTGACTGATCTCTCTTAACCTAACTCTGCCTTTGCCAATGACTAATATTTTTCTACTAAAGATTTTTTTTGCTCTTTACTAATATACTAAAAGAAAAAAATCCCCTGCCAATTTATATTTTTGTGTACCTAATCACCACATTATAGAATGAAAAGAATAATCACAATACTTAATAATTTATTTAATTCAGGCTGTGATCCTGTACTTTAGCTAAGAAAATAAGATTCTTCCTAGGATTAAGTAGCAATTACATCTGTAAAGATCTATTTTTTTACCAAGTTCTCCTGAAAAAGGCCAATTATACATTTTGTTTGTATGACCACTGCAGACATTCCTGTGGCTATGTAAAAAGTAACAAAAATGATAGAGAATCCACGTATAGTAAAACCAACTTGAATTTTCATTCATTCCAGTGAGGTAGAAATGAGTTACAAAGTATTTGAATGCACTGCAGTGAGAAAAACAACATTGTTTATAGCTCAGGCCCAGTTATCTGAGGGCCTTTATTCTGTTCTGTGGTAAAAAGTGCAAGGTGCAAGAGGGGCACACTGGTACTTGAGCTGCAATCAAAGTTCTAAAAACAGATTATAATATTGGACCAGCAATATCTATTCCACTGATACTCAGCAGACTGCAGGAACAGGTACTGAAACCCAAGACAAAAGATAGAGGTGTTCCATGCACCTTTTCCATTTTTTCTAATATTTTAGCTTCTCTTTTTCCTCCCCAGCTTCACCTTTATGTATCTTCCCTGCTAGGGATCGTTTAGCCCTGAGAGTCCCAGTGAAACACTGCAGATGGAAGGAGATCCACTTCAGGCTGGTTTGCAGCCATAATTCATTTTTCTGTGTGGATGTGACATCTGGATTTATTAGACCAAGATGTAATACCACCAAGTGGTTCACTCGAGTGGGGATATTCATGCACGTGTTGATGTAATAGCAGCTCTCTGTTTTTTGGGAGGATCCACAAACCCAGCAGCTCCTCAAGGACTCCAGAGCAGGTCACCCTGACCATTACAGCTGCATGAAACACACCCTTACAAACCTCATTCTCCTACTTTACCCACACCAAAAAAAGGTGCACAGGAACATAAACAATAATTTCTTCTTTTCAATGATTATTCACGTAGGTAAAGCACCTTCAAGAATCCCACTCCATGCACAGGAAATTTATCATTCAATAATGCCATGCTTTAGAAAAAGGCATTTCAATGGAATGTAGGTGTTTTAAGTAGAAAAAATAAAAC
Source organism: Vidua macroura (assembly GCF_024509145.1). Lineage (NCBI taxonomy): Eukaryota > Metazoa > Chordata > Aves > Passeriformes > Viduidae > Vidua > Vidua macroura. The sequence goes on along the minus strand of NC_071585.1, from coordinate 4,681,644 downwards.
TCAAGTATACTAGTAGAACAAACATGCTAACGTGACACAAATCTAAACCAAAATTAGCTTTTAGCTAAAGTGCACATAAAGTGGTGAATTCTTCCAAAAGAGAAGTTAAACTCACAATCATTCTGCTCAGATTACTGAGTGTTTTATTTGACTGTTTCAGTAAATCAACTACCAAAGACCTAACCTTTACTGAAAAGAGCTAAAATTGAGAAAATTCATGAGAACTAACAGTGTTCCTGAGACTTCATTGCCACTTTCAAACCAGTTACAAGTGGCCTGAACAAGTTACAAGCTGAGTTAATTTCCTTGAATCCACCCAAACACTGCGTAACAAAATCCTCCACATTCCACTTTGAAAACAGACTCATTTTTTTAATCCTCAAACACCCAAAAATACTCATAGGGAGACCTGGGTGTGCAGGAATGGTTTACAGCTCCTCTCAAAGGTGTTTGTGGTGTTTTTTGAGCTTTATTCCCGAAGCTGACGAGGGAACAAGGGCACTCCAGTGATTCATCAGAGATGCCTCCTTCCAGAGACCCACACGACTTCATTTGCATGAAGCCACTTCGAGAAATGAACCCGGCTTTCCTCTGACTCCTGTCAAGCACTGCTGAATTTCAGATTGACAATGTCAGCACACAAAATTGAATTAAATGTAAAAGAGCTGACCAGGGAAGAGGGAGGAGTGGCTCCTTGCACAAGAGACTCCAATATGTCCACGCTTTGCTGTTTCATTGTTGAGGCACTCTCAAATCAAAGAACATCAAATTCCAGCGTGATTTGATTTCATCACTACTGGAAATGATGATGACTTTCTCCAAAGTCCAACACAGTTATGTGAGTCTCCAGGAGAAAATATGCCTGACAGTAAAACTTGACTTATTATCCCCAAAAGTTTTTTTTCAATTTATGACACCTCTTTAGCAAGCTTTTGAAAAAACAATTAGCTAAAGGGGTGTCATGGGTCATATGAAAAAACAGTCCTATCTTATCAGAAAAGGAAATTTAACTTCATTATAAGACTTGGAAAGTTTACATCCTGATATTATTCACATCATTACTTCCAGATGTCATGTGGAAAACCAACAATCAAGAGACAGAAACTAAGAGTCAGTCAAAAAATACACAAAAATATCTTCATCCAGTTCCATACACAAAGGTTTTTGTTTGGTTCCAGAAAGGAATTCATTGTGGAACCTGTTTTTATCCCAGCTCAGATGCAATCACTCTTCCTTTCTTTGAACATTAAATTTGTGGAAAGACAACTCTAAATACCAGGGAACTGTGGCTAACAGAGAAAGTGCTTTTCTAACTAAACCTATCCCACCCTGTTAAGTTTATACAATTATGATACAGATTATATACAACTATAACACATATGGTTCCAATGCTCTTTCTAGCTTGCTCTCTTTGTTCAGTCTTTCTGAATCATAGAATGATGTAAAGGAAAAAAGGCAAAACAAAAACTAAATGTTAGGGTTGGGATGCATTACCAACATTTTACCAAAGACAATAATGGAACAGAAGTAGTTTTACATATATTAAATATTTCCAACTGTCAGCTGTAACCTACATGTGCTTTGATTAGCAATATTAAATAAGAGCCTACATTTATTTCTTTATGCATGAAGCATATTTGGAAGTATTAAATACACCATGCATTTGTCTTCTTCAGAAGGTTCTATGTAATTAGAAAAATAAAATCTAAACCAAGTATTTTCAGTTGATGCTGAACTGGAAGACAATTCACTCCAAGACAAAGGAGATTATTCCTTCAGATTGTCCCTAATGCCTGGTAATTAGAAGCATTTTAACCAGGTCAAAATCCCACCTTACAGGACAATGTCAATGTCCTCTTCCTGCAATAGCCCAGAAGTATTACTACTGATTATTTTATTATATTCTGTACATTATTCCATAATCTACCTCCCTGTGGATTTACATTCTGATTTTTGTCACTTCCCATGGCAGTGTCTGTCACACAGAAGTCAGCAAAGAATCACCTCACTGAAATCTTCTGACCTCTGGTTATGGTCAGGGGATGCTCAGCAGTCACTGCAGGCTCAGCAAGGACCAGAGTCCAGCCCCATATGGGAGATTTTAAAAAGGAGAGAAGGCCCAAATGAACATGTTCTAATTCCCTCAGTTGTAACTCAGCCCCTTTAAACCCCAAGAGGAGGGAGCCCCATGCCCTTGAGTAAAGAAGGAATGCAGGAACTGAGGGCTCTGGCACACAACCACTGCCTCTGGACCAGAAATATCAGTGTTTTTAGCAATGTCATGGTGCCCCTGGCTAAAGAGATGGAAGCACATTTACACAGAACAAGTTCTAAACTGACAGAACAAATTATTAATAATGAATTAATATTTTCTTGGCCTTTCAAGTATCTTCTTTGGTTATTAAAGTGAGACATTCATTAAAGCTGCAGGATTAAAAACCACATTTTTCACTTTATTGTACTGAAACTTTAAAATGTAGATAAAAGTTAGGATGAAGTGGAAGCTGTGCATTGCAACAGTACCTGAGGGAACTTGCTTCCTTCAAAGGCCATCTGCATGTCATAGAAATAGCACCAGTGGCACAGGGACAGCAGAGTTTGCTTATCAGGGCACAATGGTGACGTGAATCTGGGACTGGTGACTGCATCTCCAACAGGGGTAGGATTCCATAGTGGTCAAAGGTCACCCACTCATGTAGAAATCTCTCTCCCAGCTCTGTCTGTGGGGACAGAGCCCATGGGGATGGAAAAGGCTGAAGGACAGCTGTGCCTTGGGCTGAAACATGCAGTGCACCAGAACTAGACACGCTCACAAGTGGCCAACACATTTTAAAGGTAGTGTTTAAAATGTCCTTGTAGGGCTCCTATGACTCTTCACCATCACTGCTAAACCCTAACATGGCAAGTTTGTCACACGTGCCCCTTCTCTGGCACCACTGGAATAGTTCAGGCAATGGGAGAAGCCCCATTTGACTGTGTTCAGTCCTGATCCAGAAGAAAGGATTTCCAACGTGCCTGTTGGAATGAAGTTACAGAAGTCAAACTGACCCAAGGTTTTTTGGGTTTTTTTTTTCTGTTTTTGCTATTTTTTCTCTAACTTGATAAACAAATCCTGCCCAGGATTCCTGCCCTGGGGGTTTCTGTGTATCCAAGACTCCAACACCACGAGCATCTTTGCTAAGGTAGCATAAAATTTCAGAGCACATAGTTAATGTTCAAATGGCAGAGTATATTGATTCTCTGCCCATCCCCTAGTATCTTAAGTTTACCCAGAAGACTATTTTATTTAATTAACTTGGTGCTTTATTAATATAAATATTCCACTATTGATCATAAGAGGAGCTGACGCATGTTTGAGTCAGACATACATCAGATCCATTTAATGGAGCTCCACTTAGAAGAGTAGTTGGCTCTAAATCAAGGTAAATGGCAGCAAGTGCTCCTCTGGGATGACAGGGCTTAGCTGAATCTATAACATTTTTACGGAGCTAGTTTTCTTAAAAGCAGAAAACGTATGGAAATTAGATATGAAAATGGTCTCTCCTTGCACGTATCAATTAAGCATGTCAATACCTTAATTAAATTGCTCAACTTAATGAGATTTATACCAATGAATATCTTTTATAGTTATAATAGCTTTTTTGGCTACCGTTCAAGATGTCAAATAAATTGTGAAAAGAGGATTAAAAAAAGTAGTAATTGACATTCTGAACTGAAGCCAGTATTTTTTCTCCTCATTTTTTCCCTTCATTCATGTGATTTTGGAGAACATATAAATAAAGTAATGAACCCTGTAATAGCTTTGCTTTTAAAAATGTCTTTCTTTTCCAGTTCTAATCCTTCTTATCAAGTTCTCTAAGTAGCACACCATTTGAATTAAGAAGCACTTCAGCCTAAATGATTATAGGGTTTTTCCCCTTTGAGGCTCACTACTATGCCTTTCCTCCAAGCAAAAACAAAGAAAAACTTTTCTCTCCAGACATGCAGTTACTACAAAGACTTCTTGTCAGACTAGGGTAGCACAAATGCCTCGAAGCACAAGGATCTTGCACCACAAGCAACGGGGACTTCCATCCTGGACTGCTTCCAATTTTGTATCCACCTTCTCTGGGGTAAAAAAAAACCCACTGGATGCTGCATTTCCTGGCATAATTCCTGGCTCCATCCTAAATGTACTCTGCAACCTTGACAAAGCCATCAGCTGTGTCAGTGACACAGTTCTACAGTAAATGACTTGGGCTTTGGTGACACTTGTGGGTCCCTTCCAGCTCAGGATATTCTCAGACATGGATTTATATGTGAGAAATGCCTGACTTTCATGTAAAAATGAAATCTCTTCTCAAGTGGGAAGTGTTGCAAAAGTGCCTTTCCTGCAATTGCTGCAAACACCCCCAGCAGGGCTGCAGGTGAGCAGACAACACAAAGCACCTTTTCTCTGCCAAAAACAAACTAAGGAGAAAGTTCTGCTCATGTGTGATTCTCTCTCTCATTGCCTGGTAAAAAATACAGAAAAACTGAAGATAACAAAAACCATCCCAGGGAGCTTCAACTACAAAACCTCTAAGTAAAACAAGAGCATTTGTTACTTCCTCACCTTTCCTCTCAGCTGAACAATCTATTGTATTTTATTTGATAAAAGTAATATCCAGCTCAAGCCTTTGCATAATTTAAATTTCAAGTTCCCATTTCAGTGAAGAGATTCTGCCTGTCAGTACTTCAACAAAACATTTATTTCAGTTATTCTATGAAATGCACCAGGTTTTGTAAGACCTTTAATTAAACTATAATTAAAACTAAATACAACTTGAGTGTTGTCCTTCAGAACCCAGAAATGGAGCAGCTATGTGCTTTTTCATGTCTTATTTCTGGTCAGGAAGAGACAAACCTTGTGTTTTGACTTTATTTCTTATCCTTATTATATGTTTTCTCTGTAAAGCCAACCTAATTTTTCTCCTTTATCAAAACACTAAATCGATTTCTTCAGCTGAATTCCATGCCAGCATCTGTGACAGTGAAGGATAAACTCCTTGATATAAAGGAGTTTGTTAGGTTAAAAAAAAAAAAAAAACAACCTTAAGAACAATGGCTGAAATGTCAGGAAAGAAGAGGAGGAATAATTTGTACAAGTCTCATCCTAGCTCTCCCCATTATTTTTTACAAATCTCTAAGACATGAACTGATTTTTCAGTTAACACAAGCAGTATTTGCTGTATTTATGGCAATGATTTTTATGTACTGAAGTGCTATTATTTAAATAAAATAGAAAGTAATTTCTGATTTGATTCTGGTACCCACTGCTTTCTCCACATAGGTGAACTACAACCAATGTTTTCTGTTGGAATGGCATCATTTTACATAGAGTGTTTGGTTACACCCTGAAAATTCCAGTGGAGCTTTCCATCCCTTTACTGCAGCAGTGCTAGGCTGGGCTAAAGAAATACCAATCACTAATTCACTACATATTGCTAAATTTCTAACTAATGAATTACACTTCAGGAAAAAACTACCCATTCCATCCAGCTGATGGCCTAAAAAAGAGGTTATAAACTAAAAAAATCAAAACCTTCTCACTTGGTTTGTCTGCTGTGACCTCTCCACAACAGAGTCTCTTCGTGACACAGAGTGTGGATGTGGACTCTGTTCTTCTCTCAACGTTCAGAACTGCATTTTCCCCTATGAAAATGCAGTTAAAAACCAATTAAATTGGTTTGTTACCTCACGGTACATTCTCAGAATATCTCCCCTTTCTCTTTTATGCCTAAATTTCATTCTCATGGTCATTTGTGAAATTGCAGATGAAAATGTAATATTTTTAATTTAAATAAAAACTATTAAACTTTACTTTTGACATCATTTAACACTAAATATTTTATATAAAAAATTGCTGACAGATGTGACATCTCAATACATCCCTATTAGAGACAGCAGTATCTACATGATAATTTTAAATCTTAGTTTTCCTAGGGAACGTCAGAATCCATGAAGCAAAGAAACTGCAACAAACTGCTGGGTTATATGTAATTTCTTAAAAGGCATTTATTTTCCAAGTCTTTCATCCACTGAAAATGAAAAGCAGGACTAGTTTCAGCTCCAGCAATAATGCAAAGCAAAGCTGAACCCCTTACAACTGCTTAAATGTTCCAAGTTTATGAATACTGGGAGAATCTGATTGGTTAAGAGAGAATAAATTTAATTTTTCTTCTTGGTACTCATTCTAAACCAGGTAAAAAACTTTGTTATAAAATGTGCTGTGGTCTTCCTGGAAAAGGATGAACAGAGACATTTATGGATTTAAAGAAAAGAATTTAATCAAAAGACTTTATGCAGAACCAAACCAAAAGTCATTCTTAACAGGGAAGTGATATCAGGCTATTTAAAGGTTTGGCTGATTAGAGTCAATCACTTGAGAAAAAGATTGGTTTCTCCTCAGTGTTAATGAGACTGAAGTTTTGGGTATCTGATTCCAAATCACAGAAACTACAGAATCAAAGCTGGATCACCCTAATGAGCAGATTTTCTCATTGCTGAAGAAGTTGCTCAGGATTTTTTTCTTTTTAATAAAAAAAAAAAATTACATGATTCTTTTGGCAATTCAAATGGAACCATGAAGCTCAGCTTGGATGCTTGGAGAGCTTGGATGCTCTCATATGTTAAGCAGTATCTCAAAGGCAGCATTTTCTGAGAATGACAAGCTGCAGAAAACCCAGTTTTGATGTAGCACCAGAGTCCTGTAGAAGCATCAGAATATATTTTCTAAAGAAGCTTCTCCAGACTTTTGGTGCTTTACAGTACTCCAACTTGCAATTGCAGGCATCAGAAATATATTTTAAAACAACAACAACAAAAAACAACTAAACTAAAAAACACACAAAAAAATCACACACACACCAAAAAAAAAAAAAAAAACAAAAAACACCCACAAAACAAAAAAAACAAACAACCAAACAAATAAAAAAAAAGAGGCCAAATTAATCCACCTCTGTGTAAACTATCTTCAGAATGAAAATTATGTTCCATTCACAAGGGCCCCCTCGGGTGTCCCTGGGCTCCCAGAGCACCGCTGCTCACACCATGCCCCAACTGCTGCAGTGACCTTCAAATTAGGACCTCAGAATGCAACACTTCCATTTTATAAACAGAAAACACTGGTAATTTACTTTAAACCAAGGCTTGCAACACAAAGAAATAACTGTCCTTCAAATAAAACAGAACTACTGCTTTAATTAGTTGTTGCTTTAAGTTTTACAAGATGAAGAGGTACTTTTCACTTAAATGTCAAATTATTATTAAAAACATATATGTCAAGAGCAAATAATTAGATAATATCTATCTTGTGAATACATTTAAAAGAGAAAAGATGTTTCTTTAAATCTAAGTGTGCAAGTATGCAGAAAATACAGTCATTAATAAACCAATTTTTATCATGTCATGCTAAAACTTTCACTTAAGTACTGTTCTGTAGGCTAAAAGAGAAAATGTTACAAATATTATCTAAAACTAATAAAATATTTTTAATGTGAAACTAATACTAAATATTTTACTTTTAATGAAGTCAGCTAAGATTAGTAGAGCCAAGGATGCATACAGCCAATGTCTGTTGGATAAGGGATTGATTAATACTAAAAGGAAGCAGTGTGCTCCACCTTCCTGGAAGGTTTGGTGATACAAAAAAAATCAGAGTTTCTCTGTGTGTATAACATGGTAACAACTCTTGCCTACTTGTGCCAAAGTGAATCCATTCTGCCTCACACCCCAACAGCAGCACAGCACAGCTAAACCTTGGGAGCATTTCCTATTTTCCACTTTGAATGGGAACTTTTAGCACTTGATGCAGAGTCAGAAATGCCAGCCCAGAAGTACCCAGCTTGCATTAGAGCATTATAGATCAGGGCGCCTTCAACATTTTTTGCAACACGCATTAAAGAAGTTACAAAATACTAAACAGATACATCAAGTGGTTACTAGTTTTCTCTTAAGAAACTTGTTTATGAGTAGAAAAGTGTTCTTTAGATGCCTGCAGCAGGCTCAGATTTGAAAAGGTTCAGCTAGCTCCTTCCATGAGAGAAGACATTAAAAAAATTGCACCCAATTTGAAGCAATGCCTTTATAGATGGTTGCGGTGCCACGCTCCGGTTCAGTGGGGAAGAAGAGGTCAACATTTGCCTTTTGTTCCTGTCTCCTCACACTTCCTTCCTCGGTGACCCCTCACTAAAGCAGGTGAGCTTGTCCTAAGGCAAGGCTGGCTCCACACTGTGCTCAGGGCACCCCAAACCCCACGGAGATGCTGCTCCACAAGATCCCAGCTCTGCCGTGGGACAATCCAGCCCCACTGCCAACTACAGCTGGCTGGGAGCAGAGCCCATCCATCAGGAATGCTCCAAAGCCTCCCAAAAAAAGAAAAAATGATCCCTCTGACCCAGAAAAAGGTTTTTTTGGTGGCAGCCACTGGAGGACAGACCACGGGTAATGTTTGCTGCTTGGGTGGTGGCAGCTTCTCTTTTCTCTCCCTCTGTTGTTTTGAAAGGGAAAATGTGAGTCTGTAGGGGGTTCCAAATTGCTTTTTCAGCTTGGTACAATGACAAAGGTTGGCAAGCCTCATTTCCAAAGGCAAACTTTCTTTTCCCAAGGAAATGTATGATTTTCAGGTGATTTTACATTTAAAAATAAGATTTATCCAATATGACCTTTAAAACCTCCATCCTTCTGCCAACATTGCCACGGCTCAGTGGGCAACTTTCATTGTTTTTATTTTCAACCTATTCTAGTAAGAAAACAATATACTTTCTAAAGCCTGAATGCCTTCTATCTTTATGGTTTTAATTTGCTGACAATGCCAATTGTTTGGGTCTTCTAGTGATTTATCAAAAATTTGTTATTTCATAAACAACTTGCATAACAAGGATGGAAAGGAGGGCAAGAAAAATTAGTGATTTAAGATGAACTTGATAGAACTATGCAATTTATTAGTATTTTAGGCTAAACAAAATTTTGCTGAGCTATTTTCTCTAGGCAAATAATATCCGAGTGCAGATAGGAGAGACAAACAATTAATAAAAGTCACTCAGATGTGAAACTCATAACACCATTTGTTCTTCAAAATTCAAGAGCAGCTTATAATCTCATACTTAAGTTAGGTACTTCTCTATATCCTTTCAAGGAAGATTAGATTGAAGTATTATCTAGAGAATATTCTTTGAAATATATGCAGTTATATATATTTTTACTAAGCTGATATTAAATAAGTGAAATTTCACATTCTGGGACATATTGAAAATATTTGATTGTATGAGAAACCAACAAGAACAAAAACATCACAGCCATGCCCTACATAAATACAAAACCTCTCACGTTAATAATAAATTAATTTTGAATAGGGAAGAAAATCCAGAGAATTAAAAATTATCTCAGGTCAAACCCAACTATGATGAAAAATAAGGAGTGCAATATTCTATTCTCAGTGACCACTACCATAAATTGAATGTCTGCAGCTCAGAATATGATTTTGTTTTTTTTCCTCTTGTGCTTTCATCATATATGAGCCAGCCTGATTATTGCTGATATTGTGTTTAACTTGGGACTTCTCATTATCAGAAACTAAACAATGTCACAGGGATGGGGAAGTCCTAGAATTAGGAAGTTGATTTCACTTCCTTCTGAAGTTCTCTTGGCTCTAACCAGTCTCAAGTCCCACCAAAGAGGAACAAGAACAATGAAAGCCACAAGGATGATTTCCTCATTCCCATCCCACACAAACAGACAATATCTGTGTATTCCTCTCTGGTCACCTTTCCTTGCTTCCACCCCTTGCATACTTTGTATTTCAGTTTGAGTTCCTCCTTGGCACCTTTGCTTGAATTCCTGCTCATCGGGGTGGACTGGCTGAGCTTGGAGATGTTGGCCCTGCCTACAGCAGAGGCTTTGAACTACAGGATCTTTAAGTTCCCTTCCAACACAAATCATTCTGTGATTGTTGATCCTTCAACACAACATTTGTGCTTCTGGTACAATGAATGTCACCCACAGCCAGTTAGAAACTCTACAAATAAATGGGGTTTAAAACATTTTCATGTAAGGGCACTCTGGAAATATTTTGTTGTACTTGGTAATACATCTTTCTGACAGCCCTCAACTGAACTCATATGTGAGTAGGCAAACAGAGTTTGTCCTCATTTCTGTAGAGAATTAGAAACTCTGTCTTCTGTTTTCCAAAGAGAGGAGGCAGAAAAGGGAGAGAAGGGAAGAAGGGAAACTGAAAAAGCACAACTCCAACACATTGTAAACTAAAAATATTCCAAAGCAGCGCCACTGTTTTTAGTGTCACTGCTTCCTTTTATCCTCCTGGAACCAGGAATGCAGGGAGAGCTCCGTGGGACAGCCCAGCCCAGCGTGGAGCTCTCATCTGTGTATATGCATCATTTGCTGTGCTGGGCTCAAGGCATTACTGCTGCCCTTCATTACTGCTAATGGAATCCCAAGGTCAACGACCAGTCATAAATGTCCATTCTAAATAAAATGTATTGAAGACACCCTCCACAATGTCTTTTACAAAAGGATCCTGGTCAGACCAGGAGTGTCAAATACCCAGTTGACCTTTCAAGATAAAAAACATTATCAGCTGCATGGATTTAGATTTTAATCTGTCTCAGTTAAGCACACCCACCGAGATTAGATATTTCCTGTGGGCTGTTCACAGTTTGTGACATGTTTTATCAATATTCATTTTCTCACCCCCCCTGCTCATATTGCTTCTCCCACGTGGTGGTCTCATATCATGCATATGCATGAGGCCTGTGGTGGGAGTACTGGTATTGTAACAGTGCACTAACACTCCTTGGCGTTTTGTTTTAAAAAAATATATCTTTTGTATATTTAGTTTGCATGTCTGTCCCTTCTCACACAGAGCAGCTGTAAATCATTAAGGAAAACCCCCAACCCCTCACTGGGCAGGATAAAAATGATAGAATTCACAGATAAAAAAGAAAAAAAAACCCAACAATGTGATAGAGAAAGTAAAAAAAACCCAACCTAATCAACCTAAAAACCACAGACAAAATCATGTAGAACTTTCTATGCTCCGACCATTGGATAAAGATACTTCTGATACATTTCAATTGCATAGGGATTTATAACTTCCCTTAAAACATTTGTTATAGTACAGGGATTTACAATTTTCCAAACAAGACTGAAATGCTTTATTTATATTGCAGCTTTGCAGATCTCTTTTTAGTTTGGGTTTTTTTTTCCCTCCAGTTAAGAGGCACTGCTTTTGACAGCAGATGTAATCTTTTAGATGTACTAGAAGATGTAAATAATAAATCCTAAAAATGTTTTGCAAATGCTGTTAAATGTTTCATTGGATGGAAACAGGTTTACAAGAGAGCATAAAAATGTTTTACTTTCACTAAATAAGTTTTACAGGGCAAGTATTACAGTCATACTGTACATGCACCTGTCTGCTTTGATCAAAAGGGTTAATTCTGTAAGGGTTTGTTGGAGCACATTGTTTGTTTCAAAGGAGCTACACTAGCCAGATGCCAAGATGATACAATAAACAGCCATGCCAAATCTAATGAATTAAGAAAAAGAGAACCACATGAATAAATTTTCACATGAAATCAGGTAATGACAGAAAAGAAAGATGAGGATACATTGAAATAAGTAAGAAAAAGTCTAATATTCAAGTTGTAGAAAGGTTTTGAACATGAAGACTGATATATAACTGCCTTTATATCACATCTATGTGTTTTACTCTGGTAAGTAAAAAATTATTCATTTTAACACAGAAGCACTGGAACTTCAAATAAATCCATACAGTAGTAAATACTGCAGAGAAATGATTCATTTTCTGTTGAGGGATCAGAAAAACTAACAAGATTAATTAAAATTTTATCATACCATTTCTTAGAACAGAATTTTGCATTCAACTACACTGCTGTGTTGTTAGCGCTGCATCAAACAGGCCGTCAGAGGCTTCCTGAAGACAGGCAAGGAAAAAAGCTGCGAAGGGATGTCTGGGCTCATTACAGATGCTAATGCAGTTTAATGACCAATTAGATTTCTTTTTTAAACAAGGTAAAAGCAGTGTAGGAGTCCAGCTGTGCTGCTAACAGAAGCCAAAGGAACTGAAAGGCGCTGGGAGTGTTGTGATGTGCATTATTAACCCAGTGCCAGATAAGCCTCTATCCAGAACAGTATTAATGGCTCAGAAAACTCCCTGCTCTTTCAGCTTAAGCTATCTGAAGCCATTTGCATTTTCAATCCCTTTTCATACAGATTAGTTAGAAGGTGGTAAAACCCCAATAGCCAGTGGAACAATATATCCAGGATATATTGCAGGGAGCAGCACTATGAATTCTTTCAAACATTTTCAGCACAGCCATGCTTCTCTTCACATGGGAAGAGGTGGCCCTGCTGAATGTCACACCCAGGTGTTCTCCTAGCTTGGGCTGGACCAATTCCAGCTTGCTGGAATCAGCAGCCCTGTTGCTACTGCAGCCAGGCTGAAGGGGACTATTGTAAATGCAGGTGAACCCTGTGGGAAGAAATGATGATGTCTGACTCCAGTTCAGAAGGCTGAATGATTTCTTTATTATAACTATACTACAACACATTAATATACTATTTAAAGGAGATACTAAAAGGACATATCTACTTTTCTAACTACCATATCTAACTCACTCACAACTCATGACCCTCTCTGAGAGTCCAGCCACAGGTGGATTGGATTTGCCATCAGGCTCAAACAATCCTCACCAGAATCCAACCAAGCAATCACCCCAGGTAAACAATTCTCCAAGCACATTCCACATAAGAAAACAAGGAGCAGAAAAAGAAATTGTTTTCCCTTTCTTCTCTCTGTGCTCCTCTATGAAAAAATCCTGAGAGAGAGAAGAATGTGCCTGCCACAGGGGACCACGGCTGGCTCTGCAGTATAAATGACACCACTAACACAGAACCTCCTGCTGCCCCACAAGATGCCTCCAGAGCACCCAAACTCAGTAACAGGAGCCCTCCATGGTGTGTTACAGCATTGTTAGGTGGTGACAAGAGTATTAAAATGCAGGTCAGGATTGGATCAGCTCGGTAACACTGGCTCCTACATCTTCCCCTTCACCTGTAACATACCTGCATGTGTGGTCATACATAAACATCCTATTAACTGCTAGATTGCATAGATAAACTTGATATGTTTCAAATGCAATCACAGACCTCATCTGATTAATTAGTGGCAGAAGCTCTAAAACACAGCTACAACACTCAAACACAGAATAGCTACATTTCATGAAGATGCAGCCATTATTTAGGAAAACTAATAGTTCATTGCTAAATTTGTAGCTCTAAGCCTATGACTTGTTATGAGTATTTAAATTCAGAATCACAGAAGCATTTAGATTGGAAAAGACCTCAGAGATCATCAAGTCCAAGCTTTGAGTGATCACCAGTTGACCAGATCATGGCACTAAGTGCCCCATCCAGACAGTTCTTGATCACTTATCACTGGAGAATATTTTTAAAATCAAGAATAGTCATACCACATTATTCTAAGGTTTCAGAATAAATATAGCTCCATCTGTGGAAAAAATTCAGCTCTAATATACCAGAACCACTGAGTTATCCAGAATTTAGATTCTGGATGAATCGTACACGCTGTGATCAGGTTTCATGCATATGAAAAATTCAGGTTTTTTAAGATTTATATCACATTTTATAATACTAAGCAACTAAAATAATATGGAGTAGAAGGATATGTGTGGTTGTAGTGAAAAAAAATGTGTTTCTGTTTGTCTTCTACACTGTAGAGGTACACCCAGAATGCTTTTAAAATGTATATTCATTCTTTAAAGCTTAGAAATAAAATATATTTGCCTGAAGGAAGCTTCTTTTCCACAGAGTGTTTGATTTCCCAGCCTTCAGCATTGTCATAGAAAGCGCTATGAAGTTCAGCAGTGGTTTCACAGTGCTGTAGTTTGAAGAAAGAATCTCTTCTCTGTATTTAAGTGAATGTAGAAATCTCTCATGGAAAGCAGACAGCACCCACCTCAGCATTAATCCTGTGGTGTCTATTGCAAAAACTGTTTTAAAAGCCAATACAAGTCTGTATGAAGTTACTCTGTTAAAGATCATGCAAGTAACAAGATTCTATCCTAATAAATTCATGTCACAAATGTCAGCCACTGATTCTGTAAAATGTTACCTGGATTTCTGCAAGGGAGGCAGCCAAACTACCAACACACCACGCAGAAATCACTGCACTGAAAAACCTTCTGGATCTGCTGTACCACAACACTGATAAAAAATATATCAGCTGTGGGTTTGATAGCAGACGGAAGAGAATAAAAAATAAAGTTTTTATTCAGCAGCATGCACAAAGGGAAAAAAAGTTATATTGCCAAGGAGTGGGTGATGTCTAAATTCAATACAGTAATAAAGAGTACTTGTGTAGTAAGCAGGCAAATCCCCAGTAAGTATAACAAATGAATCCTGACACCAGTCCATTTAATACACTCTCTCACACAGCCCTTTATGAATGTTCCTTCCACTAAAGCTCCATTGAGCCAATCTACTTCAATATTACCTTGTACTGAAACCACTGCACTCAGCCCTGTCTCCCAGATAATTCTTAGGAACTGGGCACTTTGTTCATCCGCCTCTTTGCTACCAAGGAATAAACCAGAAAACATTGTTAAAAGGCGATTCTAGAGATATTAAGGTTTCAGCATAATTAAAACTGCACCCTTTAGTGTTCAAGAAGGCTGGCTGGGGTTGTCATGAGGGAAAATACAGACACAGCTTGTAGACCAATGGTGTTTGAGAAAATGCATTAACCTGCTTTCAAAAAATGAAAGGGTAAAATTCCTAAAATAAATGGCCACTTTTCCCTTGCAAAAGAAGATGTAAGTGTTATATAGCAGCTACCTCACAAAGAACTCTACTGATGTAGAAACAGCCCCCTTGCACAAGCCATGTTCCTTACCCATCCTGTGCCCCACAACCTTTCTGCTCACAGAACGTGGAGAAACCCCTGAATGCAAATGAGATGAATAGAACAAAATGACCTCAGGTTCAAATCCTATAAAATACCTCTAGCTACGTTTTTACAAGCTCTTCTTTGAGATATGTTTAATTAAAATAAAAGCAAGATATATGCTGCTGTGCAGAGCCATTCCGATAACCAGAGTGGCTAAGAAATAACGACATAAAAGTTCCCCTTAAGACAGTTATTTTAGAAAGGCACACAGATTACTGCATCTGCTGCTTGTGGGCCATTTATCATATGCCTACTAATTTTTCCAGTGCTTCAAGCTTGTTTCAGGAGGAGTTTATGGAAAAAAAGAAAGATAGGGCTTTTTCCTTCTAATCTCTGCTTCACTTGGAAACAGTAAAAAAAGTATTTTTATGATATCTTTTTGTTCTGAGGAAAATTTAAAAGGAGAAGATCTCAAGGCTGCTGGACTTCAACTGATGTTCAGTGTGTTTTCAGTTAGAAAATGCACATTTCTTATTTGCTTGTTGTGAGTTTGCCAGAACATGACAAATATTTATTTTTTGCAGAGAATTAGTATATGCCACATCAGACGTACCGGTCTCTCTCTGCTCTGGATAATCTCCAAAGGCTGTGACAATACAAAGCACATGAGAAAGCAGAAAGATCCTCAGCCTCCTTGTGGTGATAGCAAACCACTTCACTGCCTGGATCCAAAAACATTTCAAGATAGTTTTTTAAATCTTTTTATTGAGAAGAAAATGGAAGAAGATGGATTATGTTACCTACGTAAACCCTTGCAGACATGCCATTTTTGTAGACAAAAAATAAATTGAAAACCAAGTAATTTTCATCTAAACCCTTCAACTTACTGAGATTCTGCTGTGGCTCTGGTTGGTAGGATGGGAACAGACCAGAGCCACAGTCAGTGCAAAACACCAGATTTTCCTCCAGCAGCGTTTGCAGGCCACAAGGCTCTGCTCTATCTTCTCTCCATGCAGCATATTTTCAAATCCTATCTTTGCCTGACCTTTCCAAATTCTGCATTTACTGGCTGGGAGAGTTTATTCCTTGCTGCCACCAGATTATTGCAGTCTCCTTATCTCCAGCATGCCTTCAGGAACTCAGGCTGCAAATAACAGCCTGCACAAATCCTGCCAGAAGGATTGCTTTAGGAGACTATTATGGATTGCCAGCTCTCAGGCACAGCTTTCCAAAGCGGGGTGAGCCCTGGCCACTCCAGCACCTCTCCCAGGGCTGTCAGCACCTTGGGCAGTAACTCACGTGCAGAGGTTACAGCTGGAGGTGTGACAGCCTCCACAGCAGTGTCCCACATGAGCACAGGGATGTTTGTCCAGAGCACTGACTGCCTTCTACCCCTACAAGAGATCATTGCAAGGGCAAAGGTCTGAGCAGCTCACACAAAGTTCACAACTGCATGGGGACTAACAAACAGCAAAGCCAGCGCTGCCCAGTGCCAAATTCAGCATCAAGAATCCTTCCCCTGTGCTCTGTCAAGGCTTCCACCTCCATGTGTGACAGTTCCGACCTCCAGGGATTTGCCAGGAGCACTGCAGCTGGCTGTGGGGCAGGGAAGCAGCGATTGCAGCGTGGTGGAAGGACACAGGGTGAGGTTTGTTCTCCCACCAGCAGCATCACTGCTCACCAGTGCAGTCCCATCAGAGATTAGGGCCCACTGGAACAGCCCAGATGGCTCAGGCAAGCTCTGCCCACTGAAATCAGCCAACACTGCCCTCATTTATACAGGGCAAGGTAATGACACATTCCAGCTCAGCCACTGGACCCAAGTCCTGGCATCTGGAAACCAACACCAAGGTGAAGAGTAAGCAAAGGTCATAGAAAATTGCTACAAAATTGGGATTTATTTTTTTTTACAGAAATCTTAGGTAATCAGCAGCAGTTACACAGCTGGTGCCTGTCTGAATACAGAACAGCCATTCTTGAACTGTCAAGCCAAGTTTCCCTCTCTTCATCAAGGCTATGAAACAATAAAAATGTTTAGAGAAGGGCTCTCAAGGAAAAAGCAACCTAGAGAGCATGAGGCATGAATGACCTCTGATTAGCAGCATGGTGTTAGAGTCTTTGGTCAGAACACGACCTCGATATTTTTCTGCCTAAAATCAGCACTGAAAGGTGAAAAAACAAACAGGCGTAAAGAGAGACTCAAAATACCACCAAGTAACTTTGCACTGGAATCTCAGAGCTGCATAGGCAATCACCAGATAAAGCCACCTCAGCCACAGGAGAGTTTGGAAGGAACCTCTGGAGATCATGCGGATCTCCCTTCTCAAAGCAAGGCCAACTAGAATGGGTTACTCAATTTCCAAATTGCTTAATTTTCTGAACTTCAGTTTGTGCCCATTGCACTGGGCACCACTGAGAGGAGCCTGAGCCTCTCATCACTACCCCCACCCATCTGAGGTATTCACAGACAGTGACAAAACCTCCCTCAGGACCTGCTGTTCTCCAGGATGAACAGCCCCAGCTCTCAGCTTCTCCTCTAAAGTCAGATCTGCAGTTCCTCCTCTTTGTGGTCCTTTGCTGGACTCTCTCCAGTAAGTCCATGTCTCTTTTTCTTTTTTTTTTTTTTTCTTTTTTTTTTCTTTTTTGAGTTAGGTTCTTAGTAATTTGAAAAGTTTCTTCCACAACTTTTGTTGGAGACAAGTCTTGATCTCCAGCTATGCCAGTGCCCCTACTAAAAAGGCTTTGGAAAATCACTTATCTCCTGCAAAAGTATAAAGCTTATATGCTATAAATATAAATATACATCTATACATCAATAAAAAATACATAATGGCTTTATGACATTAATTATCTAAGAAAAATGATGTCTTCAAAGGTGCCAAGTATTCACAAAAGGAAATAATGGCTCCTGACACAGGTTCTCTAATACTGTTGGTCCTCAAGCCTGACAGGTTATTGATATAATTTCCATGTAATTAGCCTTATTAAAGCTTATACTACAATAAAACTGCTCTATAAAGGAACTCCCTGTGTTGATTAGCACTCCAGTTAAAACCCATTCTTTTGCAGATTTCCTGGTCTGATACAGCCACTGGACTCTGTACAGCCTACATCTTGCAGGAAGACAAGAATCTGCCACAGAGACAGTTTTATGTCAGTTCCTTTTTGCTCCAAGGCACAGCACATGGGTTGGGCAGGATGCAGCCTATTCCAGCACGAATAAGTTGGGTTTTAAGCACCTTCCATGTGCAATGAGATCTGAGAGGAGCCAGGAATGTATGGAAGAAAATTTTCGATTTAATGGACAATGTGTGTGTACATTATCAGAAATTAAGATACAGAAAGATTTTTCCCAAGGAAAGGAATGCTGTCTCTCTCTCCTACATTTTGACAAATGAGGATCATTAGCTAGCAAGAAATCAAGAGAAACCTCTGTTGTTCCAATTATTTTCTTTGCTCCCATGGGTATGACAGCTTCACACAGACCATCTCCAACAGAGCAGTAAGTTTTCCAGTCCCCCAAAGCTAAACATTTCACTATTTCCAAGACCACATGTGAGCTTACTTGCAAATAACCTGTGGCTATTTATGGTTATTGATAACGAATGTAAAGAGCTGAATGACAAAGCCTGGGTCCAAAGACCAGGTGAACACCACTTTTCCTGTCTTTTCCATTTACCCTCTAATTCTTCCTTCTCAAACAGGAGAAGTAGCCTTTCAGCCAAAAGAGATTTTCCTTCTGAAAGACAGCTTGGAAAGCAGGCAATGAGCATCAGACATTGTCTCCTGTTGGAGTGGGTTCAAAACCTGCCACTCCCTGACAGAACAGGGAGTCCCCAACAGCAACGAGTGGCTCTGCTGGCAGAGCCCTTTGGCCTCGCTGTTGAAGTTGTGCCATTGACAGGAAGAAAATCAAACCTTCCAGAAAGTCAGAAATAGAAAGTGGCCAGTAAAAAGAGTTGCCTGGAGGAAGGAAAAGCTGAGTTGTCAATCCTTGCTGTAAAGCTATTTATACACTTTACCCAGTGACATACATGTGAATGTGATCTCCTGGAGCAGGGAGGAGAGGTGATCTCACAGGCACTGGATTTAGCCCTCGTCTTCCCACCACCAGGATAATGATTGCATACAACTGACTCCAGAGATGAATTGTTTCTGATTCATGCCTGTGTGAAGTCAGAGTAAACCACTTAATTAGATTAACAGATCTAATAAGCAGGGAGCTGCATAAAGATCTTAAAGCTCCAGTTTTCCCCCTCGAGGAACTTCCTTCACACATCTACACAAAGTGTTCAGGGGTTTTTTACCATAATGGCAAACAAAAGATGCACCCAAATTGCCCCAGCAATAACCTTTCTAGAGGTCTTAAAATCCTTTAGCCTCTATATTCAGGGGTAAAAAGTAAAAACACACAGACAATTACATGCATTAAAACATCAGATGGGTTTCATTGTAGGTGAAATACAGTCCGTTCCTTTAAATTAAACTAAAATACATTTCCTTCCCCTCCTTTGCCTGCTCCCTCTCCCTCTCATCTGTAGGATGGGGCATGCTGCTTTTTCCTTAAGAAGCACACCAGATTTCCTGTCTTAAACACACTCTATAATTAACAACCAGCAAATAATGAGTACCCAGGATATATAAGTCTATTAGAGTGCTGGCAGTGCTAAAGACTCATGCTGTTTCACTGTGAGCTCCACTTGAAGAGGTGATTTATGGAGGACATTTTTTCATTAAGTAATAGCAAATGGTTTCCACCCTCGCAGTACCCAGCAATCTTCAGGGAACAGCACAGCGATATTGAGTCCCTTTCTGGAGAGGAACATTTCAAGGACTTTGGCTGGAACATAAAATGACAATCATTTACTCAAGGTCAGGAAAAAATAAGGGGAAATACAACCAGAGGTTAAGCATAAGGTGCTTGATTGCATAAGATCTGTCAGTTAGAGAAATAATACAGTTGCTGAGAAACTACCAGGAGCTCTAACTATACCCTTGCAGAAATAAAGAGGGCCATATTGTCACCACGTGTTTCAAAATACCATTACTATTGCTACTTCTGTAGTCATTACCCCTAAACAGCTAAGCTCTTATTCCCCTTAATTACTCTAAATATTTCTACCTCAAGTGAATCATATACAAAGCTCCACTATGTGTCACTATGAAGTGACACAGCTCTGAGCACTGCCTGGGTGCCAGCTAATACCACAACAATATTGGTACCTAATCACTTTAACCAACAACTTCCTTCTCTCCTAGGAGTAACTACACAGAAGAACAAAATATAATTACATTGGCACTCCTGCTATAGCACATCCACTTTTTCTGCAGCCCTCCAGTGCTCTTTACTATGAGAAATCCCTGCTAAGAGGGATTTCTTCAGTGTACAGACATGCAAAAATCAAAATATCATAATTATAATACTCTTGTCTTACAGGCAATTGATGTAACGAATTTAAATGTTATAATAACAGTAAAATAAACTTTGCAATATTCATGGGTATTATTTTTCACACATCATGAATGCTGACACTGAATTCCCAGTGGCAGCAAACCAAAGTACTGACAGAGCTAGGAAAAGTCCACTGGAGCCTTGGCTCTCCAGGATCAAACACTGATTTTCTCAAATGTTTTCTCCCTCTTGTAATAATTAAAAACTATTGCCTACTTTGAAATATCTCAGCTCAGGAGTCCTACTCAATAAGCACAGCTAACACAGCCCAATCTTCTGCCATGCCAAGAAGAGATTTTGCTCTGACCTGTTCCCACAAGACAGAAATACCAGGCAAAAAAAAAAAAAAAAATCACCTCCATACATTAAATTCATTCAACACCTCTTTTGTGTTAAAATGTTTTTTTTTTTTCTGATGAATCATTGCAGTCTTACAGGAATGTACGACAACAGGATAGAAAATCTTAAGTTCCAGTGTAATTCAAGGAGTGAGCTGAACACTGGAAAAATAGTTTATTTCAAACACCCACCTGAGCCTGAAAGAAACTCCCTGCCTGTAATATCCCTGTGCCCTGGAATGAAGGCAGCATGAGGTAACACCAACACACAGAAATACAATTCCATGGCTGCTCCTTGGCCAAGGCACTCCCACAGCGCTCACTGCAAACACAAAGGTACAGATTCACCCCACTCCTGAAAGCACCATCAGCTGGAAAGCACACAATTTCCTCTCGACACACACAGCAGTTGCTATGTGCTCACTTTTCCATTTAAATTGACTTTGTAATAGCCTGAAGATGAGAGGAAAGCAAGAACAGAACCCAACAATTTGTTCAGTCATCATGACTTTACTACTTCTCTTAATTCCTTTCCTTTAGTACCTCATGTAATGGGGGAGATTTTGCAAGAACTGCAGCTCCACTTGAGAACAAAAAGCTGTTTTCTCAGAGCTCAAATGAGCATGAATGTTAAGTTGTCATAAAAAAGGGCCTTGCTTTCTGAGCAGTGGAGCCCCACTTCTACTCTCAGGCTGAGAGATGAGCAGCAATCCCTGGGGACTCTGAGCCCCACAGTGGGCAGGGCTGCCTGGGCAGGATGGATATTGCAATTTGTGGCTGCTCTGATCCCAACAGCTCTTCAGCCAGTTCCATGCTGAGTGTCACCCCTGCCTTCTGGACATGATAACATCACCCCCTCCTGTCACTGCCACAGACAGGGTTTGCAGTTGAGATCCAACAGGCCCCAGTCATACCAAACACTTAGAGGGTTATTATAAATCTCACGTGGCAAAACATGCTTTCCATAATGCCTCTGTGAAAACACTCTCAGACTCCTCAGAAAATCTTAATCTGATGCTCTTGAAAACACAAAAACTGCTGTGTGTGCTCCCTTGGGAAAAAAAAAAAAATACTGTAATTGTCTTCTGCTCATTTTCCCACTTGAAAGGAGACCTGTTTTCAAAAACCTGGTGGATTTTTGAACCCTCCAGGAGCCAGAAGATGTGCTAGGGACTATTTTTATTTCTTGACAGCACTGGGCCTCCTAAGGTCATACATGTTTCAAAGTGCTTTCAGACAAGTGCCCTCCCAGAGCAGCATCAACCAGACAAAACCACACTGCAGCAACACACACACACACACACACACAGAGGTAACACAAAACAATGTCTCATAAACAACCCCTCAATTATTAACTAAAACTTCTGCTTAATGCCACCCCACTTCTCTGTCATTTCTTCACTCATTATGCTTTCTAGAAATTTAATTTGTCACAACCTGTACTTTTCCATGCATGGCAAGGGATACATTTTGGCTAACAAGGAATGAATGGACCTTCTACCAGCCCTTCTTCTTGACACTGCAAAAAGCTCACGTTAAGAGACATTTGGCAGCTTGCTAAAGAGAAAAAGATGTATTTTTAAAGATACAAAACCTGTCCTGTGAAATAAGCGGTTTGCAAAAGCAATTCTTGCAGTTTTAATACATCTGTTAACATCCTGCCCTTCACAGTAATTTCTGTTATCTAAAATAGTTCGTGCTGCATAGAAAATCCCTCAAAAAGAAGCAAAAAATAGTAGTTAGTACAACTACACACATTTATTTTATGGGAATCCATTCAGTACTCCTAATATCCCTTACATGGTACAATGAAAGATACAAGCAAGAGTTCAGAGCCTGCACGCCTTGTCTTGCTCAGAACTGGATTCTATTAATCTTAATTACTTTAATTCGTGACATTTAAGGCTGAAGTGTAGATTAGAGTGAAAGCTCAAACGTTTCAGCAGCCCTGTATTGTAATGCTGTCCTTGGCTTTTAAAAAGGAAGGAAGGATTTAGAGAATTCACTTTTAGTCTAAGTTTTCAAATACCCATGAAGCCTGGATTTCATCCTGCCAGAAGAGTCTGCAAGACTCATTTTACTTACCCAAACAGAGACATTCTGGCTTACAAAAGACAGGGCATTTCAAGATGAACATTTCCATTTAGTATAGCATAAGTACTACTTGTATTATTTAGCATAAATACTGTAACTAGGAGCTGAGTTAGTAAGTGAAATTTGTTAATTTAATTATTAAAAAATGCAGTTCAACTTAAGTCTGGTGGAAAGTATATTTCCATTGAATTCCAATACACAGGCTGTATTCCAACATCCACAGCTTCAGAATTTTCCTAATATTTAGCAATACTTTAAAGGGTAGAAGGGGACACAAAACATCATTTTGAAAGTGCCACATAATTCTTCAGAGCTATCATTCCCTTTCCCTCAACTAATGTTAAAGGTGAAAAGAGCAGAATCATGCATTATTGAGGGCCTGGTTCAGCACTTCTGTAATTTTAAGTACTTTTATGTGACACAAGTGCATGCAGGAAAGTTGGGTTTGTCTCCACTTATGCTGATAAATAAATATTTCAGGTTTTTTCTTGCTTGTTTGACTGGGACATGTATTTAGCCAGTGTGATTTGTTGAGAAATCACTAAACTATATTTGAATATTCCCTTAGGATGTAGCAGGAGACCTGCAGGTCCCTTCAGAGTGGGACACTTGCCCTGGGCAGTAGGACAAGTGATTTAGGGTTTGCTCAGCCAAAGGGATGCTGGATGTGACACTCCCTGCATTAGTGCCCAGCCACTTGGCTTAAAAGGAAGAACTTAGCTGAAAACATCTCCTGAAGTTGAATTCCGAAGGATTTTCAACTGCCTGAGCAACTCTGGTGGCTGCAAAGGCCCTGTGGTGGTTTACTGGCATTTGTTGACACAACTGTACATTGCAAGTGCTGCACCTGATCCAGAGAAGCTCTGCTTCACTCACCAGTATCAGCTTCCCAATGTGAACATCCCCCAGCCAAGAGAGCTGAAAGATTAATGTGACTACAGAGGGCTGATACGTTTAACAGAAAGTCAAGTTTATAATCAAATTATAGAATAATTGCATTATTTAGCAGCTACATGAATGACCCATTCTGCTGCAAGATAACATGATCTATTCAGTTTTTAGGCATAGTTTCTGAACAAATAAATACACAATGCTACCTAAATCAAGGACTCTGCTCAAGCAAAAGATACTGGAAGTACTAAATTTAATACATCTCAGAAAGAAATCATCAGGTAAATAGACCTTAGTACTATTTGGAAGGGATAGGATTTGTCAGGAAGGGAATCCAGCTCAGCTTGGAGCAACTTTGGGCTGAGATACATTTCAGAGAAATGGACAGAGAATGATAACAGGTGCCAGGAGGAGCATGGCAAAGAAAATCAGAAATTCTGTCAGAGAGCCAAGTAAAAACACTGGAAATGACACCATTTCCCGTTGTCTCTTTTTCACTATTCACAGGAGTATTTATCAACCTGAGAAAGATGAGTGCAAGCAGGGAGTTTAGATGCAGCATCAAAAGAAAGCTGTGGATAGAGCACTGAGTGTCCCAGTGACTGATGCAAACACTGCATTTGAGCTACAGGAAACCAAGAGATTGGCCACAGAAAAAGGCTAAAGATAGGAGATTTTCCTCATAACAAAACTGGCTTACAAATGTCACCAAAAAAGAAGGTTTTATTACTATAATGGAACTACCCCAATATTCAGCAGGGGCTGGCTACACCTGAATCACCTGCACTGCATTTCCAGGATGCTTAGCAAGAGAGAGAAAATAGATAACGTGAATGTCAGACATTGAGCTGGAGGTACAGGAAAAGGTTGGTAAATTTGGAAACAATTGAATTGACCCTGAAAAAGGGACAGCAGAACAAATGGTATCATTCCACACAGTAAAACATGATCTGCAGCCTGGCAACTCCTGCGTTAAAGCCTTGAATTGTAACAGTGAGAAAATCAAATAAATATGAGTATAATAATTTGGTTTATCATCTTAAAATCCACTGTGGCTTGCCCATTAGCTACCAGTGGTCTCATTATTTAGTGGTGTTGCTTTGCTTATTTGTCATGAATAATAGCATTTCTTTTGGTTCATTTCCCCTCTAGGAAGGGACACAATAAACTATTTAATAGTTTATGGCATTCTTTAAAAAACTATTTATAGTTTAAGAACTAAAATCATGGTATTTAATCTATGCTGGATGCTGAAACATTATTCTCATTATGCATAAAGGTCAAAATTATTTGAAATTAAACTTCTTGGCATAAAAAATAAAAAGTAATGTCTCAAAGAAGTCTTAGTCTTGATCAAATCTATGACTCTTGATCAAATCTCTCAAGGTTTGTTTGTTAGTTTAATCAAAGTAGAGATGTCCCTTAAAGTACTTTAGGTCTTCTGGGATCTTCAAGCTCTTCAGACGTTTCAGGTGCTTCAAAAGCCTCTATTGTGAAGGAAAATTGCCACGAAACAGGTAAACAGACTGGAAATGCCATTGACACCTCACAATCAACACAGTTCCTCTTCCAAAAATAGTCCTAAAGATCCTCATGCAAAACAAAATCATGGAATGACTAAATTCAGTCCTTATGTAGAAAGAAAAAGTTTTATGAAAATGAAACAGCTGAGACATCAAAAAGTGTTAAGTAAAATTTTCAGTAATAAGTGGTTATTTGATTTACTCCTTTGATTTCAGCATTTCAAGTTGAAAGTCTTTACTCCTCACAACCATGTTGATTCCATACAAACAGTAGATTGTTAAATTTCCCCTGAACTTCATTTCCTTCTACAACTCTAACTTCCAGTGAGACCTCATTGGGGTGGATTTTTCAGCAGCACAATATGGTTCAAACCTTCAGCTGTGCAGGTATTTAATACACCCTATTGAGGCAGATGATTAAAACTTGTACATATCCACCAGATTTTATGGCAAAGCTGCTTTAAGAACTGCAAAAAGGGAATGATAGAAGTTTTAAACCATGCTTTAAACCTTCCCCATACCCCTGGCCAAGCGTGGGCAGCCTGAGAGGAGCCCCTTACTTTGAAATTTAGGAAAGATAACTATGAAACTACATTACGAATTTAAAGAACAAAAAGAGGAGAAAACAAACCATCAAAGATTTCAAATGCACACAATTATACTCATTTTAGCCAAGTATAAGCTGGAGACAAAGTTCCAGGAAAACAAAAGGTCATTTTGCAGTGGTAAATACTGCAGTGATGTTATACTGGGGACCTGTGAGGCTGAGTGGCACATTAGAAAGGACCTGCTCAAAATTTCAATCCTAAAAAGCCTTTTCCACACATTTCCAGACTGATCACATGCCATAACAACAGCTGCTGTCCAGCTTGTCTATTTAATAGCTTTTTAAATTAAATTTTTTTAAAAGGCTGATTTCTCATGGAAATGGAAGTTCCTCGTGGAGATGGGAAATTTATCCAGAAGTAGAGAGGAAATTAACTGAGAGCTAAGTGTTGAAATTCTGCACCAGTATTCACTAGGGATGACCACCTTTTCCTTGCAGAGCCCTGGATATAAAGGGAATGCAGATTTCCTGATGTTTGGGGGAGCAGGAAACTACAGTGGCTCCAATAAATGAAATCCATCAAGTACATGTTTGAACAAAAGCACTCCTGGAAACACTGCTCCCTTCATAAGCATAAGGCAATACTTTGTGTTTCCCTGCAGAACTGCATTTTCTATTGGCAAAAACGCTGCAGTAGGCATTTAAGAAATTTTTTAAAAGCATTTTCAAAGGGGGTGTTTTTTAAAGTTACTTTCTAAGAAGTCAAAGGTGGTATCTGTTCATATTTAAATTACAACTAAGTC
Source organism: Vidua macroura (assembly GCF_024509145.1). Classification (NCBI taxonomy): domain Eukaryota; kingdom Metazoa; phylum Chordata; class Aves; order Passeriformes; family Viduidae; genus Vidua; species Vidua macroura. The sequence goes on along the minus strand of NC_071585.1, from coordinate 4,655,028 downwards.
AAAATAAATTCAGAAGAATATAAAGACTAAAGGATAGTAAGAGCTCAATCTGCTTCTAATTATGTTTTGTGATATAGCTAAAACTTAATTCACCAGATGATGCAAATCACACTTATAATCAAGGAGCTCCTTTAAACAGAAGGATAATCTTTTGCATTTGGCAAAAGATTAAACAAAATTCATTGTCTCTATCAATTATAAAGATTGACAATATAAATATGTGGATCAGTGGACCAATCCAGACACCACAACGAAAATCCTTATAAAAAGGCAGGTGTACCCACATGGATATTTTTATATTTTCATCTAAAAAGAAATCTAAGTATTAATCATGATACAAATTAAGTGATCTCAGCCGATAATTTTTACCCTTCTCCCACTCTAGTGGGTCATTCCAAAGTGTTCTTTTCTAATTTGAAAAGAAAAAAAAAAATCCATTTTTCATTACATTGAACATACTGAAATTGAAGCAGTGCACAAACAAGGAAAAAAAGGAAAACTATCTTATTTTCATGTCACTAGAGTAAGGTTGTTCCAGAATGCTTTGAAGATTGCTTTGCAATGCTTTTGCAAACCTAAAAAGCATCATTGCTTTGAGAAGGAACTCGTGCTGCACATGGGAGGAATGCAATGTGCACGTGGGCCTGGTGCAGCTCCTCAGGGCTGCAAGATACTGAGAGGAACTGGAAAGAAAAGAACTGCTTTATAAAAAGGTTCTCTAAACTTCAGATCAAACATAAATAAATGACAAATCAGAACGACAAGAAGAGAATGTGGGCCACTGTTCCTTTAAAACAGGATCCAAAAGGAGATGTTCAACTTGTAGCCCATAATTTCAACATGAATATTAACATATGTTTTGAGAAACATAAAAAAAAATCCCCCAAACAAATCAAAAATAGCTCCAAAATGACAGATTTTTATCCCTACCTACTAGAATTGGAAAGTTCTTTGTATATAAAAAGCATTTATGCAAGCCTTAAATAACAAGTTTTGCACATATTGTCTGAGGAAAACAATAAAAATCCATCATGTTATAGACAACACTGCTGAAGTCTTAATTTTGCAGCAGCCTGGAAGGGCTCTGAGCATCCTGCCTGGAGCAGTTTGCTGTTGTTCTGAACTGGAAGTTGGACACCAAGGGGAAAAAAAAAATCACATTTTTTTCATCTGCAGCCTCACTGCAGATGGAATCACCAAAACCCAGCCAGGCTTATAATCCTAAAGAGCTCAAATACCATTTTAAAATGCTTAATATAATTTGTAGGAAGTTAATACAGCCCTTTAACTTCTCTGCATTACGACTATCCAGTATTTTTGTTAGACAGACTGGAGCCTAAAGGTGTGAATCAAAGGATGCACTACTCATACTGCAAATTAAATCAGCCCTAAAATTCAACTTGGGAGTTTTAGCAGAAATTAGCTTTTAGAGCAAAGTTTGTGAGTAATCCCAATTAACTTCAAAACATTAACATCACATATGGCCCAGTACAAGCACCCAACCCAGCAGCAGCTAAAATATTGCACAAAATAATGGCAGCATGTTCACATCCTCATGCAAATATTTTAACATCGAGTCGATACTGCCGAAAAGCTGAACTTAGGAAAACTGAGCATGGGAATCACGAAGATGTGATATTACACTTTAAAATTTAACTTCTTTTTTATGTTGCCTTGGAGAAACAACATACCACCCCTGCCTTAGTTTAACCCTGCACTAATAATGACCACATACGTCCCTCATAAATACTGTATATATTTATATACTATATTTATTTATATTTATGGAATATATTCATATATCAGAAAAACACAGCAACACTTGACAACATACATCATGAAACACAAAGGTGCCATCAGCTTATGTAAAAAATTAACACTACATACAGTAGCAGGGCAATAAATTATTATCTCTATTATGATTTCTATTTCAAACAGAATCTTTTCAAACAGAAAAGATTCAGTTTTGAGATGAAAAATGCTCATTCTAGGGATATAAAAGTTGAGTACAGGTGTAAAAATACCTGGAAATCTGAGACTTCATGCATATTATTGTTTCTTTGATTCACTCTTTATATCTACCTATGCTAACACTTCTTAATTTCAATGAAGAAAGAATTATACTTCAAGATTTCCCCCTGTGAAGTAAGAGACTTGCAGAACTGAATTACAACCCCCTGAAAACAGAGATTTAATAGAACCATCAAAGACCACAGCTGCACTATTGGATACCCCTCTAATTAATATTACATAATCCATACAACACATGTGATCAATTTTGAGGTCCCAGGCGGTTCTTAAATGAATGAATGCAATTTGTAAGCTCTGATCTGTCACTTCCACTTAGAGCAGAAGTGTCTACATTTCATATTACATTGTAATGCATGCTGTAAGCCTGTATCAGAACTCCAATTACTCATATCATGATCAAGTTCCACGGACATAATTAGGAAATGGGGAAGACAGGACCCATAAAACCACGAGATGATAGCAGAGGAAAAGTAGGGAGAGAGGTAGGAAAAAAGTTACCAAAGGGCCGAGTGTAACCAGCTTGGAAAGCCTGCACTGATTGTCCATTGGCTGGCACTGAGAGGAGGAATTTCCCCAAATCTGCTTTACTTTAGGGTTATTTTGCATGAAGTGGAAAAATGAGCAGCTTAAGCTGTATACTTTAAAGGGAAATTAGGTGCTGAATCTGGGAAAACTTCAACAGAAATCTTTCTGCATGTCTTATTTCCTACGCCTATTCCATTACAGCAGTTAAAAGGAAGTACAGCTTCAATCCCTTAGCAAGTCACCCAGCAAAAAGAAATCTGTACACATTCGGTGCTGATTGCCTTTGATCAGGGAAGGAACTTGCCTTGCTAAAGCACAAGCAAGAGCTGCAGTTTTCACAGCAAATTCCTTGAATTTCTAGATTTGAACTACTGAACTATAGCCCCGTTTAGAAAGACTGAAAGGTTGCACTCAGTTAAGCTCAAAACTGGTGTCCACAGCAGAAACTGGAATACCGAAATTAAATAGATCGGAGATCTTCCTAATAGATTTAACATGTCATTTAGAAAATGTCGGCAGGAACGGCTCCATTTTAGAAAACTTTTTAATTAAACAACAAAATAAGTGCTGAAGCGCTTTTACTTCAAAAATTTCCAAATAATTATACGGAACTAAATATTTGGAAATGTATAAATTCCATAGGCAAGACAGCTAACAAGCCATTTGTGGTAGTGAATCAAATCCAAACATTTCCACCAAGGAAATCCAAGACAATTAGATTTTTTTCCACAGCCAGGCTTCACATCCAAGTGACACCGTGTGGAATCAAAGCTGGTGACAGCACAGGTCTGGGAAGGAAAGCTCTGGGCTGGCAGCCTCTGCTCCAATGCACCCAAAGCCACCTCCTTCACAGCCATTAATGTTTTTTTTTTCTCCTCACAGAGTATAATACTTACTCCGTAAGATGCTGAAACAATTAATGTAATTTAAAAACATCATCTAGTACTGCCTACAAATGGCAAATCTTTTCCAGAACGAAAATAAATCAGATTTAATGTTTTAGAGTAAATACAAGCATGAAAAAAGATACTATAATTACACTCACTAAATATGGCTCCAGATAATTATTATGCCGGCTTTCATTGACATGAAAAAAAAAAAAAGAAATTAAAGAAGGGAAGAAAACCATTTTAGGAAGGGGAGGGGAAAGCCAGGGCAGTGACGTTAGCAATGTTCCATTATGTCCTTATTTAATTCTATGGCAAAGTTCCCATTGACTTCAATGAGAGTACGATTTGGCAGGAGAGAGACAAGCAGAACGAAATAGTTTCAAAGCAATTTTAATGCACTGTTTCCCTTTCTCAACTCTGACAAACTAATTTCCTTTTTTTTTTTTTTCTCTCCCTACTCTTTTCTTTATTGTTGTTGATGCAGTTCTTGTACTCCAATAGAAAAGTAGCTCTTCATCAGCCTTGGAAATGCTGTGCATAGAAAATACACCAAGGCCCATCATGCGTGGAAGACGACAATAATCAAACTGGAACTGCATTTAGTGACAGCGTGGTTAGTGTGAGTGAAGTGCAAGGTTGGAAATTGAAATCTGCACAGCCTGACTGGTTAATAACAACCATCACTCAGTGTTTATACCAATCCAAATCGGAATGAAAGAAACGAGAGACAAAGGAGAAGAAAATGCAAGTGAAAAGCCATGGGACTGGGAAATATTGAACCTGCTGTGAACTTACTGAAGTGATTGTTAATCAGTCTAATTTTTTTTAAGAATAGTTAATTCAGAGAGAAGGCATAGCATCACACAAACTATTACATATGGAATGAACTCCATCATTTCAAATACAGAAATATTTGGGCTATTTTGTGACTCCAGAAAATGCACATCAACTCCTATGGCAATGCACATGGCAACAGGCAGCAATTACAACGAGAGAAGAGTCAGATAAATGCACTACCCTGAATTATTTATTAGAAAAATCCGTTTCAAGGACGCAGAGGATTTCCACGACGGTGTCACCGATTTTGAACGCTTTGTGTTATTGTGTGTAATGAGTCGCTTCCCCCGCGGCCGTGCGGAGAGCGCCGTGCCCAGCGCCGGCGCCTCGCTCGTTCCGCTGGGCTCTGCTGCACAGCTAATCCTTTCACAATGGCCCTAATCCAGTTAGCGGCCAGCAATGGTGAAATGTCAGCCTAATTGGATAACAGCCTGGCGTTCTGTGATTATTTCATTAGGGCAGCAGGCCCCGCTGGAAGGGACGCCCAGCAGCGCTGCGGGGCCCTCGGCCGCTCCCTGCCCCGCTCCCCAGGCCGGCCGCACAGTGACACCAGCGGCCTCTCCCGAATTACAACCATCTTTAGGAAAATATTAATTTGCACTACGGTTTTGGTAACTAGAAGCCAAGCAACTTCCAGCTTTGGGGCACTGCAGGATGGATTTGCTCTGGCTCCTCAAGGGCGCTCTGGCCCATCTCCCCTTCCCTCCTTTGTGCCCCCTCAGCCGCAGTGCCAGGTGGGCTGGGAGCACGGTGACAACAAGGCCACCCCAGCGAGTGGCAGCTTGCGGTGGAGACCTGGGGGCACTGGCAGAGTTGCTGACTTCCCCTTTGTGTCCTGCTTCCCTCACATCCCTGCGGAGCCAGGGAAGCACTCAGCCTGCTGAGGACAGGAGAGGGACGGTGCTCCAAGCACGGTCCCACCTCCAGCTCACGTCCTGCGCCATGACCCTTTGAGCCTCCCACCAGCCCTGTCTGCAGCTCGGCTCTGGGATTGATGGAAAACACCCCTCGAATCAGGCAGAAAATGTACAATACTCATTCACATGAACAATGAAATAGCCCACAGTATTTCCGTGGCTGTCACCAAACTCTGCCCACACTCTATGAGGACATGCCCTGCTCACATCCCCGTGCCACAGGTACCCCCCAGGGGATGGAGCTGTGGGCCCACAGTGTGGACCAACAGTGACACCTGGGGGAGAGAGAGGCGGGATGAGCGCAGCTCCCTCCTCTCCTCAGGTACCCGGCGAGGCTGAGCCCTCACCTGGAGCCAAAGCCTCACCCACACCTGGCCCTTCCGCCTGCACTGAGACGTCACTCAAAGCTTCACCTTTAACCTCTGGCAGTCCACTTACTGCCCCTGGGGCTGAGCCTTGTGTTCAGTCCTGGGGTGACATTGATTTGCTGTGAGGAGCCAGTGCAGTCATCATTTCATACCCAAAACATGAAAAGCACATAGATATTTATGTTCTTATTAATGGTAATAAAAATTTTAAACTTTGTTTACTCCAGGCAGAAGTTTCCTCTCACAAAAACACTTCTATTCCCCTAAGAGAAAATAAGAAGCCATGAGAGGGATTATATTATCATTCAAATAATCATTTTGGGCTAAAAAACCACATTTTAGAAAGAATGAGGATTTTTTAAGGTGCTTTATGTAGATACATATATATTTAAAACTCCCTGTGAAAAACTCTGTAGCTTGTCTTCACTACAGACTGAAACTGAATGATGCACTCAAAAAAAGAATCAATGACCTCCCACGCTTTCTTCTTACCCTCCTCTCAGTCTGCACCAGCTTCACAACTCCCACACTTGACTTCTTGCCTCCCTTCTGAACTACCTGCCTCCCTGACCACAGTGTCACTATTTATTGATTTATTCGTTCTTATCTTCAGGGCAAAGGGCTGGTGGGGGCTCCTGCCTGCATTCAATTACCCACATTTTCCTCTGCTGTGATGGAGGAACCAAAGCTCCTTCAGCAGGCTTGGAGGTGGGACTCTCCACAGCCTCCTGTGTGCCCAGGGCTGCTGTGCTGTGGGTGGTGCAGGTTGGGCACCTGTGGGGCAGGAGCAGCTGCTGCAGCCTGGCACAGATTGGAGACAAGAGATTAAACCAGCGCTTCCAGGGAGTCAATGCAGTTCTTCACTCTCTGGGTGGCCCTAATGAGAAAGTTGACTTCTCTGATAATGAAGTCTGCATCTTGCACAACCATTTCAGTGTTCCAAGGAACTGCAGAGGTACCTGTGAGAACACAGTGTCCTCTCAAATGTTCATCCTGAGTTACTACAAATCTGATCAACAAAAATCACAGCAAATTGCTCAGCAGTAAGTTAACCTGACGACAGCAGTTTTCCTCTCTGACTCCATTTGTTGTCCATAGCTCAGAGAAGTGTTTTTTGAGGGGGGTTGCATAAAGCTTTTTCTTGGCTTTCGTTTTGGTGTTTTTTTCTACTTTCAAGTCAGTACCAAACAACTTTTACCACCTTGAAATCTTCTGGAGAATATTTTTGTACAAGAATTTGAGAAAAGTGGCTCATTATAATCCTGTAACAGGTTTTTTTTTTCCTCCAACACCTATTTCCTCTCCCTTATATGACTATTTTGCTGTTTCTTCTTTGCAGAAATACTCTGTTTTGCAACTCCAGATCACTGATTTCTAGACAAACTCATGGGGCTGTCACTGCAGGGCAGCTGATGCTGCATTGACAGCAGAAGGGATTTGAGCAGAGCATCCCCCCAGGACCAACCTGGGCTCCAGGCAGTGCTGCAGCTCTTCCCCCTCGTAGCCACGTGAGCAGAGGGGAGGTGAGAGCCTGAGCACAGGGGATTACAGCACTCAGGGCTTGGTGTGGGATCCAGCAGGAGCAAAAGGGGCACCAAGAGGACACTGCTCATAGATGGATGCTCCACCCAGTTGGAAGCACCTGCCAGGTTGTAGGTTGTGCTCTCAGGGCCATAGCAGCAATGTGCAAAAGCCTTGGTTCCTCCTGAAGAGCATTTTCCTGTTTTAAGACTGCCTCTTCCACATAGTTCAAGTTTGGAAACAGGAACAGAGATGGGTGAGGGATGTCCCAGACAGAATCAGTGATTCTATTGTGCATGAAGCAATAATAGGAAGGAAACTTAAATCACCAATAAGACAATTGACTCTTTCCAAAGCATTACTCAAAAACTTGAATTATTGAAGACATTTCATGCAATTAGTACTGAGGAGACCGAATAAAGAAATCTACTTGAATGAATGGATTGATACACCTGTAAAAACCACAAATTTCAGATCTTATGTCATCTTAGGAAAAGGGTATGCTTCAGAAACGGTGACCACGTGGGTAAAAATCAGTGTCACACTCAAAACCAGCACCTAACACACAGACAAGCAAGCAATGTTGCTGCTCTCTATAGCAGCACTCCTCCTTTACTGCAGGCATGAAATCCTGCTGCAGTCATGCCAACAGAGCATTGTTTCCTGATGGAAACAATCCTAAGGGTTTGCCTGGGCATTAGGATATTCCCCACTTGAATGCAAATAAGGGATGCAGTTAAAAAATCAGAACAAAAGAAGACAGAAGTATTTATGCTATGATGAGGACTGTGAGACTACGTGAATGAAATGCTCAGTCTGAGTGAAACAACATCTGACAGATAATCTGAAAAACTTTCTGACTAAATAAGGAAAGGACTGAGCAACTCTGTATAATAACTAGGACTGGAAATTCCAAGCACTATTAAAATGTATCCACTCCCTGAGAGCTCAGAGTGTAGTTTTACAAAACAGCTTATTAAAAAATATTTCCTTTAATCATATGTACAAGAGCCCATAAAATGAGAGGAGTGTGGCACAAACTTAGTGATTCAAGACCACAAGCCATAAAAGGTTGTACTTTTTTGCACAGTTACATGCAAAATTTACAGCTCTTAAAACAGCCACGTGACTTTTTAGTCATTCACACTCAGGATGCATTAGGACTGCACTAACTCACTAGGCTGATGTGATCCAGTTATTAAGAAGTCCCAGGAAGCTGGGAACAACTGAAAGTCCTGAAAGTTTTCATCATTATAAATAAATGATCCAAGAGCTCTTGCATTGTTAAAACTAGGAAGAATCATGGGATCAATAGAAAACACCTTAATTATCAATTATTGACTCACTAAGCTCATAACCAGTGAAAATCAAAGCTTTCTGCAGGCATGGATCACTTGTCTGTAGGAATACACAAACTTTGTGGCCTTTTGAAAATTTACATTTGTTATATGGATCTGCATATTAAAAGAAGTTCACAAAGTATAAGAACTCCCAGATCTTATAATTGATGAGAATATAAGGTGTGCCCTTAAAATGGTCACCAAGTTCTCAACAAGTTTTAAGGTGCTCTGGACAGAGTCCTGTGTGTCTGGAACAGGAGCAGGAGATTTAATCTCTTGGTCAGGTACACCATGGGAGCCACAAATCCAAAGGAAGCAGATTCCTGGGCAGACCTGTGGCCTCCTGGGTGGCCTTACATCTGTTGTGCCAGCATCAGGGGACACCACAGCTCAGGGAACTGAGATCCAGGAGAGGAGGACAGACAGCACACACACATGTGTGGCTTCAGTGGTGCACAGGGCTTGTCTGAACCCTCAGACTTTGTGATTTAATGGGATCAATTTTCACATGCTTCCACACACTTAGAAATTTAATTGGTTGTGAAATATGCTGAAGAGTTCAAAAGTGTTCTTTGATATAAATAGAACTGTTCATTGTAAAAGATGTTGGCAAGGTTGCATTTTATTTTTACACAAAACATTGAAAATGGTCTCTACCAAATTTCCATGAAGATGGATCACAAGTTTAACAGGATAGAGTGGATGAGGGGAAAACCAAGATTCAGGAGAGGGCAAGCCTGATAGAGCTGAAGATAAAAAGAGACCTCATTTTTCTTTCCATCCTGAACATTACAGCTGTAACAGCTTTATTACTACAGCTTTATGTATGTTTACATTTTTTTGCTGATTGTTGGCATTACAGCCACATCTGGTATCATTTTTCTTAACTTGCCTTATTACCATTTGTAACATGTTTCCCCCCCACTCCCTGAGCCTCTCAAGGATCAATCTTGCCTTGCCATTCCACCTCGTCTTGCCCTCCTACCTCTCTCTCCTCTAAGTGTCAGACTTTCTAAGACCTTCTTTAGAGAGGTAATCAGAACATGAAAAAATCTTTTTCACCCCCATTTCTTGTTCTTTTCTTTTTTTTTATCTTCCTTTTAAATAAGGAAGAATGCAAGGAGCAGGGCTGATTTGCACCCTGCCTGTTTGGCTGTGCTAGCACTGCTCTCATACCCTAATTCCAACTCCCACTCTGATCTGCTGGCCAAACAACATATTTAATTATATCATGCTGGTGGTACCAGGCCCAGAGAGCTGCTCTGCTGGCAGAGTTTTCCTAAACTGACCCTATGGCCAGGATTCAGCTTCCAATAAATCTCAGGCTACACAGTGCAAATTTATCATCTGGGAGACACCCCCTCCTTAATTCAGCACTGAGTTATGGGGAACTATGAAATTTCATTTCATCAAAGGAAAACTAGAGCCCCTCCTGTCCTCCTTCCAGGTTCCTAACTTCAAGTAATTAACAACCTGTGACATTTGCACATTTTCACACTAATTGAGAACATACAAAATACATTTTTATCTTAAGCACAGTTCTGAAACGTGAAGGATTCCTCCACTGCTGCTATTAATGAGAAACAAAACTCCAGACTTTTTTTAGGGTTAAGGGAATCAAATTTGTCATTACAATTCAGTTACTGAGGAAAAAAAAGCCATCTAATTTAAACAGAAAATATTTGTTTCACAGTAGCATTTATACATGAACCTGAAATAAAAACTCAAGAGAGCAAAATAAAAGTTGCATAACTACCAAAGGAATGATCATTCACAAAGCATGGAGAATGCTCCTAGCAAGACAGCAAAACGTCTAAATTTAGAAAATGTTACTCTTTTGTCATCTTTATAGAAATCTGAAAGATGATTTATTTTTAAAGGAAAAAGATAACTCATTAAAGCCTAAGTAGTAGGGAAAAAAACCCTACTTTTCTCTAGCAAGAGTACAGAAAATGGGAGCTTTCTTCCTGGGTGGTTGTGGTGCTCTCCAGAGATCTGTCCCTTTGGGGTGGTTTGTAACTGTTGGAGAAGATTGGATTTGGTGGTAATGGATGAAATCACAGCAGCAGCACACAAAATCCATATATCCCATCACAAAATGAAGTATCTGTATCAGAGGGGAGGTTTGGAACTGTGGTAGAGGGGAAGGGCTCCACTGGCAGAAGGAGCCTGTTCCAAAAGCTCCTGGTATGTTCCAAAAGCATTCTGGTACAAAGATGTGCCCCACAGGGAGCAGCTGTTGAGCTCACAGAGCTTTTCAAGGGCCCGACTCCACTGCCAGCCACCCCCACGAGCTGCCCATCACAGAAAATGTACTGTATGGACTGGCAGGACATTAACTAAGAAACAAACCCTATTATTACATTTTGTTCTAGTTAGCCTCAGTGGCTGAAGAATAAATAACAATTCTAGGGGCAGTGAAAAACACAGGTGCAGTTCTTTACATGGATTTGGAAAAAATGGGTATATTTGCAGGAGTTTTGAAACATGGGGAGAAACTCCACCCAGGGAAGTCACAGCATCTCCTCACATCCAGGTCACACCATGTCTGCATTTTGGTTTTTTCCCTCCAGAGTGTGGTAATTCCAATGCAGGAAATTACAAAGGGAGAGATCCTTTCAGCATGGATTTGTTGACGTTTAATCCCATTTGGAGTGCGCTACACGAAGATTTAACTCTGCCACTCTTATTTACTCCTGCCACTTAGAGGCACTCAAGGTCTTTGAAAAGGCACCTCGGAACAGGCAGGTGGGTTTTATTCTGTGGACTCCCTAAACATCTTCAGCTCTCTGTTTCTTTCCTTGGCCCTTCCACCCAAGCAGCACTGAAATGGGTGCAGGCTCAGCCTGTTGGTCCTGCACTGCTTTGAACCACTTCAACTCTGGCTGTGCTCATTTCCCACTGAGGCATTTTGCCAGGAAATTGAATATTCAGACGTCTCTTGGATGGATTCTGGATTTGAGTATAATATGTAGGTTTATAGATAGATATGGAGTACATGCTACATATAACCCATGTTATATCTTGTTAAAATGATTAAAGCCCAAGCAGCAGAAGCCTTGCATGAACAGCTATTTCACAGAGCCTCCAAAAACCTTCAGTGAACAAAAGGTGGTTCTTTCTAGAACAAAACTAATTTAGTTTAAGAGTTTTAAGAGCCTTTTTCTCCAAAATGTATTTTGTCTTTTCTAACTTTTAATAAATGTTGTTTACATGCAGAAATGAGAAATCATTGTGTGTTCTGCAAGAAAGTAATTATTTCAAATTAAGATAAATACATGCATATAGCTGTATGCATATAGAGGCTGTATTTTCATTTCTCCTTTCTGTCCTGTACCTGTGTAGCTGTAAACCTAGAGACCAATCAATTCTCACAAAATTAATTTTTTTTTTTAATAGCACAGAAAATCAGCTACACTGGGAACTCAAGTGCAGAATTTTTCGCCTCTGTTAATACAGGTAGCAAAGCCAGCCATACCACACAGTGCACACTGTAGTCCATTATAGAAGCTGGAACTGGATTCTAAGACCATATATATGTATAAAATATATATATATATATATATATATATATACCACATATATATTTTATATATATATATAGTATGTATGTATGTACCTACATACATTTGCAGGAAATACATTCCATCTTTCAGGCTTCGAGTTTATGGTTTTCCCATGACAGAAGAGAGATAATACTATTTTTTTTTTTAAATTACTATAATTAATTGTGCTTTAGAAAGGCATTGGATCTTCAGAGCCTAAATGACTCTAGAGTTCTAATTAATTTTGTTAGATACTTTAGTCCTCTTTTGTAAATTTCAGCACACAAAAGTGATGTGAATTCTGATTAAACAAGATGTAATTTTTGTGACAGTATAAAGACAAAAGTAACTCAAGGTTTCTGGACAGATAAAATATTATTCATTACTGATTCACTAATTCAACTAATTGGTTGCAAGGGAGATAATTTGTCAGACATACACAAGGGGCTGTGTCCTCCAAAGCATATCTTCCACTAGTTCCTCTAAAGATAACAAACTTAGGAGCTTTAAAACCTCACAGGAGGGATCTCTTTCCAGCTCACACCCAAGGAAGCCCAGCTGTGCATGGCTGTGTTGAGCTGCTCTGGGTCCCTACAACCTCAACACAACAAGGACCAGGTGCCCCAAACACCTGGCCAAGCCAGCAGCCCCATCACTGGATCACTGAGCACTCAAACACTGACACCCCAGCTCTGCTTCGCTTGAAACTTCAAAAACATCTCAGCTTAAACTGACATGGTTTCAGGAGGCAGAAATGAAGAAAAAAAAAGAGTTTGGAAACATCTGAGGAAATAGGAAGACAGGCACTTCCCCCCTCTCCCTTTCTTTTTCTCCTCACAACCAAAACATACTGCACTTTGAAAATTTACATGAGGCAATCCAAGGGTTCATAAAGAGAACTGCAGTGAGCTGGTAAAGAACTGTGAACTGCACTGGTAAAGAAAAAAAAAGACTAAAGAGAAGGAGGACAGGAGAGCTCTCTCTCTGAGGTGTTTCATGTCCCCTGCCCCAGCACCACGGCTGGGGGAACAGCAGCACTACAGCTGAACACAATCTGTGTGTCACAGGGTGAAAATGGGCACGTTTCCACCCACTGCAAACTTTTTGCCCAGTCCTTTGCTGAAGAGGTGTGGGGTTATTTTGGGTTTTAACCTTTTAATGAAAATAAAAATGAAGAGTTACCAAAAAAACCCCAACAAAAAAAAAAAAAAAAAAAAAACAAACAAAAAAACCAAAACAAAACAAAAAAACCACAAAAAAACAAAAAACAAAAAAAAAAAAAAAACAAAAAAAAAACCCAAACAAACAAACAAACAAAAAAAACAAAAACAAACCAACCCCTGCAAAAGACACTTTTCATGCAGTCCAGTTAGGAAATCTAGAAAGCTGCTGTGGCTCACACTAACTGTGCCAACCCTCCAAAAGGCAACAGGTGTTGTAAATAAAAACACTTGGCCCCAGCTCCACATGCCTTGATTATTTATTCTGATTTTCTGAATTAGTGTCTGGAGTTGGACAGATAAAGGACTGGGACAGCAGACCATATAACTGGCTGGTGGTAATGACAGCTGTTACCCATATGCTGACAGAAGGAGGACTTTATTTCTAGCAACTGGGACCAAAAATGTGTTTTTCTGAGAGCACCTAAGGATGGATAGGTGAGCATTAGTGCTCCAGTGAATAGGGAGCTTCCGAGAGTGCCCATGGCAAAAAGAGACCTAGATGTTAAATGAGATACTGCACATGTTTTCATCAGGCATGCAAAGGTTCTCTTTTTTTTTTTTTTTTCTTTTTCTTTTTTTTTTTTTTTTTTTTTTTAGTTTTTGGGAGGGAATCTTTCCTCTTATCAACTAAATGCTTTAAATATTTTAATATTCATGCACCAAGGGGAATATGAATATTTTCCTGACACAGTCCAAAGCAATCACACAACCTAAATAGCAGGCCAAGTCTGGAAGGCATATTGAGCATGTTCTCTGTCGATGATATCATAAAGGTTCCCACAATGGGAAACACATGGCACCAATTCTTCTCATTCCCCAACCTGTATGCATGAAATTCATTCAGCTCTAATCACTTCAGTGACAGAAATCAAAAGACATCATGACCTAAAATTGAGAAAATAACAAACAGGAGGTGCCTGGATTTTGCACACTAATCCCATGTTTAGATAAAATTGGGGTGCCTGAATTTCCCATACTAACCCTGTATTGAGATGCACATTTTATCAAAAACCCAGGTGTATTCTCAAGTGATGAATAGCTTTAGTCTGAAATTCAGCTTAGCATTTTGAGTTCACTCCTGATAAAAAATGTAAGGTGTGATTTGGAGTTGTTTATTACCAAGTGTGTCTCAGAAGGGATGACATTAAAGCAAACTCCTTTCTCCAATATAAACATACACATGTTCACTGAAATACTGAAAAATCTGCCAAAAGCATTCTATGAAAGTGCAGTTACCAGATGTAAGTGCTATTGTAGCTGCTGCAGCTCCATGGAAGCAATTCATCATCACACTGAGAAATGCTGCCTCTTCCCTGGGAGCTGCAGTGCTCTCTCCTTTGTCTTGTGCAGGCTGCTCACCCTCAGGAGCCATTCATCCTGTCCTCTGCTGCTCACACTCTGCAGCTCCTCTGTCTCCACATCCATCCCTGCACACCCACCCCTGCACATCCATCCTTGCCTCCACATCCTTCCCTGCCTGCACATCCTTCCCTGCCTGCATATCCACCCCTGCACATCCACCCCTACACATCCATCCCTGCACACCCACCCCTGCCTCCAAGTCCATCTCTGCCTCCACCTCCATCCCTGCCTCCACATCCTCCCCTTCCTGCATATCCACCCCTGCACATCCTTCCCTGACTGCACATCCATCCCTGCACATCCACCCCTCCCAGAGACCAGGCAACTCTGCTGCCAGGAGGGACCCAGCAGAGATGGAGATGGAGAACCTCGAAATGGCAGAGAATGAATCTCTGACACCAACCTTTCCATACCAAGGGTTTGCTACATCTCAGTTTTTTGGAAAAGCTTGCTCAGAAAAAGCCACCAGTGTCTGTGAGATGTAGAATTAAGGAATATGGAGTGGGGGGAATTGTCTGCAGGCAAAATTATGTTTGAAAACTACTTCCATTAATGTGGTCAGAGGATAAAATTCTGTCTTCTCTTCCTGCAAAGAGAAATCACTCATCTCTCAGAAAACTTTTAATTTTTTTTTTTTTGTCTCTGCAAATACCTTTACTTCAGGCAACATTTTTTACTATTTTGACAAGATACTTCCACAGGCATCTTGTCCAAGTTGAGAAGCAAATTCTCAAGACATCTTATTTTTGAGTGAGAAAATAGGGACTGTACCTTAACAGAGATTTTACTTATTGACTTTCAGAAAGAAATTGCTACATTATTTCCAAGGAAGTCACAATATTGTTATTCCCACTTTATACATGAGATGAACAGAAACACAGACACGTAAAATGAGATACTGAGGAGAAATGCAGTAAAGAATAGACATGAGATAAAACCCAAGAATTCAGACTACTGGTTCTGGTGCTGTCCCCAGAGAACACAGCAACTTCTTACAGAGAGAAGAGAGGAATAAACACCATTGGGGGAGAATAAAGCAAGCCTTCATATTACCCACTGGTATATCAAAACTTTCTTTAGCAAAGAAAAAGAAAAGATACATGAAAGTTTTCCTTGAGATTGAACTACAATTGATTAGACTGTATAACCTACTGTCATATGATGTATCAGAGCATGTCATTCTAAATAAAAACTCACTTGATACTTTTAGACAAAATGCAAGTCAAGCACAGAAAAATCGCAGAGCCAAGGTAGCTCAGAACAGTAATTAATTTTTACAAGTGTCATTCCATCTCATCTCCCCATATGTCCCTTCCACAGAGGTCCAGGTGTGCTGAGAACTCAGCCCCTCTTTCCTGAGTGCTGAACAAGCTCTGCAGACACACAGTCTGTCACAAAATAATGGGCTTTTCTTCAGTGACTATCATCATCCTGAAGACTAAATGTATTTTTTCACAGCCACAAAGACTCAGCACAAGAGGGGACTGACAGAACCACCCAGCACAGGGAGCTGAGCTGCAGAGCCAGCAGATTGCAGTGAAAGAGCTGCTGTCTGCAAGAAGTAAAAATCAACCAGGTGATCTCATGAAAACCTTCAAAACATCCTCAGATCACTCAGAAACCTCTGAGATATGTATCAAATTTGGATTTTTTACTGTTTTGAGTGCATGTGCATGGATTCACGTTGCTCCATCTGGCAGACTCCTCTCAAAGGATTTGGAGGAGCAGGAAATTTTGGGTCCAGAGAGGCACAGGGGGATCTCACCTCTGCCTTCAAGTGTTTGGCTCTAGCCAGAGCTGTAAAGATATTTAGATCCAAATGCACACATATAAAACTCCAGCATGTTTTTATATGGATATATTTGAAAAGCTCGCTTTAGAAAAGAAATTTAAAAACTTTTTTCCCCAAAAGCTTGTTTTTTTAAAAGAAGTCTAACCCAATATATTTACTCTTGTTTGCTGTTAAGCAATACACAAGGAAAAGAAGTATACAAGTTCCCTTGAAGTATTTTAACAACCCCTCTTTACCTTCTTCTTCTTTTTTTTTCTTCTGTGGTTTACATATAGTTTCCCATTAAAAAAAAAAAAAAAAAAAAAAAAAGAAATTACTGTGAGACAAATGCTCCCTTTCCTATCTGGAAGCACAGCAAGAGGAGGCTGTGGTGCTCTCCTGGCTGTGCCCCACGCTGGAAGCTGCAGCTCCATGTGTGTTATCACTATAGTTACAGCATTTATCCCAACAAGGAGCTTCCTCGTGGGCAAATCAGAATGGTGCATAAATAATAAATTCTGGAGACTTCATCTTCTGCAGACACGGTGATTTATGACCTGTTTTCATGCCTTTCACTTTAGAAACTTGGCATGTGGTTTTACATAACCGGAGGTTTTTTCAGGACTCTGTTTAACCCTTGCTTTGGTTGCTCATACCTTACAAATAAAGCATAATTCAGGGCTTTCTACTTCGAGTAATCATAGAAAATTGAGTCAAATATACCCCCTGGACACTAAAAAGCATCTAACAGGAACAAAAAAACACCAGCTCAGAGAATTTTCCTGTTCTACAGCTGAGTTTTATAAGAGGAGGTAGTTCTGACAGTTTTATCTTAATGAGGAAGACCAAGATACTTCTTTAGTTCCTAAATATACAAGAAAGATAAACAGCACACACAACATTTCTCCTTTTAGCAGACAGTTTCACAGAATAAAAAAGGAAGTCCAGCTTGTGGATGTAAACCCAAAACTGCAGGTATCATAGCTGTGACACAGGAGGCATCCAGGGCTTCAGCCAGAACAGCACGAAGTGACCCTGGATGCTCTTCCTGAGCCACCTGGTACCAGTTCCTAATGCACAGAGACAGATCTGCTCCATTTCTCTTTAAAATCTCTTTATGGCATGGCCCTGGTTACCCATTGATCAGGAAAGCATTTGAAAACCCCCTTTTTTATATAATAGCTACTTATCAAAATTGCCCAGTAATTTTAGCAATTTTAGCCATGTGGAGGTATTGTAGGAAGCTCAATTCTATCTGGCATAAATGTTTCCTTTTTCTAGTTAGAGAAAAACCCAAATAACCCCAAGGCAAGGGTGTTTTTGAATCATTAATAAAATTATTTTGTTTTCTACTGAATGACCACCCCCCCAAAAAAATCCCACCTGAAAAATATTTCAAACAGAAGTAACTGATCAGGTACACAAGATTTTGCTTCCCATATGTGATGCTTAAGAAGACACACACGTTAAACTTTGAACTCCTCCAATGTCAAGAGTGAAATTTGCTTGTTACTGATCAAGTTGAGAAGACAAATGTATGGTGTGGAATAAAAATGAGGCTTCTACTTTTTCACAAAACCTTCACTGATCATAAATCACACATTTTAAGGAAAACTACTGAGGCACAAGTCAATACAGTAATTAAAAGACACAAAAGGCATCTCCAAGTTGTTTTCCTGGCACATTTTAAATGCGAGCAGAGTTGTTTTGAAAAATCTCAACCTAAAGCTCTAAAGATGGTCACATTTGTTTATTTCATCCAGCACCATTAAAATTTAGGTGAGGAAGCCACACAAGGAAACACAGTCATAGTTAAAACCTTACATTGGACACCCTTGTGCTAAATGAAACCTTCTGGAGGTTCTGCATGTGCAACAGGAGGATGGATGTCACGAGCCCTTGTGAGTCTGACCTACTCCTCATGAAACAGAAGGACTTCAAGCACTGGTAGAGATCTGTATCAAAGGCAAAGCAGACCAAAAGTGTTTCTCCAGGTATCTTGGGAAGACATAACTGTCATGATTAAAAAAAAAAAACAGTTCAGACACAGAAAAGATTCCACAGATGATCTTCTAATCCATAACATAGAGGAAAATGCAGGGCCAGGATGTAGGAAAGGCTAGTTGAGATGCAAACATCCCTCATGGTATCATGCTGGCAGCTCAGCATATGTTGATACATCTGAGCATTATAGAAAATAATCAGATTTCAGTGTCAACATATTCAGTCTAAAATGTTCCAATCAGTCCCAATTCCAGGATGTCTTTCCACAATGCTGGAATGCAACAGAATTAAACCAATGCCTTATTTCCTTAATGGCTTGTCTAGACTTCATTTTGAGTTTACTTAGCATGAGGATGTCACATAATTTACAGTCACCATAATGACTTCCCATGGCAAATTAAAGGGTTGTTTCAAGACATGTTTACACCTTGACATTCATATTATCTGTTGGGAGCATGCTTGATGAAACTATCTACAGAAAAAGAATCAGAAACAAAGTATTTCTTTAAGGATTCAATTTATGTGTTTCTATGAAAGATTACATTTGGTCCTTTTAATTCTGTGAGTACTGTATAGGCAATAGTTTCCATTCTGTAACCCTTAATATTAAATTAATATTTGTTTAGTAAAATGTCTTAGAGGTGTAAGAATTCTCAAGTTTATAGTTCAAGCCAGCAGTCTAAAGAAAGAGTAGAACTGCAGAATAGTAGTTAGTAAATTACTTAACTAGCACAATTTTAATCCCACGTCTGGCCTATTGCTCTCATGACAGTCATCAGTGGGTGTAACAGAAGGAAAATAAAATTCCAATTGCACACTTTTCAGCATTAACTTTTAAATTAAACCAAGATTTTAAACAGATACTTTCTGTCCTCCTCTTTAATTTGCTGACATCTTTAACAACTTGCACTTTCCAAAGCAACAGTAATGATTTTTGAAATACAGTGATGCAGTATTAGATCTGTAAGCTTTAGAGCCACCTGATAGATCAAAATTGTCTCTACCACTATGCTATAGAACATTCCATAAACAATTAACTGCATTTAGCATTGTCATAGATTAAAAATTTAATTTGATGGTAACAATACGCAAGGAGTTAAGAGGCTGAATCAGACAAATGATTATTACAAACAGTAACAGGAGACAAACAAGACAAATTATCTTAAAGTAGTTCACTACATTAGTAAGTGAATGATCATTTACTGATGGCAAAAACCCAACTGCTTACTAATCACAATTCTGTTTGGAACTGCAGCCTATTCCCAGAATGTTTCCAGATAGTTCATCTTCAAAAAAAGAGTACAAAAACACCTTAGTAATATGGACAAGTTCTTCATACATTAAGAAAAATGAGCAGTGTGCTATTCTAGGTGGTTAGACCCAAACATCAAAGCAAAGTCAAGCTGATGGAACTGCAAATCTGGAAGAACCCAGCCACTGAGATGGGCCACAGAGTGAAAGGGCCTGAAGGGATGCAGGACAAGGGGATGCACAAGTTCTGGAATTACACAAGTCCTGGAAGGGGTATCAGAACATGTCAGTGTGACCAACCAGACATCACTGTCAATGCACGGCTTTCCTCCTCCTGGAAACACCATCTGGATATTCCTGGGATAAAATTCTGGCTGACACCTTCAAAAAAGAACTTCTTTAGAGAGAGCTAAAAGCAGCCCCATTAGACTAAGGGGAGGATCAAAGATTGTCTGTAGGAAGGACTAACCTCAGAGATGTCAATGTAATTGGAGGGAAGAAAATACCCTGGAATCACCAGCTGGAAGCATTGTGACTAGGATTTTTAAAAGATGAATGGATATGGATTCCCTCAGAGTCCTGAGGAAACAATTACTTTCAAAAATTATAGAGGAATTTGAACTGGAAAAAAAAAAAAATCTAGAGCAGAAGCCACAGAAACAGAGATGTAAAACCAGCCTGAGCTGAAGCACCTGGCACCAATAGTGGCCACAGCCAATATCAGAGAGGAGTGGACAAACAGGGCGCACATGATCCACCTAAAACACACCTGCCAGCAACAAACACACCAAATGAACACTCCACTGCCATCAACACTGCATTTAATTAGATTTGAGAAGAAAAAGGAATTAACTGAAACAATGTGGAATATTTGGAAAGAATTCCAAAGAGAAAGCTCTCATGAAGACACCTGAATATTCCCGGTTCAAGTCTTTTCCTTGCTCTTACTTCAATTTCTGCAATCCTAAAAACAAGCAGTGAAGATCAGTATGTGTGAAGTACAGCTAAAATTTGCTTTAAAACCCACTAAAAACCTATGAGTTGGAATTATTGTTCATTTAAAAGTGGATTTTGAGTTTATTCATATCCAGTTACTAACTATAGAACCATACCAAAACCAAAGGGAAATGGCAGGAGCCTTGGCTTTGAAGCATCTACGGCAACATGCAACAGCTGAAGCCATGCCAAAGGTGTAACGTTGCTTGGATAATTAATTCTGCTTGCCACACAGCCAAAATGAATTACCATCTATTCAGCCAGTGCAGAATATTTTCCTCTTCCTTTTTTTGCACTGGTACAAATCATAAATTTATTTCCAAAGGGATCCAGATGAAAACCCTCAGCATTTCTGTAGGCAAAATAAACCACGACGTATGTTCTTCTTGGCAAAGCCACCATTCAAGAGGTGCCTGGAGATATTCTATACTGATTATGAGATATTATTGTGAGGTTTTATTATCCTTTTAAACAATAAAACAAGAAAAGAAACCAACATAAAAGCAAGCAGCTCTGTGCCAGATGTAAGAATTTAATGCTATCCATTCCTGACTAGCATTTGGAACATGTGCTTCAAATATGAAACTTTTCTAAGTCTCCCCAGGTGAGCAGTTGATCTTATCTTGCAATTTCTGCCTCTTTTCAAACTGCACAGCCCAATCTAGCAGCTAAATGATCCTAAGAATGTCACAGCTAAATAAAAGGGTTTTTTCCTTTAACACCATCTTCCCCAAGTAAACATTACACTCCAAAGAAAAATTTCCTTGCAATATCAACACAGAATTTTAGAAGGCAACAAGGGAGCATGGAACAGTTTGGGATTTTTGCTCCCACCACCTCTTTCATATTTAACAGATCTTTTCTACAGCCTTCTTGCAGTTAGCCTAAAATCTCCACTCACTCTGAAAATCCCAGAATTTAAAAGTACTTTTTGGTCATGTATGGTGAAAAATGATTTTGAAGGTGCAGGAAATCAGTCAATCCAAAAGATTGCAACCAAGCTCCTCTTCTTCCATAGCCCTGAATATAATTCTTGCACACATCTAGTTCTAAAACTTGTGGTTTGAAATCTCTGAAGGAGACAGTAAAGACCTCCATTGCTCTTATGGTGACTTTAACATAAATAAAATTATATGGAAATTAAAGAAAAAAGAGCATTTCCTGGAAAAGCTTTGCAGATGGACATCTTATTAGATTCTCTTGACTAAGATCTACCTTGAGGGAACCTTCAAAAGCATCCATAAAAAAAGAAGTTATTTTAGAATCTCAGCTTATCTTTGAAGTGGACATGACAGAGACATAAAAAGGAAGTTAATATCTAGATGAACAAGTAGAAAAATCAGCTATCACTTGTGATAAATAAATTATGAAGATGTTTGTTCTCCTCAGCTGACATCTGTAAAGGCTTAACTGCTAAAAGGAGCATTTAGCTCACTTCAGAGATGGTTGAAGTATCTTGCTACTACATTCTATTTTCCAACTGGTTCTTATTTACAGTAGAATTATTAAATAGTTACTGTAACAGAAAGCAAGTATTTTTGATTGTCTTAACTGAGTGTTTTTCAGTGAAGTGATAACTTGCTTAGATTTTGTACATGAACCTACAATGTCTTTGCCAAGAAAAGACACAAATGGGCCTCCGCCACTTGTCAAGGGCTGTACACAAAAATACATTTGCCTGATTTTCTGTCAATTTAGTTGTTGACAGCTTGCTAAACAAGGAAGAACAACACTACAATAATAGCTGACAGATGCTGTTTCCACTAACTTTCAAATTCCTTAAACCTCTCCAAAATCATATGCAGAAAGCGATTTTGTCTGTCGACGTGTGACTCCAGGCAGAGATGTTCTGATACCACGGCCTAGCAGCTCACATGGGATATCTCTGCATTATCCAAATGCACACAAACCACAAAGGACAGGAGACCATTCTGCGGAACTACTTGACTTTCCACTTACAAAACAAACTATTGCAAAGTGGCACCTGTACAAAGTTTCTAAATCTGAATGTAGAATATGAGCTCAGGGTTAAAAGACACTTGAGCCTCTTCCTGGCACCTGGTTATGAGGAAGACTGGGCCATCCCCTTGTCATTCTGTGCTGGTTTGAAGTTTGTTCATGAGAGGTTTTTTGTTGTCTATGGGGTAGAAATATTAGAACAAAGAATAATAGAATATTCTTCTACTGTTGAAGAACACCTAAACTGACCAATAGGTCTAAAACGTTGGTGCTGATTTTGTATAAAATGAAATATCTTGTCTATTTGTTTCAATTTCATAACTGCTCTATGACACAAATAATGCTCTTCATAATTAATGCCATTTGCACGAGCTACTTTGGCAAAAGAAGATTAGTTTGCCTTTAGCAAAGATTTTTTTCACTACTGACATGGAATTGAAACAATGGTTGATTTTTCACTGTTTACTAGGAAGCCATAAGTAAGAATGGATCCTAGACTGTCCACACAAGCTCACGGGTTGTCAATGTAATTTCTTTCTAATAAATCACTGGAATTCAGTACAGAGAGATATGATTAATCTTATATCAACTACATAACTGCTGGGCACTCAGTAAATACCAATTCTTGGCATCTTAAACAAAACAAATAGAAAAAACCAACACACACACATTTTGAACCACATCTTTAACTTTCCTGGTTTGAGATCTTAATACTCTGACAGAGAAAGAGAAGATGCCACACTGACTGAACCAAACATAGGATGGCCAGGGAGCTGAACTGCCCTGAGGAGGCTCTGCTTGGATGCAGCCCATCATTTTCCTGCACCTCACTCACTGACCTGACCTTTCCTTCCATGCTCCCACCACATGTAAAATCTCAGGACTACACAAAACTCACAGACAGGCAATTGTACCCCAGAGTGGTGGTGGTGAAAAATCCTGTAGGAAACACACAGCATTGATGCTCAGGTATTTATTAAAAAATAGCTGATTGGTACATAGATGTTCTCTGCTGGCACATAAATGAGGATGTGGATTAGCAAAAAAAAAAAAAAGAAAAGTAAAAATGTACTGGAAATACATACAAATCTGACTGTTATTGTTATTCCCCACTGAAAATCACAGTTTGAATATTTTCTCATCCCATCCATTACTAGTTAATTGGCAAACAAAAAAATCAAATGGGAAATCACAGAAATAGAAATATTTTTCCTTGTTTATTCTTCTCACATTGATACTAGAAGCACATATATCACTGTTTTGCCTTTCCTTTTTGGAATATCCAAGATCCTTCCTTATGGGGAATTGTTAATCACAGCCCAAAGGTAAACAAGGTTTATAGGTAATGCAGTTCCTTTGGGAAGGCAGGAAATAGGGTATTTTATTTGATTTCTGGTATTCAGGGGTGGTGTTCAGGCTACAGCAGAAAATACCTCTGTGCTTTCCTAAACAAGTAGTTAATAAAAAAAGTCTGCAAGACTTCATGCTCTCTAGCTGCTCCCCAGAAGCCTTTTGAAGAGTAACACTTAGCACCTGATCTGCTCCCTGTGGCCCTGCTGATGGCTGATGAGAGACCCTGAAGGATATTGTGGATATTGTGGTCCCCCAGTCACTTCAATCATTGTTTCATTTCCCCAGGCAGTGACTGAACAGCCTGACTGGCGTAGGCAGGCAAAGAGTCATTTTTAAAGATTATATCCTGAGGGTGGGGGAGATTTGGTACTGGTGCCCTAAGAAGTATATGGATTTCAGTCACTGACTTGTTTCACTTCAAATCAGTGAGGAAAGAACAAATAAAATTGCTTTAGGATTGGTTTCTCAGCCCCGGTGCTGAGAGCATGTGCTGCCCACAACCAAACACATGAGTTATTAAAAACAACTAGTTTACAGGAGGATTTTTAATTCTTGAGACATTAAACATTTGAGAAATGTTCTGAGAAGACAAAGAGGCAGAGCAGAAGCTAACCTATGTAAAGAAGGCTGATCTAGGGCTGAAAACAGGTTTTCTTATTTACTGGAGGAAACAGGCGTATGAATTGCACAAATAATCTATGTCTCTATTTCCTTCTATCCATCTCTTCTGCCTATATTCAGCTATATGAAAAACACACAGTACAGTTTAAATTATTAATTTTCTTTTCAGTTCCCTCTAGCATCAATTTCAGTTCATTGACCTGTATCACTCATTGATTAAACTAATGCATTGTCAATATTATGTATTATTAACTATTTGTGGTCTCTTAAAACATTTCCATGACAACATATCACAATAACATACTCATATTTTTCAGCCTAGAAAATGATTTCTTCCTTTTCATATCATTCTCAGAAAAAGTAAATTAAATGTAGATTGCTCTAGTGCTGTAGCAGTAGACAGATTAGCAACTGATACCCTAATCCTGCTCTCCCCAAATAATTTGCAACTCTCTCAAGCCCTGTATTCCCCCTACCATAGGTATTATTAATCAAAATTTTCTGCCACATTGACATTCACTAGTAAAAAATGTAAAATCTCTGAGGATATAAAATGCTCTCAACTTTCACTAATTCCAAAAGAAAGGCAAGAGGCATTTCATACACAGACTAAATAAAAGGCTTTTTTTGAGTCACAATAAATATAGAACTGCACTGAAACACTGCCAGGAAAAACTGCAAACTCTGCCCTCCTCACCTAACTCAAATGTCTCGTACCTCCAGGGAAGGGAATTCCTGCCAACACCATAATCTGTGTTTTCTGCAAAGTCATCACTGAATCTAATGTGTAGGACTGCAACAGATTACAGAAGAAATGAGAACATCATTAGCACAGCTATAAAAAAATGGAGAAATTATGTGGGGTGATGCACTCTGGTGAAAACATTAAAATGAACTTGAATAGCTTGAAAAATACAGTTGATGTCTGCAGCTTCACTTACTCTGCCTTTCCTTTCTTGTTTTAAAAAAGCCCCAACATTTTATCCCCCTAAAACAGAGTTTTATGTTAGTTAAACATTGGCGTGGCCTTTAGGAAAAGTGAGCAGGAGCTGAGGATATTTTGATGTATTGAGACAGGGAAGGAAGGACTGGGGCACTGCAGGGCTGGTACTTTCCAGTGCAAACTGTGACCCCTTCACTAAATAAATACTTGGGGTTTTTTTTTTTTTCTTGTTCTTTCAGGTGTTAATCTAGAAAAACTTAAATTTCTTTGCAATTCTTAAAGAAAAACAATCCATAAGCTGGTGGGGTTTTTAGAAAAGCTTAGCTCATTCATTTTCTGATACCCTTCCTCATGCAGCAACTCTGGCAATGTGAAATGAATGCCATCCTATCTCTCCAAAGTCATCTGATGTTGGGCTGTTTGGAGCTTTGTTTAAAAAAAAAGAGAAAAATATTAAACAATTTTTTTTTCTTGATTTCCAAGTGTTAAGTCATGACTGAAAAATTTTAATCTCTGAAATGACAGAACAGATCATCTGAGCTTCCAGCAGCTGTGACTATGTAGCTTGGCACCCCACAGCCTTTGGAAAGGCAATACTGGAGCTGCTGGCTCACATGGAATTTTAACAACACAGTCTAAGATGGAAATAACACCTATGACCCCAAAGCCTTCCAGGAAAGCCGGCACACTGAGGGTCTGTGCTGGAGATGAAAGCGTCGCTGCATCCCTGGCTGCATCCCTGGCTGCATCCCTGGCTGCATCCCGGCCAACCTGCGCCATCCCGGCAGGTGCAGCTGTGTTGATCTGGTGCCCTCTGCTGATCAGTGCCTCAGCCCACCAGGAGCCACAGCTGGGCCCCCTCCACAGCTCTTTGAGATCCCAGGGCATGAGCTGCTGTCCTCTGCAAGGGGTCTGCAGGGCCCCGTGGGTGTGGACATGCTGTGCTGCACCCACGGTGGGACAGCGGGGTCAGAGCCTGGGGTGCCACCACTGCTCCTCACCTTCAGATGCTGCTGAGCACAAGCAGATTAAAGCAGCAAGGAGAAAAACCCCTTGTAAATAAGTAAATGAGATGCATATACCTGGTAGATAAAACCAACACCCTGCTCTCCCCTTCCTTTTTCCATCTTCCACCCACCCAGTTCCACTCCTGGGACTGAGCAGCACCAGCCTCCTGCCGCTGCTTTGAGGAAGAACAGCCCTGAGTTTGTCTGGCAGAGCCCCTCTTTCCAGTAAACAGGGTATGCACTTAGCTGTGCTAATGTGGTTTTACAGCAGAAGAAAAATGTTGGGGCTCCTTCCCCATGAAGAACTGGAAGGAAACTCCCTGCAGGACAGCTCTGCAGGCAGTTGGGGACACGTGTCAAAGGCAGGGCTCACAGCTCTGGGAGCTGAAATCTGCACTGGTCACTCACAGCCACTGCTGGCACCCAGGCTGTGCATTGAACACAACAAAACCCAAAAGGCATAAACCAACGTATTTTTAAGTTCTTACTCTGCCTGAGTATTCTAATGAGTATTCGATCTCCTGAGGTTAAGAAATCAAAATGCAAACCAATATTTACAGTATTAAATTGGCAACTTCAGAGCTCATGATCTCCCATGACTGAGCTCTCATTCTCAGGAACAAGAGGTTCCATTGCAGAAAAGGTTCCTGATTGCCCTGACAAGAAATATTTTTAAAAATATATTTTATTCTATATGTCCAGTTTATCAAATGGAAAAACAAGCCAGTTACACTCCACAAATAATAGTTTTGACACTGACACAGTTAAATGTTGAAATTATCTCCTCAAGTGCTTCAAACACTAAAAATTGAATCCATATATCATTCTGGTTGGAGGCTGTGAATGACTCCATGGTCAAAAATTAAAACCTCTCCTTTAAAATTAGGTTATCACAACAAATAATCGTATTTATAATTCTTAAGTATTTGTCTTCAGGCACTGTGGAATTTGAATTAACATATGTGCTTCACACAGATTTTAGTCTAAGAATACATGTGCAAAATGAACATCTCTTTTTCTAACTCTCAGATTAGGGATACAACATCTTGGTTGTGGTTAATAAAAATATTCTACGATATTTTTTGTCATAGCAGTTAAAAAAGAAACCCAACTTGTCAAACAGTCTTGACTATTGACAAGTAAGACTATTGAAAAGTAAGATTGGAATACATTTTGGACTTCTGTAACTAGAAGTTTCAATATGCAAGATTACTTTATAACTATCTGGGATTCACAGCAAATATACAATTTTCTATTAGAAGTCTCACTCTGAACAAAACACAATATTTACCTACCTACACTGCCCAAAAATATTGACAGTAGGTGGAATTTCACAGATAATGAGTTGCCTTGCTGTGCCAAGGAGAAAAAACCCTTGTAAATAAGTATGTGAGATGCATATACCTGGTAGATAAAACCAACACCCTGCTCTCCCCTTCCTTTTTGCAGCTCCCACCCACAAGACACCACAGCTCATGAGGGATGTTTGATTCAGACGTAGAAATGACTTCATCAAACCATCCCAACACGACTCCCAGCACTGGGTCATTTGTTTTCTGCAAGATAAATGCCACCCCCTTCCTTCCAGCAAGGGCAGGAGCTCAGCCTCAGCACCCCTGGGACACCAGCAGCTGGAGAAGGGACCAGGCACAGGTCAGGCTCCTTTTGGAGTCAGTGGCCACACACTTCCAATCCATCCATCACACATTTTGGGGAAAGCTGGGCCCAATGTGCCATCATTCAAGTGTAATATGATATTTTCACCACCCAGTTTGTTGAAGAAAGGCTCTGGGATAAATGAAAGGTAAAATCCTTGGAAAAATAAACTCAAGTCTGTAAAATATTAGCTGATGTTTTCATAACTTTTGCAGCAACTATAGTGTCTGATAGATCAAGTGTGACTGTATAAAGCTGCCTGGAGAAGTCAGAGTGACAGAGATAGACACGTTACACCTTTCCCTATAAAGCACAGATATCACATCCTCCAAAGTTGCTGAAAGTAACTACTTTGGTTATAATTTATATTTTATACACTTGAAGGTGAACCACAATGGAAAACTTAATATCCAGGTTTTCAGCTGTGTTATTTCAGGGAAGTTTATTCACTCCTGTAGCTGTGAAGGTATGAAACAAATGGATGTTGTTCCCACATTAAAGCAAATAAAAGCATCTTTTTCA
Source organism: Vidua macroura (assembly GCF_024509145.1). Lineage (NCBI taxonomy): Eukaryota > Metazoa > Chordata > Aves > Passeriformes > Viduidae > Vidua > Vidua macroura. Next base: position 4,626,386 of record NC_071585.1, on the reverse strand, counting down.
TAGCAATGACTGAAATACAGAGTTACAGCTGAAATATTTCTCAGGAAGTTCTCAGAGAGCACAGGTTCACTGTTCACTATATATTCACTGCAGAAATAATGTAATATCTACAGCAACTACACTAAGTTATCTGCCATTTGTGTTTACTTATCTCCTTTCCATAATCACATTTTTTTTCACCAAGAGAGTTATTGTCTGCCTGCCTTGCACTGTTGCTATAGCTTCATCTTCTTCCTTCCCTTCCCGAGTTGGTATTTACACTCTGCACTGTTTCCCATGATTACCATAAATGTAGAACACATTTTTAACAAAAATAATTTAAATCAAAGAAAAATTCAATTGAGAAAACTAAGATCTTCTGGATGGACAAGAATATTTGCAACAACCAGGTCAGTCTCTCTCTATATTTAAAATTCACAGCTCCTTCTTCCATCCCAGGTGTCCGGAGAGCTCCTCAGCTTGCAAGGAGCTCAAGGCAGGTAACATAAGGGTTGAAGATATTTTTGCATTCAGCCATCATTGTAAACAGAAGTAATTGTGTTCTTTAGTTAATGAAAAGATCCACAAACCATTATTCTATAATTTAAATAGAATTTAACATGATTTCACATCATGTTCTACTCATTACAACCTGAAAAATCTGAAGGAACCTCCAAAGAAGCCCAGCTCTAGAGTCATGATCTTGCTCAGACTTTAAGATTTATTTCCACCTTTAGACACAGAGATCAAAATGTTAAAACCTCTTCATTTGTAACACACCCAGAATACAGCAAATATAAACTTTGGAATAAAATGCTCATAAAGATATGCAAAATATTTTACCATTCCAGTACTCACAGTTTAGCCCATGAACTCGTATTTCTGGCCAACCTGAAGAATGATTTATTGTAATTTATACAGTTCCACTAACTTAAAAATTCAGAATAGCACAGCCCAAATGTGTGTCTTACAGAGAAAAACTGTCAGATGTCAGATGTCACTGATGACAGATATGACATCTAGCACCAGGCAGCCATCAGCCTTCCCTGGCTTCTCCTCCTCCCTAGGCAGGGGAAAACCAGAAAGCAGAAACCACTTGGCTCTCCTCTCCCACTACAGAATCACTCAAGTCAACTTGATGCTACGACAACATTCTAGATGATTAAAATACACTAAAAACCACAATTTTTTAGCCCTCCATAGTATTTGTAGGGTACATCAGGAATGCTGAGTCACACACAATTTTTTCCCTCTTAAAATACCCTATGTGCTACCCAGTTAACTACAGAAGGCCAGGCCAGGGAGCTGAAGGTCTTGCTTGAAGGTCTTAATATTTTAGGCAATTTTGCCTAGCTTCTTTTGTCTTAAAAGAATCTGAGAAAGAAAAAAGAAAAAGGAAACAAAAGACCTGCTTTTTCTACTAGAAATAAGTTTCGATTTTGTCTGGATAATAAGAATTTATAGTGTTGTTGAAAGGCCCAGGAGACAGTCCTGGAGACTGAAGTAATTTATTTACTCGTAGAACAAGCACAAACCATACGAGCACCTGCCCCAGGAGCCCAGTTAAAATCCTCTTGGACCTGGCCTGGAGAGACACCCTGCAGAGGTGAAACAGGGTGCTTCCCATGCCACTGGGGATATTTGTTTTCCCTTTCTTTATCCATTTTAAATTTTATTTTTATTTTATTTAATTTTTTTTTTTAAGAAAGAGACAGAGTGTGTGAAAAGTTTTCCATCCAGTAACAGTTCAGAGAATTCATCATAAATGTGATTTGAAATTCTGCCTGCTTTGAATGAAGCATCAGACCCCCCTGAGGTCACTGATGTGGATTAGGTCTTTGTTACTAAGCAAACAGCTAAGCTTGGGACCTTCAAAAAAGTGAGAAAAAAGTAGGATATGAATGCACAGAGAGAGCAAATGCAGAAAGAACAGCCACATTCAGGAGAATAGGAGTTACTGTCTGGATTTATGGAGTGTGATGTACTAATGTGTAAAATGAAGCAGACAATCTAATGACTCAGAGTGCTAAAAAGGAGGGAAAATATAAATCCACAGAACTCACAAGATAGACTTTCAAGATTAATGGGGATAAGCCAAACATTCCAGATGTTCTAGTCCTGGGTTCTTGTCTCTACGCTACAGAAAATCACCTTTCCCAAGAAAAAACACCATTTGTCTTTCAATCTGCACTTCTGTCCCCATTACCACTCAAGAATAATCAAATCTCATCTATCTGCTTTTCCTTCCACTTAAAATCAAAATGAAAGAGCAAATGTCCTTTGTATAGAAAACATTTTAATAATTGTCTCCAAAGACAAAGTACTACAGAGCCATCCATAATATGTAATTTATCAAGATGAAGCAAAACTATTATTTTTCTTCCATAACTGCTGTTTAAATTATACAAAAATACTGGTATCAGTTCTAAAGCTGCCACTGCCACCATTTTTCTTCTGCTGTAAAACCACATTAGCACAGCTAAGTACATACCCTATTTACTGGACAAAATTTACTGTTCTAATTACTGGACCTGTTACAGCTAGTGGAAAATAAGAGTTATTGGGTTTTGCTCTGAAGAGGAAAGCTGTTCAACAACAAGGTAACAGTGGGATACAGGAGAGACCAGGAATCTGAGGAGTCTATAACTTGCTGTTACTATGGAAACCAAAGATTATAACAAAATATTCCCATTTTAATTGCCATCCCTTGAGGACTACCATCCCTAAATTGATCCTATTTTTAAATTCAAGATTTTTAAAATTTACTAATCCTACACCAGCCACAAAAAAGTCACCTAGAAAGTCTCAGAGGAGCCACATTTGTTCACATGTCCCCAGCACTAGGACTGAGTGGGAAGTATCAAGCAGCACACCTCCACTTCAGTTGTTGCAAACCCGTCATTCTCTTCACCAAGGGCTGGGCTCCAGCATCTGAATATGCCAAATTCTGAGTTTCAGTGCTCAAAAACAAAGGGCTGTCCTCTGTGTTAATACTAGGAACCCAAGCTCTCAGAAGAACACGTTGGATCAGCTCTATCTATGTTTTCTAAAGCTCCTTTTTGGAAAGGGCTGAATGACACAGGAATGTGCAATCACTCTGCAAGGTGGTCGAGCCCCCACACCTCAGCAGCATTTGCAAAGCAAAAGTGTTCAGAACATGAACTGAGCACAGGACATGGCAACCTGCAAGATTAAAAGGAAAGTAACAACTTCAGCGCTGACTTTCGGGAGTTGCCTGCTTAGACTGGAATTTCTGGAAAGTGTGAAAATAAGTTCTTAATCACTGTCAAGACTACACTTTTACTTTAGACAGAAATCTAAGAACTTTTTTTTTTTTTTTTTGCATGGCCTGCACTACCCCTTCTAATTCAGCCTCTAGAATTCTCTATGGCAAATCTGAAATATCTCCCTGTCATGTTTGGTCCTTTTGTAATAGGGAAAAAAACCGCTAAAGTAAAAACTCAGAAGCTGAAGTAAGTTACATGAAAAGGCTTTTTATAGAAAGTCCATGGTAAACAGATTTCTGTAAGGAAGCAAGACCTCAGAAGTGCCTTGAATCTCACAGATACACGGCTGTGGTGAGCAGGGACAGGAGGAGCCTGACTGGTGCCAGAGACACCCCTGGCACAGGAGCCCTGAGGGGACACCAGTCCTTAATTTAAATTACTTAAATGGCAGACAAACCTTTAAGGAAAGGGCTTATTTTTTTTTTTTTTTCCTTTTGTAGTGTGCAGTGGGAAGGCAGCCTTGTTCCTTGCTGTATTTTACTGACTCTTCCTTCATCAGGCAGAGCAAGAAGAGAGATCTCGGCATGACCTGCCACCACATTCCTTGGGAGCAACAGCTTTCAACAGGCCCACGGAGTGATTTATAATCTCAGCATGTTTGGGGGCTGCCCGAGGGTGAGGAGAGCTTTTCCTAACAAATTGCAGAGGACTGAGGGGCTTGGCAAAGCCAGTGTGTCAGGGCAGTGGTGTGGCACCTCCACAGCAGTGGCAGCCACTGGCACAGCAGCAGCAGCAGCCCGTTGGAGGGGGAGCATTGTGATTTTGTAGCTATTTATGCATGTGGTTACCACATTTGAAGCTCAGCTTCCCACACAGCGATCACTCAGTGCTACAGAAAGTCCCACGCCAGCTTTAGGTCTCCCATCCCTGCCTGCCCCAGTGGGATGGAATCTGGTGAGGATGTGGAGCCAAGAATGTGCAAACAGTGTGCCTGACTCTGCTTCCCATCCCTGGTTTCAGCAGAGATGCTGAGAGACAAACAACCGTGCTCTGAATCCAGGCCCATCACAAATATTTTGCAAGTACATCGTTGTTCTCCATTAAAGAAAGCCCCAATTCCATTTTTAAAAACATGAAAACACAAAATCCTGAATTGTGTTTTTCAGAGGAGCAGTTAAGAAGAAGTTTAATAAGTTAGCTTCCAAATAAAATAAAGAAACCAGCCTTTATTAAATTATATGGAAGGGGGTCAGAGATTAAAAATCCTCTGCCTCTCATTATTAGACTTGAGATGACAGATTCATTCCAGAGCACAGAAGGAAATATATTATCCCAAAACAGGATATGAAGTTCAGTCCCAGTAGATTAGTCTCTGTTAAGTAAATTTATTGTCTGATCTTTTAACTCTCTACCAAACTGCTACCCAAGATTCTCTTCCCAAACAGTACTAAAACCCCTTTTCTTCTGTTTCTTTCCCCCCCCCCTTTACAGCCCTACCCCCAGAGCTCCCCAAAATCCAGCTTCTGGTCTCGTTCCCATCAGGGCTGTCTCTGATGGTGCATGAACCCCACAGAAAAACAAGAAGGGAAGGGAGGAGGAGGGAAAGGACTGACACCCTCTAATAAAACCAGGCTGTGCTCTGGAGTGCTGGGCAGGGGAGAAAAGCAGGATAAATGTTTCCCTTGGTTCAGAGAGCAGCAGCAGCAGGCATGTGGTGCCTCTGCCTGTGTATTTGTGTGTGTGTGTGCCTGGTAACCACTCCATAATTTGGGTACAGGCATTGAGGGAAACCTTCAAAAGAGCCCTGCTCACACTGGTACGTTCTGGGAAGAATTAAATGTACTGTGTGAGGTTAGAAATCACATCAAACAAAGAGCAACTCTATCCTCACTCTGTTTACCACGGCAGAAGCAATCTTCCATACAATGATACATTTCTAATACATTGTTTAGTCTGACTTTAGACTCCATGAAATTATTTACAAAGACAGGGATTTCTAAAAAAATTGGGTAGAAAAAGGCACTTTCCCTCATCCTCCCTTTCATTCCCTTCATTGCATGAAATTTAATTGTATAATTTCATTGCATGAAAGAGCCACATTGTGACAAAGCCAAAATAACAAGAAGTTATTTCTGAGTGCTGCAGTTAGAAATGTTTCTATATGGACTCTATGATGCTTCTGTCACCCAGGAGGACAAATATTTCACAAAGATCACAGGTACAACATGCAATACCCCTTCTGCTTGATTCCCTCTGTTAGACTGCTTGTGTTTTATTCCTCTAACAGTGAATTATAAAATTATTCCTATCAGGTACTTAAGCTCAGCACTCTGCATGTTTTCATGCAGAAGAGCTGTGATGTACCATCTTTATGCATGGAAAAATTGCAGACAGCTTGGTCTCACCAACAGAGTGTGCTGTCAGTTCGTTATTAGATTGAGGGCAACACCATTAACAGAGAATTTTTTTTTTTATTATTTTATCTGATGATCTATTGCAATTACCCTGTTCTATAATAAGATGTTTAAATAGCTATCTCCACTTAAAACAATTGATTTTCACAGCATCTGCTGCAAAATGCTGTTCTTGGCTCCGTCCTGCCTGGCTGATGATGCACAGTGCTGAGCTGCACAACTGTTTCTGTGCAAACCCGGCTCTTATTTACTTTGGGGGTTTCTGTTTCTCTTTAGACTCTGCGTGGGGAAGGCATGGGAATCACAAACAACACATTTGGCAACTCTTCACATCACCGACGCTTAAAACAACCAGTCCCAGCCACAAAAGTATCCTTGTGTAGACTATTTTCTCCTCAAATTGAATAATTCTAAGATGGGTACTTGCTCAACTTGCACCCTACCATTCCAGATCATTGTATTTTCACCATGTACAATATGAATATATCTATTACTGAAATTTATTTCTAAAGCAATCACTGCGGAACAAGTCCAGGATAAAAGATATTCAAGAAAAGAATCCTGCTCTATTTTCTGTATACCTTTGGTTCTGCTTTAATCCAGAACTCCTTTTTAATATTTAAAGAGATCTTGAATAGATTTGATGTTATTGCAGTGACAAAGTGTTCCTCAGATTCATTTTCAGTGAACTCTTAACACCACAGTCCAGCAAAAAAAAAAGCTCTGTACTCTTCTCATTGCACTTGAATGCAAACAAGACACACATAAAACAAACCCCGAAGATCTCCAGCCAGAAGCCTGCATAACCCATTATCCTTATATTCCAACTTCCCTTTCCTTGGAAATTCATTCTTCAAGCAGTCACACATTTGTAAGTATAACCAAAAATACATTTGTTTCTATTGATGTAAGGCACTCAGCAAGTGGCTTCCCCCTGGTCTGTGTGTTCACCACGGCTTTGAGAGCAGGCTCCGAGTCATCTGGTGAAAGAGTCAGAGAGGCTACAAAGGAAACTGATCCACCAGACATCTGTACCTTGCTCCCAACGTGACACACAGGAGACACTTACATCTGCACAGAAATATTTATGGGCACGCTCAGAAAAGGCTCTCACACACTGGGAGAGCTCCTGGGTGATCAGCTGAGCTACTGCACCGAGATCCTCTTAGCACAGCTCCAATTGCCTCTGATAAACCTCGTGCCCAGTGGAATAGGCCACACAGGCTCCATCCCAAGAAATTCATGGCTCTATCCAAGGAAATTCATCCAGAGAGCTAAAGGAATTGAATACATCCACTGTTAATGTAAACGAGATGACATTAACAGAAATTTAAAGCAAGATACACAACAGGAATTTCTGGGAAAAGCACGCTATGGGCAGGGTCTGTCCCTGTCCAGATGTATCCAACAGCACCACACAGTTTGCCCAGCTAGGAAAAATGTCTGGAATATTTCTTTTTGTCAGTTTAAAGAGGATTTTGTAGATACTCATCTACAAAAATTATAAAAAAGGAAAACGCAAATGAAGACAGCAGTCCTCATGCTTGCCTGACTCCCTCTGCACCTCCCAGAACCAAGTCCCCCAGTCCTATTCCATAGCAGAACCTATGAAACAAATCATCATTTCCATTAAATGCAAGCAAATGAAATTAATCTTGCATTGAATTATAAATATTTGCTGAAACTGATCATTTAATGCAAGGATTCTCCAATTTCCAGGGCAGGAGAACAAACACCGATGCTATTTAAGTAAAAATTCAGATACACAACATTCTGTATTAAACACTGAACGATCATTCACTTGTGCAGGATAAACACTGCATGATCACTGATACCTTTATGCTCTATTAAACTCTATTCTCCAATGAGCATTGCACCACGGTTCAGAGGTGGCCAGAAATATTAACATCCAAACTATGGAATGCTTTAGTCTAACCAAGCTGAAAGGTCTCCCTCCTGGGGCTGGCTGCTTTCAAAGGTGATATTGATATCAGCAGTGTCAATGCTATCACTGAACCTCGCTGCTGGAGTAACACCCAGCTCTTGGAGCCATCTGAACATCACTAAAACTCAAATGGTATTTTCTGTACAACTGTTGCTGTCACCCCGAGCAAAAATGAAAACAAGACAAACCCCCACCAACCAAACCAAACCAAACCACAAGTCCAATAAGACGTCATTTTAAATCACTAATTCTACTCATTTCTATTTCAAAACTTGATTTTACTGCCTACAGTACCAGACTGCAACATACTGAATAACAAAATATTGTACAAGTGCAATTATGGCAAAAGCATTCAAGGTGACTCATTAACACAGGAATGTGGCCTGAGTATCACAAATTCTCACATCTCTCCATTTAATCCCACTGGAAATGATGAGTGTACAAACAAAGAAAGAAATGCTTCAGTTATTTGCCTGCAGTTATTTGCCTCCCTGCACAATTAATCACAGAATTAGGTACCTGCTGGAATTCCAAGTGGCTGCTGTGACACAAGGAGCGTGGTGTGAGGTTCACAGCCTGCACAGGGCCAGAGATGCCATTCCAGTGCTGTAATTCCAGAGCAATGCTCCTGCCTGTGCATTCCTTACCCTGACTCGTCAGTCAGAGCAGATAACCATCGGGCACTGGACTCATTCTTTAAACAACATCTCCCAAAACAGATGGAGACAGCTTACGGAAAAAGTGAAAGATGGATTGGAAGCCTACTCCAAAAAAAAAGTTATCATCCTACTAGGTTTGGATTAAAAAGTTGTATTTCATAATGAAAGCCAAATGCATTGAGAATGCAAGACAGTAATCCTGCCGGAGAAGGATTGCTTCGGAAATCAGTTTCTGAGTTCAGAAATTAATTGAAACTAATTGAAGTTGTTAGTTCAGAAACTAATTGAAATCTCAGCACATTACAAACCCAGATTCACTGGCCATTTCTGTTTCTCTCCAAATGAAAATGCGTCATTTCAGGAGGGTCACAACAAAGCCAGCAAAGGAAAATGTAAGGAAATCTCTTCATACGATAAAAATGGAGTGACTAATGTGGATGACTCAGTTTAATTGCATGACTTTCAACTAAGTGTATTCACAGGGACAGAAATAACACTAAATTAAAAGGAATATCTGGGAAAAATTATTTTGGATCAGTAAAATGCTTATGCCAGAAAAAATGTCTGGGTTTCCAGAGAAGTATTTTGTTCCCAACTACATCCAAAACCAGCAGAAAGTGGGTTTGTGTCTCCTCCCATTCATCACCCAGGGCCCTACAGCCACTGGGCAATCCAGGATGGAAAGGAAGCCTGGATTGTCCCTTGTGTAAAACAGGGCCAGCTCCAAGGTCAGACGTGGCTGCCTGTGGCTTTATCCTGTGTGCTCTTCAAACCCTCTGAGGATGGAGACTGCACAATCTGGGCACTCTGGGGTCCACAGCTCACCTGCCTAAAGTTTATTCTGGTTTTGTAGTGAAATTCAGAAGCTGATTTTTCACATATCATCTAACAGTATTTATTATGCTACACTACTCACAGAGCTTTACTGTTATCTGTCTTCTGTAGAGGAGAAGAAAAGCAGCTCATATGAGTCTTCAGGTGCCAGATCTGAAGCAATTTGGGATGGAGAACAGTTGGTGTAGCAATAAGAGCTCAATTAGCACTAATTTGGGTCTACTTAACCACTTCGTATGGTTAAATAGGGAGTAGCAACCCCAGATTTGTTATCTCTGGCCATCCCTGAGCACGTGAAAAAGAAATATCTATCATGTAGCCAAGAGATTTCAGTGCCATCAGGAATGGCAGAATTCCCTGGTGAATTCCAGATCCTTCTCAGTCATTCAGAAAAACACAGAATTCTACACTGAGACCAAGAAGGAGGAAAGGGAAGAAATCACCCTCTGATTCTATGAAATTCAGGAGTATGTGGTTATTGCCATAATATTATACATTTATTTATAATTTTATTTCATTAATATCATATATGTAATTTATATATAATAAGTACAATTAAACTGCATTTCAGTTTTCTTCCAAACTCTTTTGAGATGCTAAAATATCTGATATTATTCGACTGAATTATGAAGCAGCTCTATTTTTCCCTTCTTAATAGCGACCAAAACTTGGAAACACTCACCATTTCAGACTGAATAATTAAAATAATTTGAATGCAGCAACATACTAGAAATCCACAACCATAAACTCACAATCCTCATAGCTATTGCATTTGGCTGTGTGCATTGAAATGTAAAATAATGAAGTTGTGAATGAGATCATAAATTCAGTAACAAGTATAATTGCTAGTCTTACAGAAAACTATTAAAGTGGTAGGTTGATTTTCTTGTCATTGCCATTCTGCATTAAGCAAAAGAAAGAAAAAATAAAATGCAATCAATGTAATGATTTTTGCAACAAGCATCTAATTGATTTTTCTGCCACTACTATAATTTACAAATAGTCCTGTTGTAATTGTTTGGTTTAACTGGATATATCAAACAAGTGTCCTGATAGTGATATTGATTATGACACATTTTAGCCATAGAGAAATTATTTAAAGACAAACAATGAATTCCATAAATGAAACACATCTTACAAAAAAACCCTAACATACACTAATAACACAATAGGAAAATAATGCCCATTAGTCTATTCTAATTTTTCATGTCACTCTCATCTCACTGAAATTTCAGGGATCATCAGCAGGCAGTACAAATCAAGCAGTTTATAGGTCAGCACACTTTCAGGAAATACACTTTCAGGTTTCAAAAATTATTTTCCTTTTTAATGCGAGCACACATAATCCATGACCCTGCATCCATTTTTTTGCTGTTCCAATAAAAGCCAAATGATTGCACCATCATTCATTCATTCATTCATTCCTTCCTTCCTTCCTTCCTTCCTTGCTGGGGTGTTTGCACGAGCAGGTTGGGCAGCCCTTGCCTGTGCCCAGCTCTGCAGGACCCACGGAGTAGAGATGACAAATACATAAAACCCTGAAAGCTGCCAGTTCCTGGGTTCACTGCTTCCAGTGCAGCACTGTCCCCAGCTGTGCTGCCCTGCTGCACACACCTCCCACAGCCAAGGGACTCCTGAGGGAACTGCGTGGTTCTCCCACCACTGCTGGCCATGCTCTGAAGGAGATCTTTTGTGCCTTGAGCCTGAAAATGAGCAATGCTCATGAACAATGGAAATTCATCAGTGACTGAAATACAGATCTTCAGAGAGACTTGGACCACCACCACATGAAGGAATTATTTTTCTTAACTGACTGAGAATTATTTATTAATTCTGTGCTGAAGCAATGAAATTTTAAGTCTTCACACAGAAAAGTACTGGTGTCTGGTTTCTCTCAATATTTATTTAGTGAGGTTATTGCCACCAATGAAAGCAAAAAAATGATAGATTTCTGTTGGTTTTACCTCCTTTCTCTAGCACCTGGTGGTCTGGGACACAACATGGGCAATGCACCCTCTGATCAGCAGGGATGTCAAATGTTGGGGAACCACCTGTTAATTAGGAGCATTTATCATTTCAGAGCTCCAGATCCCTCCCTGCTGGAGCCCCTCTGGAAGGATAATCAGGCTTGCTCCTGATAACTGCAATGATCTGCAAGGAAAGGACAGATGGTGTCTTTTCCATCAGAATCACAAGCTGGTGATTATTTAGTTCTGCCCATTCTGGATTTCAAACCCCTCCATTGCTACCTGTCTGCCAGGATCTGAAGACAGCTGAGTCAGGTGCTCACACTGTGGCTGGAGCAGGTGTATACATTCAAAAGAAAGATTTAAACAGACACTTTCGCTCCAAAAATTCTTGAATAAGTGAGAGTGAGGTGTTTATGCTCACATAAGTAAGAAGCTAAAAAAACAGAACCTGGTATTTGATGCTGACCTGTAAAACAACCAAGGAACTGCCTGCAAGTCCAACCAATTTTAATTACATGAGCAGACTTGCTATCGGAGCTGGCCTCAGCCTTGGAGTTATATCATCTATTATGTCAAGAACATCAACATCTTTCTAGTTTCACATTTCTCAACTTTCCAATTCAACCAATAACATGAAAGAACATTGAATTTACCAAACAACCGGGGCAATCCCAAAGAAAAATGATGACTCTGAGCTGCAGGCTAACCTCAGAGATTCAGTTTTGTTTGTTTACCTTCAATGCATCTAAGATGCTTCTCATGATACTTTGCTATAAACAAATAACTTTTCCAATTGCATTATGTTTATATCCAAACCCTGACCCCTTGTAGCCCATGATAATTAGAGTGCCCTAGGATCATTACAGAGCTGCAATAATCATAGACTGCATCTTAACTTCTCAAAAGGCTAAGAAATTACCATCCAAGTATGGACCACGTTTGTGGAAAACACTTGAGAGAAAACACATCCAGCTCTAGTCCCACAAGTTATTTTTTTTTAAAAGATCCCTGGGGTTTTGTATCCCAGATCCATTCCTTGAATATATAAATACATAAACACACTGGCAGTGGCTGCACACACAGCCAACCCAGGGCAACACTGAGCCAAATACTGCACCAGCAGCAATGCCACAGAACATGAAATCACTGTCAGAATGACTCTCATGGTTCAAATGACCCTTTTTAAAATTTAATTCTCAACCACATTTTATTTTTCCTTTGGGAAAAAACATGTAATTTTAAAAACACATTCTTGAAAGAAAGCATTCTGGCAAACCACAGCTTTCCTGACTCAGTTTTGTAAAACCCAAGCATTGAATATCACACCTTTTTTCAGACAGTGAGACAGATATAAAAATGCAAGAAAAGAATAAAAATTGTTTGTGAAAACAGCTCCACTTCTCTCAGGGAAAACCCTTCCAACACATCTGCCAGTCTACTTACATAGGATGAGAATGAAATCTTCAGCTGGTGCAGCAAAAAAACATTTCGTGAGATTACTCTGCACACATAAGATGTCTTCAGAAATTCTTGAACACAGGAAGGTAAACAATTGTCCCTGAACCCACTTTGAGATCCAACCTTTGGTTGCTTTGGCAGCCTCATGACTGAGAGCAACTGAGACAAAAAGTTCTGAAGTTTACAGCAAGAGCCAAGTGTGCTACAGCCAGTGCTCACTCTAAATGCTATTGAGAAATCCTTGAGAAAACGATATGGATTCTGCAATGTGGAAAACACCTGATAGAAAACACATTCAGCTCTGATTTCACAAAGGTTTTTTTTTAGAAAGAACCCTGGGGTTTTGTATTCCAGGTCTGTTCCTTGATACCCACTGGCAATGGCTCACACAGCCCCAACCAAATTTGTCCAAATTTGGACATTCTAACAAGTTTTACTGACTGTTTCTTCCCAATAAGAACACATAATTTCCCTCTTTTTAGAAAAAATGCCTCATAAATACAGAGAATTTATTTTGGCAAACATGGAGTTTAACCAAAAGTTTTTCCTTTTGTACAGGAATAACTAACTTGGTTCTTCAATCAGTTCACTGGAAAGTGAGTGTTACTGACTGCCTGCAGCAGTTGACAAGTGAAATACAGTAAACAGGCCCATCAATAGAGGACAGTCAATACAATTACATTTTCCCAATATTTTCTTGAAAATGTAACACAGAAAGGAAGGAAATTTTGTTGTTAAGAAGGAGGATTGCTGAAATACTTATTGAACCAACAACTGTTTTTGTTTAGTAAGCTAAATGACTCTTTCACATATGTTTTAACAAAGTCTAGCTGCATGCTAATTACACCTAGCTGGTTTGCATTACCCAGTTAGCATTTCTTCCATGCACATCAGCAGAGCTGGCCTTTGTTAATTCATAATACTTCACCCACAGATATTAGCGATCACATCAAAAACCCGTATTGAAATTATCTGACATTTACCATTTCACTGCTCACTGAATGTCTGAGTGTCTTCATCCCCTCTGCCTGAGGAACAGCCAACTCAGCAGAGTTTGGACACGCTCACAGCAGCTGCAGTGCTGAGAAGATGCCCTACAGCAACACTCTGGGGTCCCCATTCCCTTTGATAGCAGCATGGCACCACAAGTTATCCCACCAAAGATCAACTTATTGTATTTATATAGTCTTTCCCTTTTCAAGCCAAAGTTAAATGAAGTTGAAGGCAGCATCTACGGGACAACCCGTAGTCACAGCCTTAAAGGATTAGAAGAAGCCATTGTTTTCATGTCAGACATGTTTTTATAATACAGACCCTGTCTGTTCTTGTTATTTCATTTTCATCATCACACCAGCTTTTCAGCAGTCAGCCGACCCTTTCCAACACCACAGTTTTAAAGGCTCATAAACATTATCTTTATTATATTAAGAGAGATTCAAAAATTGTAAAACAGATGTGAAATTGCTGCTGCCAAGAGCCTACACAGTGTGATTCAATAGGATGTGGGTGCTGTAATGTGCTCAAGAAAAGTCATTCTAAAACTCTGAGTTCAACTTGCCGAACAATCATTTTCATCTAGGAAAACAAAAGCTTAAAATAAACTAAGAACTCCCATCTGCACAGGACTAAGAGTGATCCAATGACCTGACTGCAGACCCTGCACAAAGATGCTTCCATTGACAGGATCTGCAAACAAAGGAGCGATGAAAAAACCAGGATGAATTTTTGTCTTTGCTTCTAAGAAAGTTATGTAATGGAACGGCATCTATCAGATGTCCCCCTGTGAGGAGAAAACACACAAAATCCCACCATTCACTGTGTGTAGTAGCTACAAGTTGGCCAAGTTTTCCCTTCACCCCACTGGCAGGCTCGTGGGGGCTAAAATTCCTGCCAGCCATGAGCCCACTGCAGCAGATCAGCTTTCCCCGTGTGCTGCTCACATTTCCTTGCCTCCCTCCCTGGGCTTTGCAGAAGCTCCTTCCTTGGGCTGCTCCTGGAGCATTCGTGGCTTTTTCTGCTCACCATTTGGAGCCAAGTCAATGCTTTTCCCACAACACAGAACTGATCCATGTGGCATCAGGATTTCTTTTTCCATGTCCTCTCAGCAGCCAGCAGCTTTCTGTTTCTAACTTCTCATGCAAAATCCCTATGTGGTGATATCTGCAGGAGTTTTTCTGCACGTGTCTCTTGGAATTAACCACATTCACCTGTAGGTGGTCAGCTTAATTTCTCAAACAGTTGAGAACTTTATATAAAACAAATACAGGGTAGTCTCAAGAAGCAGGCTTTCCCCAGATAAGGAAAAGGTTAGTCTTGGTTATTGGGTTGGGGATTTTTTGTTTTTCTTCAAGACAATCCTGTGCACCTTCTAGTGTATGTTCACAGACAGGAAACAATTTCAGTGGGTGTCCCAGAGGACAGATGGTCTCTGCTCTGTGGAGCACCCTCCAGACACTCTGTGACACCAAAGGCAGCTTTCATTTCTTATTTAAAACCAAAGTAAACAGCAACATAAAATCCCGATATAACAAACTCACTGTGCAAGTAGGGATGTGCCTGAAGCAAAATTTCCTGATTTCCCTGAAAACATGCATTTTGCTCTTTGGACTGAAGCCATCTCTTTTTCTGTTGGCTCTGCCCCCTCAGGGCCATGCACCATTCAGCTGAATAACTGTAAGGTTCTCACTTGCAGGCAAGTAGGAAGGAGTTTAATGAATCACAACATTTTGTTCATATTTTGCTTGGAGGAAGCATTTTCCACATTTTCTCCCTCTTAGTGGAGTTCAGAGAAATTCCACCCAAACTTGGTATAACTGCTTTATTGAGACCAAAAGTTCACTGTCAGATCCCTGGGTTTCCCTACCAACCAAAACGAAAGAGAAAAGGGGGCAGGGAAAATGAATGTTTCTGTGGAGTGAATTAACTAATGAGCTTGCTGAGGCTCACTCAGATTCCTCCTGAGGCCTATGAAGAGCAAGGCTGTGAATGGAGCTCGTGCACATGGACAATCACAGCTCACATGCTCTGGAATGCTCTTTCACCCATTAAAAAATTCCTTTGAAATCCCTCCTCAGTGATTCAGGGTTCCCTGGAACTCCAAATCCCATTGCTCTTCAATGACAAAGAGAGAGATTTGAGGGAGAGAACAGCAGTGAATGACACAGCCCTTGCCAGGTGCTTTTGTCACCTCAAGTAAAGGTTGGCAAAGCAGAAATCCAAGCCTGGTTCCTCACAGTTGTTGCTTTGAGTCCTGAATTGCTCCTCCTGGGTTTGGAGAGGGGCAGGGGGAGAGCTGGCATTCTGAGCCCCCCAAATGGCTATTTCAGGTAAACATGGCCAGTGAGGAGCAAAACTCCACTTTGAGTGCTAAACTGGGAACTGGAATTATGGAAATAATTTCACAAAACAACAGAATCACTTCAACAGTAAGAGGTCCCTTACTGTGGCTCCAAGAAGTTGGAGAAAAGCCAAATGTGGCACAAATTCACTGAAGAACTGTGCTAACCCTACTGAAACAGAATGGAAAGGGTGCAGAGACATGGATGGCTTAGATATATACCTTTCCATAAAGAAATGTATTCACTTATTTTACTTCTTTCAAAATTTAATTAAAAGTTCAGAAATGTGGTGCTTTAAACAGAGGAAATTAGCTTGAAGGCATGTTCATTTGTCATATAAAAGGGTCTTTCATTAATCCCTAATTAAATATTTCTCCACACTTAAACCAATTAGACACACAAATAAAAATGAAAACACAAATATTTTCCACAGAAATGCTATATGCAGCTCAAAGAAAAAAAAAAAAAAAAAAAGTGTCCAGTTCTACTTTTCCTTCATTTTTCCTTCACTAATGCCTTTCCATCCAGGCAACAGCTCCTGAATGCCCTGATGAACAATTTACTCCTCATTTCCAAAGGACACTAAAAACAAAGCAAGGAGGTATTTGCTACCTTAGAAATAGCTTTTCTTTCCAAAATTACTGATACACTTTCAGAAAAAGTTCTTACACTGAAGGAAAAGAAAGGACTATGACAAATGTATGTGAAAAAAATATAAAATCAAAGCTCAAGACAAGTGGAACAAAAGCTGCTGATGTTTACACATAATTCCTATATTAATTTTTTTAAAACAGTGAAAATAATGAGCCTAAAAGAAGTAGAGAAGCTTCCAGGAAATGTGTAGCACTAGCAATTTTTTAAGCTTTTCTTAATAAAAGCACAGTAAAAGCCAAGTGCATTCAGTAGCAAAATCAGATTAAAATACCAACCCTTCTTTCACATTTTTCCATCTTGTTTTTACCTCAACAGATCAAACAAACTACATGAAAAGCATTATGAAGTTACCCAACAAACAAAATGCATGAGAAAACATGTTACAAAGAAATACATTTTATACTTAGAGAACAGCTTAGCATATGAGTGGGGTAAAGGAAAATTTCTGCAATAAATTTGATGCAAAGAAAATTCACAAGTATAAACCAGTTTCATATTATAAAAGAATGACATGAGCAGACATCTCCAGCATGAGGCTGATCTCTCAACTTCTTTTCTTGCTTGTGGGTTGTTTTTTTTTCCCTTTACAAAACTTTCATCTTGAATTTGAAATTCATGACATGGATTTTATTAATTGGCAAAGCAACCTATGGCTGCTGCTCCCCCCATTCTCATGTCAGGGACCACAGACAAGTGTGCTGGCACAGAGCACTTGGTGTCACAGGGCACTCAAGGGTATCAGGCCTCCTGTGTCACCCTCTCAAATCAGTTAAAAGTAATTATGTTTTATAAGAAAATACAATTTTTGATTCTTTTTTTTTTAAGGAAATATTTTTAATTTAAATGCAAAGCTGAACTCATCAGGAACTGGAAGTGTAAATTTGTTCCGGTTTTAATTGCAAATTACGTTCTTCAGTTCCTTCATCTGTCCATAAAAGAAAATCCATTTTCAGAAACACAGGTTTCCTAGTCTGTCCCTCCTGAAATTTTCCCAACTTCAGAAGGAGTTGCAAACAGCAGAGAAAAGTAAAATTACTACTCCTCTCTGTGCAGGGACACGGGGCAGACAAGCAGGTACCTGTGAGCAACCAGGACTGGCCATGATTGCACGTATTAACAAGCCAGAATCAACTCAACCTTTTTTTCCAGAAATTGTAGCATTTAAAAACAAAATCACATGTTGCTGTACAGAAAACCAAGCTTTGGTACAGCCCTGTCCTTATTCTGGTCAGCTGAGAAGCCTGACTCTGTTCCAGCTCGTTCTGTGCTCTCAGGCTCTTTTAGAGATGGGCAGAATCTCACACCAGAGGAGATGGCAGGGCAAGCTGGGCTTCCACAGAAATCAAATCAAAACCCATCCACAGCACGACACAAGCAGCATTTCCTCCACCAGGCAGGGGAACAGCAGGTTTATTAAATGATGTGCCAGCCTGCCCAGCTGTCCTGCACACACGCCCAGGGCTCCACAGCACCACACCACAGCTGGGGGCATTCTCCTCCTCCTGCACTCCTCTCCCTCCCCACCCTCATTTTTCCTCTATCACATTTTTATTCACTTCCTCGTAGATGTGCAATGTCTCTCATGGGTGGCTCATCTCCAGCTGCTGTCACATCAGCCCCAGCTCACAAGGGAAGGGGAGGAGGCTGAGCTCCCCCAGCCCCTCTGCAGAGTCCTGTTACAGGAAACCTTTCCTGGCACTGCTGGTGCTGGGTGATGCTGACTGACAGCAATGACAGCTCTTGGCAGAGTCTGGCATACATGGGCATGCAACAAAAGCAGAGGGAGACTGGGGAAGCACAGCAGCAATCAGTATTTAGACATGAGTTATCAGATATTTCTATTTCCTGTGTTAGGGAGAATGTAGGAGTGTGTCCTGCAATCTGGCTTTAGCTAGCAGGCACCACCGCTTACTTAAATTTATATCTTTTGAACGCTCCTTGAAATGTAACCAGAGATTGAACCAGAGGTTCAAGCCAGACAGGGCTTCTTCTGGATATTTTAAATGATTTCTGGCATTGCTGTGCCATTGGTAGCAACAGCAATCCCAAAAATAGAAGCATCTGAGTAGATACAAGAAGAAAGCAGAAATGTTCAAAGGATGAAAAAACCCAACAGTAATGGGAGCCTTCCATGGAAACTGGAAAAGATCACACCAGGAGGAGAGCAGAGCCACATCCAAGGATGCTGGATGTTCTAGCTGATGCTGCTACCTGGAACAGAGGCTAGACAAGGTTAAGAGAATAGAGTGGGTATTTATTAAAAGACTTCTACAGGTGCACCTTGGGCAGTCAAAAGCCTCCAAGCGGGGCAACTCCCAGGGTGGAAAATGGTCACGAGTTTTTCAGCCAATTTTAAGTTTGGTTCATTTACATATCAGGGGTTCATCCTCCAATTACAGCTTCAAGTAATGAAGCTCCCCCGTTTTGCTCCCCCGAAATTCACTTTTGTTTGTACTTTTTGGTGCCTGAGGCTGTAGGGTGTCCTTGAGTTTCAGGCCTAGAGGGATTATTTCATCTGACCAAAATGTGAAGGCAGTTATGTCTTTGTAACACTCCATATGGAATTTAGAGTTATACCCTAAAGCAGTACAGGATTTGAAACATATAAAAGCTCAAATCCTAAGGCATCAGTGTGACCAGCATCATCTGCACAGCTGGGCAGGGAACCCTCAAAGAGAGGAGCAACAGTTCCCCCTGAGCAGAGTGTGGCACCTGGGGAAGTGTCAGCACCAGAGCTGCTCTGCAGCACTGACCACAGCAGCCTCAAATACAGTGGCCTTGCAGGAACAGTAAGAATGTGCCTTAGTGGATTTTTTGTTTAACTTCAGAAGCAGAAACTGCAGGAATGTAAGAAAAAGAGCACCTTGAATTCTCAAAAACGAGTTCAAAGAGGCAGTTGACACACAAAGTCCATAGTGGGCAGCACAGAAACTATCTAAAGACACTGCACTAAAGATTTAAGAAAATATCAGAAACAACTTTCTGATATTTTCTGATATATCTGATATATCTTCTGATATAAGAAGGACCAAGAGAAAGCCACTGCTTTGGCTAATGACACCCCAAGGAAAGAAAGCATTTTACAAAAAATCATCAAAAGGTCCAAATGGCGCAGGAAGGACTACATAATCCAACGGGTTAAGTGCAGAAACACAGTTAGGTGGGGGTAAATAAACCCCTCAAAACCAACACTTGCAAAAGAACTCACAGAAATCCTCAAAAGTAGTGAAATACTCATTGATCAAAAGCAAGAAGCCTTGCAGAAAGCCTACAGGACCACACCATAATCAAAGCATACGTGTGGCATTCAGAGATAACAACAGAACAAAACCAGGAAAAAAAGATACTTCCATTGTATCCAGGCTCCTCCTGAAGGGAAGGACACCCTGCAAAGGGAAGAAACAGCCTCCACATTGGAATGATGAGGTGTGGCTCTTCATAAAGCCCCAGCAGAGCTAACCAAATACTGGGAGGAGATTCAGAAAAAAACATGGCTCAAAAATTCATTCTCACTTGCTGAGAATTGTGTGTCACCTCGCTGTGTCCACACTGCGACTATGGGTACAGACCCAGCAGTACAAGTCCAAGTTCACACACATTATACAAACTGTAAGAAAGCTCAGCCCAACTCAGACCTTCTCTTCTGGTACAAACAGGGCTCCCATCTGTCATCCTCTGATGCCCTCAGCAGTGCCTTCCCACCACATTTAAAGGCAAATGGGAGGAGGGACATCCACTCAAAGTGATGGCTAAAGAAGGAGATTCACCAAGTCAGCAAGCAGGGCAATATTTCATAGAGAGCACAACAAATGCCATGCACAGAAAATGATAGGATTGGCAAAGAATATGATTTGGTAGCCAAGTTCACATTATTTTTTTAATGCCATCCGTGTTCCTCAGTTGTATCTGAAAGTCCAGGGAGAACATGAAATACAGAAACAGAGGTGAAGTTGAAAGATTCTGGGAAGAAGAAACCAAAAATTTTGGTGACAAAATGTTCAGTCAAATAAAGATTTTAAGTTGAAGGGAAGGATATTTAGCTTGACCATGCTTGAGATACTTAGAACAACTGGCACTGATGAGAATTAACTGAAAAGAATTTGTTGAATTACATATTTGACTTCAGAAAGAGGTTCTCAAAAAACTTTTAACAATTAGTTAAAAACTGACTCAACAGATAACTTGCCATACTAAAAAAAAAACCAAAAACCCAAGAAACCAAACTTCCTTTTTACACTGAGAAGTTGACCTCAGTCAACCCAATCCAGCTGGCTACATTTTGACTGACAATATGATTTGAATGACATATTCCTGCAGGGTTTGGTACCCAGAATTGCCAAATTATTCTATTTCCAAAATAACACTAGGAATACTTGAGTTTCACTGCCCAAAATTGAGAAGTAAAATGACGACACAGAAATATTTGTGAGTTTTGGAAGCATTTCCTCTCCTGTATAAACCAGCCTGGCATGTTTTCCCTTCCCTGCAAGTCATTTTTTTCCAAGCCACACATGTAACAGAGGTGACACCATTTCTCTGTGGACACTCTCACAGCAGCCAGCGACTCAGGTGCAAATCAATCAGCAACTCATCTTACAAGCCAGTGTGTACAAAAACCTTAGCACAGGAAAATGCACGACTGCCAAGCAGCCACGAGGTACATGAGAACCATGTGTGCCATTTAGTGCATTCATTCCTCCTTTCTTTTGTAATTTAATTCCCTGAGTTGTGTGGATTGCATCAAAGGAAGTGCCAGAAACCTTACCCACCTTTTAGGCAAAGAACATGGAAAAATAATAACACAAATCTATTTTTTTCTGCAGAAATTATTAAATGCCCAAATCATAATCCAGTATTTTCCACAGATCATCTTGAAACCATTTCATCATTCCAAAAGCAAGAGTGTAATCTTTGTGCCACTTGCAAAGATTTAGGAAATGTTAGGAGAGAACATTTGTTTGATTTCCATTCCACGGGGACTTACACCATCGCTGTGTGTTCAGTGCACACCAATTTGCACATTAACATACAGTGACTACAGAGAAAGCAAGGAAAACTGAAAAGCTGCCTGGATTCTTTTCCTGCTCTCATGTTTTGCTGCTGAGAAAATCACTGGGTCTGGCTTTGGGCCTGGCAGTGATCTGTCAAATTAATCAAAGGAACGACAAAGGTGCTGGAGTTGAGCAACACCAACAGGGGAACCCCTAAGGCCTCCTGCCAGATACAACAGGAGTAAATATGAAGAGTTAATATTTCAGGAATATGCCAAGTTTGCACACAGTTAATAGCCAATACCTTGCCAGCCCCAGCCCTGCCATCTCCATTGCAGTCATCACATCATGTGCCTGGGGCAATTTCTCAGTCAAAAAACCACAGCAGCCTCTAACCACTCCTGGCTTTAACAAAACATCATGAGGACTGGCTCCTTTTTGCACTGAAAAATTCTCTTTTTCTCATTTGCGTCTTTCTTTCACACAATACCTATAACATGCTACTTTGAGCACAGCCTTGGTATTAAGGCTGTCACCAATAAGACTATAATAACCTTTCATTGAGGCCATGTCTATAGAAAATACAATTTTTTACTCAGTAACTGACACAACTGAGGAAAAAACCAAAACTATTTGTGTTCTTCCCAGTGGTGTTAAGCCTCCTAGCTGATATTTTTAGCTTTTGCAGTTATAGCACAGGAACACTTAGCTAGGGTAACATTAATATTTGCTTCGAGACATTTAAAAGATATTTTCATTACTTTTCTAGTAGGAATACAAACATCATATGAAACTATGGGACGAAAATATTTAATATGTTATGCAGTCACTGGTGCAGAAACATGACCAATAATGCAAGAACAGCAAAGATCAATCTCTTTCCATACAACATTTAATCATTCCAGTTTCAGGAAGTGCCCTAATCATAATCCATATAATGCTGTAGGAGTACAAATGTGAGATGAGAAAGGATGTCTACAAACTAGTTTTACATTTTGGTCTAAAACAGGCTGAGATATCTACCATAAAAACAGTAACCATCAATTAGATTTACCACAAATGTCAAACATATGTTTAAGCCAAACCAAATCCAATCGCAACTGCGTTAAAACTCATGAGCAAACCAGTCCAATTTCATGTAAAACTTCATTCACACAACGTGTGATGCTTGCCTGAAGGAGCTCAGTAAATGAATAAAAACACTTTATAGCAAGTTAATGGGAAGCACAGCAAATTCTCCCAATCCCAGCTTTAAAGACCATCTCCACAGAGGGACTTTAAAACTCCGTGTTTCCTCAGGCAGAAGCTGGGTGTGCTGGTGCTCTGGTGCTGGCAGGGCTTTTGCACTGCTTCATTTGAGAGAAATGCAGGACAGCTCATGAGGAGCAGCACTGTCAATCCAGAACACAAAGTGGGTTTATACTCAGACACGTCAGTGCTGTTAAAGCCACTCACACACCGTGGCTGGCAGCCCACGCACAGCCAAATTTTACCTGTGCTTTTACTCTCTGCCACTCGGAGTTTTCTCTGTGGAAAAGTGAAGTATGCAGGTGATGTGTTATTCCAACCTAAAGCTACTGCAAAAATAGTTGACAAAATACATAAGCACTTTACTGAGTTATTTGAGAGAAAAGTTTGGAAGTTGCAAGTCCTCAGCATCAGCTGCTCATTTTTCTTCTTTTAGGAAGCATTAGAAATATTTGGTTTCCATACCATTCCCACTGCAAACCAACTATTTTCTCAGTGCCAGATCCAACATTCCTCACAGCTTTTGAGGATTAAGTCACTTTTACTCTTTATCCCACACATGAAAAAAAAAAACCCAAAATTACCATAGCAAGCCAAAAAATCAATATTTTAGATAAAGCCTTATGAATGATGCACAGAAAAAAACAAAGTGCAAAATAAATTTAAATAATACATTAAAATTGCGTGTAAGTGTTCTGATAATTGCACATTCATGCTTAGCAAAACATTTCTCCTAGATTCTCTTCCAACCCCATCTTGGAAACAGTTGTGGTCTAAAAATCTCTGAAGTCCCACAAATGGGGACTTGGCTTTGTGTATTGTTTATGAAAGATAATGATAGCTAATTGTTCAACAGCATCAAACACAGAAGTGAAAAATAATTAGTTAGAACTGTAAGAAAAGGTCCTATTATTGATTTTATACCACCTTATTCACCAAATTTTTTTTCAGTCTGGGCACTTGTAAGCATTTGGGTTTTCAAGCTTCTTACATCCATTAGAGAATTAAAGCTTCTCCTCTTCCACATGAAAGCTTTATTCATAGGTAATGCTTTGATTCTAGGAACAAGAATTTTATGAAATTTACTTCAGTGAGATTAGAATTAATATCACTGGATGGCTTTTAGCAATAGTTACCTTTTTGCCCTGTGCAGAGAGAGCTGTGCCTGAAGCTGATGGAGCTGATCCCTGTCCCACAGCCAGAATCGGCAGCAGGATGGATTTGGACCACAGGGATAAGTCCCTCAGCACTTGGGAGCTCCTGGTTGGGTTCTGTCCTTTCTTTCTTCCTTCTGGGGCCTAGAATGGGAGATGAGTTGTCTCTGCTGCATTCCTGGCAAGCTAAGGGGGATCCTGTCTGAAGTCAAGGTATGGGACTGTGATAACATGGTGACATCTGCCTGTATTGTGGGACTGGCCACACCAGGAACTCTGACTCTGCTTTTGTCACCCAGCATCACAGACACTTTCTCTGTTTTTACCCAGACATAGTTACAGCTTCATATTGAACTATGAGACTGTTTCAACCACACACAAGCCTATGAGGTTAACATGGGATTCTGCAGTTCTAATGGGTGATTAAAGTGATTATCAGAGTACCAGCCATGTCTTGCAGCTTAACACCTATGGCTTACTATTAAAAAGCTAAAATAAATATTAATAAAAGAAAGAAAGAAAAAAATCCCTCAAAACCCCTGAATTCAGAGGGACCACCTGTTGCTAATAATACTTAAATTCAAATACTTCACTCGGTGTTTTGCTGTTGTTATTCTAAAACCCAAACCCCAGAAGCAAACACAAACTACATTTCACATAAACAGCCTTTGCCAGCTGAAGGCCTCAAGAACAGGCTGCACAGGAGATAATTAAACAGATACTGCCAGAAAGATACTGAAGATTATAGTGCCATGAAAAACCAACCTGGCAGCTGGAAGACACCTCTGCTTCAGCTGGGATAGTGTAAAGGAGCTGATGAGCAAGGTGCACTCCCTGCTGTGACAGTGTGATTGTCACAGATCTACAGCACAGTCCCTGCTCATTTGTGCTCATCACAGCCACTTTGGGAAGGCTGACTTACAACAGAAATCACACACAGATTCTTGTTTCTCTTTTATCTGAGGAGGAGAGGCTGCTGGCCTTTCCCACCACCAAACTGAGCAACCTGCTCAGAAATGGGAAAGAAAAACCCCTGTGTTTGACAGAGGAGCACGTGGAAGAACAGCTTAAGCCAATTCCTGACCTTTGCCTGCTGTGGGTGAGGGATAACACATTTTCACTGCAACAACTGTCTGATCCATGAGCACACTGCTCAGCTCCAAGCCACTTGTGTGCTGCCAGAGTCAATTCATGTTACACGTGTTGCTCCAGCACTGGGAGAAGACAGGCTTGAAATGTTCCAGATGAAACAAAGCCTTCTTGTACAGAGAAAGTTTGATGTGAGCATCGGGAGAAAGGGAGAAAGCAACACCCTTCCTCATAAATCAGGGAACCTAACTTTTGGAAATTGCCTCTGCTTTAACAGGGATTACCAGCGCCACAGATTTGTTGCCATATGCTCAGTGAGTCACTGATCTCTTGAATAAGGCAAAGGACCTATTGGAAGCAGGAAAAGAAAGGAAGAGGAAATTTAGTCTGATTTTTCTCTCTCTACACTCATATTGAAATCTTTTATTTTTGCTGATGAGACTGAGGCTTCAAATTTAATGACCATATTTAACTAGGACATCTGAAGAGCACTAAGTCTTCATCATGATTACTGTTGTCAAAGAAATTACCAATAAATGAAA
Source organism: Vidua macroura (assembly GCF_024509145.1). Lineage (NCBI taxonomy): Eukaryota > Metazoa > Chordata > Aves > Passeriformes > Viduidae > Vidua > Vidua macroura. The sequence continues at coordinate 4,600,884 of NC_071585.1, read as the reverse complement.
GTGAGATTATCTTCTTCCAAATGTGTTTGCATCTGATCACTGGAATGACCAACACTGTACAAACAATCAGATAAACACAGGCCACTACATTACACTGCATTTACAGGATGGACAAAAACTAACCCACCATCATCTATAAACCTTCAGTCTTCACACCTCAGAAAAAGCTGGGAAAAGCACTCAAACTGCCCTGTCTAGAAGTGTATAAAGAGCCCGTCAGGGGGTTGTCTGGCCACGGACTGAGGCACAACATGGAAACCTTGTCCAGTGTTACCAGCCCAGCCCAGGGGACTCAGATGTTTTACAGGTCAAAGGAGGTAGAAAATAATTATGTGAAAATATAAGGGGCACAGCACAGGGAATAATACTTAGATTCTCAAAAATTGAGACAGAGGAGCAAACCAGCTGATGGAACAGTCTTGGGGCACTGCTACACACAACTGCTCTGTCTGCAGGGGCTGAGTGTGGGCACGAGGACAGGGCAGCCCCCAGCCCAGCCTCACCTGGGCATGGCCAGAGGGGCTTTCCACAGCCTGGGCATGGGCTGGGCAGACATTTCCACAGCCTGGGCATGGGCTGGGCAGACATTTCCACAGCCTGGGCATGGGCTGGGCAGACATTTCCACAGCCTGGGCATGGGCTGGGCAGACAAAACATTGCTGGCCCAAGGTGTTCTACTGCTTGTGAGCCACTGCACACAAAAGCAGCTCCATAAACCAGCACCTGCCCATTAACTCACAGGGAATATTCTGGCATGTAACTGCTTTAATGGTCTAAAAGCAAAGCTGTTGCCTGCCATCGCTGCCATTTCAGACACGCCATTCTGAAGTCATTTATGGCAGTAGATGTATTCCTTTCTAGAAACTTCACAGTGCATATCCTCATCTGAGACTGAAAGGTCAGTTTGTTTGCCAGAACTTCTGCATTTAAAAAAAACTATGAATATTCTCTTTTCCCCCTCAGCAGAAATGCTTTGAGATGACTTAAAAACTGCACAAGGAAGAAAGTGCATTACTCATAAAGTAACTACTATTGCCTGTATGTGTTCTATAGGTGCATCCATCAAAACATCCAGACTCACCTGGCTGTGACAAGTCTTGGAGGATATTTAGAAAAATGTTTTCCTGAAGGCACAGGTGCAAATAGCCAAAATGAAAGGCTGCAACCTAAATGTTTAATAAATACAAAGTCACAGAAAAGGAGACTTCATTCACCATATTTTTTCTGTCGATTTGACAAAGGACAATAAATAAAAACTCCTTCCAATATTTAAGTATAAAATGCTGAATCATCCAGAAAATGAGCAGCAATTTACAGGATAAATTTATAAGTCACACAGATATTCTCATTTTGCATCAAGTAAAGAGAGAGATGCTTTTGCTAATATGGATTCCTCTCATTATTTCTACTTCCTCTCAGCATTTTCTTTTCCCCATCTCGCTCAATGAAATTTTACATACTGAAAACTTCTAAACTGATTTTTAATCCAAAAGGATATGAATCTTTAAAGTTGATGTGAGATGCAAACTGCTCACCTACTCCCATAAGTGGAAGAAGGAGGAAACAAACACTCACCACTTAGAGAAATAACACTCCTTTAGCATTAATTATTTACTATTGGCAGTCTAGGAGCCTTGCAGTGAAAGGTGTTCTTAATTACTGACGAGACAATGAAATATTCTTGCTGACAAGAATAAGATCCAATACTTACCATTAGATAGTTGTGCTGCAATGTTAAAAATAGATGGGGTTTTATACAGGTTATATATTCTTTGCAGAAGTTTTGGGGTTTTTTTTTTTTTTTGGTTTTGCACTTTTCCCCCTCTTTTTTTTCCCTTCTCTATTCTAGATTTTTTTAAATTTGCTACTTTGGGGTTTGGGGTTTCTGCTTTGACTGTGCAGTGTCCCTTGTTTGCTCATTGGTCTGAGCCTTGTGAGGGCTCCTGGGGGCTTTAGAGCAGCCCCACAACCACTCCCTGCCCCAGAGCTGTGCACTCTGCTGGGCAGGGCTCACCCCTTCCCAGGGAGGGCAAACTCTGCTCTTCCCTTTCTCTTCCTTACTTAATGAGAGCCCTCTACTCACCACCCCCACACAAGCTGCCCTCCTAATTAATTCCTTTGGCATCACAGTTCTGCCTCTCCGAGCAGATTTCATGCTGAAGAATGAAGCAGAAGCAGCCCTACACCTCATGTAGGCCAGGGGGAACTGAGTTCTTCTCTCCATTTGATGCCTTCTTGATCACATTTATAATTTAGGAAACCTGGAATTTGGGGATGCTACAAAAAGCTCAGTGTTGTACTGTGCAAGGCTGGGGAGTGAACCAGAAACACAAAGAAACCTCAAAGTCACAAGATCCCTAGAATATCTTTATTTCTTGTTTCTTCTGGAGAAAGTATAACTTGTTGGACTATTTTTGGTTCATCTTTTCCTGTGCCATGGACACCCGCTAAGAGACAACAAGCTCAGTGGGTTGACAAGCCCCTGAGTCCAAATGCTGACACTGATTTATGAGGCAGCAAGCCCTGCAAAGAGTCAGACTGTCCCCTTGTGAATTTTCTCTTAAGCCATGGAAAAATATAATTATAAGGAATATATGTTAGTAGGAAACTGTGGTCTGATGGTTCAATTACTGCTTTTACTACAGCATGCTATCAGAGCACATCATCATATGTTAAAATTTCAGCTAGAGAATCCAAGTCATGTGACAAGTCTTATTTATACATTCTAATTATGCAATTAATAATCTTGATAGAACTGTTTTAGCAATCACAGCAGACATTTGCTATTTGCACACCAGGGGACCACACAGGGAAATCTGTAATCCTGTAGGAAGCAGAAAACACCTTTCCCCTCTATAAGGAAAATACAGAGATGTGTGCTGAGAGCATCTCGTGTGGTCTGGGCAGGGGGTGGCTGCAGTAAAAACAACTCAGCAGCTTCACATCCCCTCACAGCCAATGGCCACCTGAGCCCCACGGGAAATGCCTGGTGCTCCTCAACAGCTCCGTGTCAGGGCTTCCAGTTACTGCCTAAAAAACATCAATATACAAGAAGGCAAAACCTTCTATTTTTAAATGTTGCTTGAAGCTTGGTTTGAATATCAGATGGGAGAATGCACTGAGCTCAGTAAGCTAAAAGGGCAGTTGTAACTCTACTGCTTATGAAAATCAGCTGCTGACTTACTTGATTGGCAAGCAACCACTTTGTGCCCAGTTGAAAACAAATGTTGACACAGCAATGAAACTTTACCTGTGGATTACACAAATATAACCTCCAGCACAGAAGACATAAAGCTCAAAGTAATCTGACCTTAGCAAAGGTCAGCAGGTAATAACCTCACACTGGAATGAGGAGAGCTGCAGCTGGAAGCCAAGACAGCAACAGGTAACTTTTAAAAGAAGAGCCATAGTGAAACCTGAGTATTCTTTTAGTGAAAAGTTCATTATAATTTACATCAGCCACACAAGAGAAAGGTACAGGCAGCTGAAAATTCCTTTCTGCAGGTTATTTTTTAGCTAAAAGTATCTGCAAGATGCACTGAACCAAGCAGTGGCACCAGATTCAAATTTGCTTTAGAATATTTTCTCTTGGTATAAAGGTCAGCAGCAGAATAACACAAGGCTGATCCTGGCAGCTGGATTCCCCAGAGGCTTTGCAACTCACAGGTAGCATGGTGCAGTCACTTGTGTGCTTGTGATCCTCAAATCTCCATGTGCTGTACTGATAGAGTCTATCAAAGTATTATTTTAGGTACACTGCCAGATTGCACAGGGATATTAAGATAATTCTGTTTAGTGAAATGACATGAAATTATCTAAATAATTATACAGTCTTCCACTGACTCTAAATTGATAGGTCTTGAAATTTCCAACCACTGAAACAATTTGGTTGACCGAAGGACATTCCAGGTAGTAATTTTGCAGCATCCTAATTCAATGTAGAGTCAAAATGAACAGGCAGAGGAGACTGGAGGCAAGTGCCAGTTAATCACTAATTTAAGAAGAGCAAAATCACAAGCAACCACACCAAAATCAAAAAAGCATGATCATATGTGTAGTGGCAGTAGAAATTGTCCTACTATAGATCAGTTACATTTTATGATTGGAAGTAATTTCAGATGCTATGCAGTTTTAGATACCATAATTTTTTTTTTTTTAAGTGTGTTTCAAGAGGCATAAAGACTGATTAAATGCATATAAGGATCTCAGAGAAAAGAAATACCAGCTTTCCAATAAAAAATAAAAACTAATGAGATCCAATCCAGGCATATTCTGGATTCTGATAAAAAACTTGCTAAAGATATAAAAAGTGTGACTCTACCTGCTTTGATAGATTTCAAAAGCAAGAAAACAGCCATAGAGTAGTAGCAGAGGGGCAAAAAGATGATAAAGATGCAACAGAAATGCCCCTGAGACTTAAGGCCATGGGAGAAATGTGGAAATAATTACACTGGAGTTCAGTAAGTTCCCACTCTGAAGCTTTCCCTTAAATCAGGTGGGAACCAGAGGAAATGTCAGAAATGAAAAGGCAGGGGAAGAGGCTTTACAACACTGATAAAAATCACAGAAAGATCGCCTGCAATAGGTGTCATTCAAAGAGCAGCTCTGACTCAGAATGACAAATACCTTGGCATATTTTTTGTTTTTCACTACCTCAGGATAAGCTTCACATGTTACTCTACCCAGCTGCTTTTAGCTCCTTCAAACGAGCACAACATTTCTGTATTGACAACTACAGAGCTCGAGTGACTTCAGCAGGAAACAACCAGAAGGCAACACAGGCAAAGACAATATTCAGAAGCAATTCAAAGGAGAAAAGGAAATAGACACTTAAAATCTTGGTACTTAATTGGGATTAACATGAATCAGGATTAAGACATATATTGGTTTAATACAGTGAAAACCTGCTGACGTGGTGTCTATGGAATTCAGTCTTAGTACAAAATAAGAAAATGTATTTGAAGTAGCCACTAAGTCTATTACTCAAGGTGACCTTGCTTTTACAGTGTGTTTTAATTTCTGAAAAGCTTTTTGCAAAGTCCTTCACCAAAGACACTTGCAAAGACTAAGCAGTCACAGGATGGAAGGAAAGGGTCTCTGTGTGCATTAATAATATTAAAAAGTGAGGCACAGAAGCTGGGAATGAATAGGCAGCTTCCCACTGCTGGGGGAACAGGGGCACTGGTGCTGATCAGCGTGTCCATGGAATGAAGGGACAAGGTTGGTGGATGATTCCACCAGATTTTTTCAATGTTGTAAAAACCAGTTAATTGCTCAGGGCAGCAGGAAGTCTCCTCATACATAGGGACTATGATAAAGTGGAAAGTGCCTTTATCAAAATTGAGAAGCTCAGTGAGACACAACTCCAAACCCAAGATAACAACAAGAAAGCTCAGGAAATATGGAATGCTCTCTGAACAAGGACAGAGCCAGCTGTGGACTTCCAGCTCGGAAAGGCTGGACAGTGGATACATTGAGATTGCATGAAATACTAAGCAGAAAACAAGAACTGCTTCTCACATGTGGAGAATTAGAATACATCAACTGAAATCACCAGTGCATCTAAACTAAAAAAAAAAAAAAAAAAATTATAAAGCACATAGTAGCATAAAACTTCTTGCTAGAAGATCCTGTGAAGATAAAATTAGAAAAAAAAAATACTTATTCTCAAAACCAGGATGCAAATATTTGTGGAGAAAAAGAAAATACACAGATGGAAATCAAAACCCAAACCAGACTAAACCAATGAAACTTGCAGCTCCCATTTGTGTGTGTGGAATCCCTTCAGTATCGTGTCTGTGGGTGCCAGCAGAGCCCCAGGCAGGTGTAAACAGAGCTCGTGTGCCCCGTCCTGACACACCAAACACCTCTGGTCTGACCAGTCACACAGTGCTCAGTGCTCTGTTGGCTCAGGAAAGCTTTACCACACAAATCACCCCTGAGAGCAGTATTTAACAGGATCAATTCAGCAAAACAAAATAAAGTTCAAATCACTTGCTGATTACTGCATATTTTGAATGATAATTGAGGTTAATACTTCAAAGTCAGCACTCAAAACAGATTTTCTAAGTCTGGATAAGTGTGTTTTTAATGGTTTATTCTTTGAAAGAGCTAGTCTTGAGATGCCATAATGGTTTTATTAACAAACCAAAATACATGAAGATTTAACCAAGCTAACAACTTTTCTGCCTATATTTTGTATGTAACTCAAAGTAGGGACAAATGTCTCTGATTTTTCTTACTTGCACATCACCTACACAGTGAATCTACAAGCAGAACTTCAGCAGGAGGAACTTCAAATGCAATTTTTTTTTTTTCACAGTGGAATGAATTATCCTAAATATTCTGGAGCTGAATAAAACATAGCTTCAAGGTTGAACTATGAACCAAAGGAGACTCACTTCCAGCTGAAGGTCACATGGGGCAGATGTTGTTACACCTGGGAAGCTCCCATAAATCTCATCATGTGGAAGAAAACGAAAATAAATTATTTTCCAATCACTTTTTATTACAGCAGCGTTCTGATCTCTTGGATCTGAGGTGCAAAGCTATCCATCGTCACTGTAGCTTAAAAATTGCAAATTACACACCAGGACTCCAAGCAGCTGAAGATAAAAAGAGAGACGAAGATGATATTCAGATGGCAAAGGATAATATATCACAAGGGAAAAGCAAGGCAGACCAAAGGCACACGAGGAAGACATTTGAGGGACTTCTGAGGGAACAACACTTGCACAGGTCAGTGGGACAGGAAGGGCTTTAGCACCTCGTGTTCATCAGGAAGCACAAGGGATAATTGAAGGGGCAGATGTGGAGGAGCAAAAGGCTCTGTAGGTGTTTGCAGGGAGCTCAATTCCTTCCCAGTGTAAGGGCAGTGTGGGAGGGGGAGAACTTGTTTAAAAACTCCAAAACTGAGGGCAACTAAGTCTTGTTTCACAAGCTAAGTGGGTGATGGATTGCACCCTCACTTCTCAAGAGGTTCTGCAACTGAAGACAAACAGCTTCTGCACCACACACGTCCAGAGACTCCAGCTCCTGTCACAGCAAACAAATTGTCACACCCGAGAGGCAGCAGACTGACAATGACCTTTGCAGCAGCATCCTGAGCTGACACCAGAAAGCCAAACCATGTTCCTCAACCCAAGGAAAGTGCATGATGCAAAATAAACATGGAAATATCGATCCAAATCAGTATTTATTCATATGAATGTAAATAAAAGGCTGAATGTAAGAATGATACACACACATAATCAGGCTTAAGGATATCACAGACACAGCACCCAGTTTTGCTTGCTCTTTTTTTTTAACTTGTTAATGCAGACAGTCTATAAGTCCTGAACATGTACTACACTGCAGGCTCTTTATAGAAGTAGGTAGGTAGCCTTCAAAACAATTTTTAAAATATTTTTAGATATTTGGCTTTTTAATCTGTAGCTGAAGGATATTCTCACATACAGAATCAAAGCTGAACACAGTTTATTATACCTTCCTACAGCTTTCAGGACTCGAGGATAGAGGTCTCTGGTTTCATAATTAAAACCGAAAGATGAACCCTTTCTTTCTGGAGTCTCAAATCCCAGCTCCAATTTCAAACCATTTACCTTGATGTTTATTAAAATCTCAACATGTCCAAAGTATAGAATTACTCAACACTCAGCAGCTGCTTGACCTCTCTCATTTAATCTCCTCCCTAGGTGAATACCCAAATTGAATTAAATGTTTACTAAATACATGACTCAGGGTGGAAACCTACGCCAGGTCTGAGTCTTCTGCTACGAGGGATGTTGCTGGTGACCAGCAAAGAAGGAATTAGGTTTTCTCTACACCAACAGGCAGTTCTGTGGCAAGAAGTATAAAGCTGCCAAATTTATGGCAGAACAAGCAGAAAGAAAAATACTTCTAAGAAACTTATCAGATTCTCTTGGAATGTATTTAACTACCATATTTCTATGCTTTGTTATTTTGACTTTATATTAGCACTCTTCAGTGCAGAAACACCTATAACTTCAATAGCAAACATTCCAGAATGTACCAGCATCTTTATTTAGCCTGCTACTATTACAGTGGCTCTGCCCAGCTCCAAGTCTTTGACACAGTTACTCATCCAATTAAATCTCAAGACTTCTGCTACAGCTTCTCTGATTTTCTTTTAACCTTTGAAATGAAGAAATACCAGCTCTGTGAGCTTGTGATTCTTGAGTTCTCCAGCCAATTTGCTTCATTTAATCTAAATCTGCGCCTTAAAACAGAAAACTTCAGAGGTGATCTCAGCCATACTTCCTTCCCACACACACAACCAACTCATGGAGATGAAAGGAACACAAAGAGTTACTTTCCATTGACAAAGTTCCTATAAAATGTTTGTTATAGAGCAAAATTTAACACAGAAGAGCTTCCTTTTGGTTTAATTCACTTTGCTGTCTGCAGGATCACCTGCTACGTGCAGTGTTCAGGAAGGGTTGGGCCATGCTCGTTATCATTTTTTATTTCTTTATTTTCTCAATGGAAATATGTTACTCCACTCACATTTTTTTTCTCAGAGTGGCACTTGAAATCATAGAAGTGCAAACACTCACAGCTACCCTACCATACCCTTACTCATTCCTCAATTGCTAGTAAAAAGGAACTAGTAGCTACGTCAAAAACAGGCAGAAAGTAATGTGATAGTACAGAGGCAGACCAAAATCCTGGCCTACTTGCATCTCCTCTGGCAGGTAACAGTGATCCACATGCTGCCATGTATCAAGTCCTCTATTCTCTGTAGAGGCCAAGAGCTATCCTCAAATAAAAACCATGCTACTACCCAAATTTCACCCTCAAAACCATTTAAATAACTGTTCTGTCCTTTGGTCTTTGAGCATTTCCCACTCATGACTACAAAAGCCATACTCACAGCTTTTAGCCAAGTTAACAGGCACAATTCCTTTCCCCAAACCAAAGCACAAGCTGGGTTGTACTCAGGTAGAGTAGATTTATTATAAATAAATTTAGTTGATTTATTATAAATAAATTATAAATATATAAATATTAAATTATAGAAATATAATTTTCTATATTATAAAATATAAGATAATGTATTATATATAAATTATATATGAATATTAAATTATAAATATAGAAATAAATTTATTATAAATAAATCTACTAAAGGTAGATTTCTTTATAATATTGACAACAGCCATGACAAAAAAAAAATAGAAAATACTAGAATATAATAAAATACACGCACTCTAACTAAATCAAGTTTAACTGACTTCACTGACTGAAGTGAAGTTCAAGTTTAACTGATCACTGACTTCAGAGATCTTCTATGACATCACGTCCCAGCCAAATATTAAGCATCCATTTCTTACACAGCACCCCAAAATCCTTTAAGAAAGAAAATTCACATCTCCAGTCAGAGACCTGCTGAGCTCTTCTGTGTTCCTGCTGCAGCACATTATCTATTGATTAAATTTAAATTAACACAGCAATGCCATTTGCCTGACATTTAACTTGCCAAGGAAGTTTCATGCCACATGAATTTTGAAATAAGATTAGGAAGATAATAAATCAAGCTAACAAAAAGTCCGGTAAAACGTGGGCAAGAAGAAAAATCTTGAAATCATTATACGGAAGTGCAGATGTTAAAATGCTTATATTAGATGAGGAAAAGCTAAATACATTGACAATTCTAATAAACAAAGTAGACTGAATTCACAGCATTAGAAGTCATTTACTGGAAGTATCCAGTATATCAGGCCATCTTTATAATCTAGACCTCAGCTCAGTTATTGAAACTATCCAAACCTGAGTAAAAGGATTTCTCCACTTAAAAATGGGGGAAGGAAGGAGAATTTATGTACTTTTTCCCTAGCTATGCTATTTATTGAACTTCTGTTTCTCTCACTATCAAGCTTCTGGGTGCATGAGCAAGCACAGGCATTGAGCAGAACCCAGCTGGCTTCCAGAATTTTTAAACCATGGGGATTCTGGTACAGGGTGCTGCTCTGCCAGCCCTGGCAAGGCTTCTGCTCCTGCTGCCTCACTCTGTCCTGTGACCTTGCAAGGTAGAGAAAACCCCACCCTTTCAGTCTCCCTGCATCTGGAAAACAAAATATTTAAATCTGAGCCAAAGCTGGTCATGAACTTGAAAGAAACCAGGACTATTATATGTAAAGTTGAACAAACACATCTGTATTATTTAAATAACAGCTTCAGTCTTCGAACCACATTGCTAAGTTTGTCAAAATGGTGCAAGAAATAATAAAACACTGAATTTCAGCTGCTTTCATTTCAGAGGACACAGTAATTTAATGCATGGGGAATAACCAGACTCAGAAACTGAGACACCAAACCCCTGTGTATCAATGAGTAATTTATCTTAGCATAAATCACTGCAACAGAAACTCTGTGTTAAAAGTGTTACTGTGATACTTAAAGGAAAGCAGTAATCCACAGCAAGAGAATTCAGCAAACTGGGCTGATGGCAAGGTCAGTCCTGCACAGCAGTGCTCACTAAGGAGCTGCAAACACATCTGCTCTCCTCCCAGACTGCATCCAAGGAGTGACTTCTGCAAAACCAGCTCCCTGTCCACCTCAGCAACCCGCAGGGCTGACCCTCAGCCTCTGCAGAGGTTAAACCTGGCAAAGCAAAACCTGCTGGCAGTGGGGAGGGACACGGAGCACACCCAGGGGCTGACCAGAAACAAGGAGCACAGGGCAGGGCACAGCTGCAGCCACACAGCGATGCCATCCTTCCCTGACCCTCAGGCTCCTCGCAGTGCAGGGACAGGGAGCAGCAGGAGCCAGGTGTCCACAGGCACCCAGGCTGCACAGCAAACCCATCCAGACATTGTCTTACCAGAGCAGGAGAGCAGGGCTCACTGTGGTGTAAGAGTGAGGCCCAGAGCTCACACCCAGCCCATCACCCCACAGCCACAAAAAGCTTGACAGGAGACTGATTCCTGCACGTGGTTCCAAGCAACACCAGTCAAACAACAATCCACGTTCCACAGCAAAAACAAAATGACCACCAGGTATCTCCCTCCTCTTCTGCAGCCACGGCAAATGTAAGAACACACTGCACCTCGCAAGGCAACATTATCTAAGCTGTCTGCAAAAGACATTAGGTACCAAAGCTGAAATACATCTCCATTTGAAGCAGTGACTAACTAAGCATATGCTAGATTATCCCACAATGCCTAAACCAGAGCAACAGACAGGGAGGCTTTAAACTTGCTAAATCCTCTGCTTTTTTCATCATAAATTATGCTCCAGGACACAGGCTGTTATAAATTGCCATTACCAACAGTCACTTTTCAAGCTGTAACTTTTAAATCTAGCAGAGAACGGGCAAGAAGAAATCTCACATACTTCAAACTAAAGTACACATCCGAGATAAGCCCACAAACCATTGCAGATTTGTACAAGCCTTCTAGCAGTTTTCTGAAGTATGTTTAAGAATAACAAGGCCGAGACTGAAGTGTGAGCCAGAGGAAAAGCAAGCAACACCACTTCAAGTTTCCTTTTCAAGACAAGTAGCAGACACAGTAGTAAAAGGCACACTGTGAGCTAAGAGATAAACAAGTCCAGCCCAGGTCTGGAGCAGGAGTGCTATCTGAGGTCAGCAGCACTGGGAAGGCCCAGGGCTGCCCAAATGACCCTGGCATTTGTCTAAGGAGGAAGACACACCTTCACCAAAGCCCAGTACACACTTGTCACTGCCAAGGAGCAGAACAGCCCCACGGGCCATGCCTGGCTCTGGCTGCAAACACATCATCTGTTACTGGTGACTGCACTAAACAACGCTGGGGATACATTTCCCAAGCTGAAGGACTAGCAGGAAAGCTTTACAAAGAAAACAGAGCTTTTAAGACTTGGGCTACTCGCGATATTTAACAGCCCTTCCATCTGGCCTCGCTTCACTTTCCATCCAGGCTCCATTTCCCCCCGAGCACACGTGCAAGCCTGGCCACTGCTCCTCTCCAGGCACACAGAGCAGCCTCCTCCAGCACCAGCTGGGGCCTGAGGTAGAACTGAACCTAAAAATCCACGTGGAATTAAGGTGAGGTGAACTTATCACCATGGAATGAAGAACATTTTTTGTCACAGGGAACAGGTGACATAACACAGACATAATGTGTACCTTGATCACCCAAGTGAATTCTACATGAACATCCTTTCTGCTTCTGTGATCCTATAGACTGGAGGACTCTGGGGACAACCCCCTGCCCTTGAAAGTACCTGTGGCATAGGAAATAATATTGCTATGTAAAAAACAGCACAGAAATGTTGTCCATCTAAACAGACCGTAGACTGGTCCAAAATGACATCTTAAATTGGATTTGTTTTTTTTAGGCTGGCCACACACAGATGGATCAGGAACAGACAAAAGTAGAGCAAAGGAAGATAGAATAAAGGCTAAATTAGAATAAAGTCAAAGATTAGAAGAGGGTATGAAGAGCTATCATAAACAAAGTGGTACAAAGATCAGAGTCACAAAGCTAACAACAAAATTTTAACAGAGAGTGGCATGGCACCAAAGTGTTAGCAATCATGAAATAATTACAAAGTAAATTACTTCAACAAATTGCCAAGTGCAAATTAAAAGCTATCAATGCATTAAATCTGTACACACTGTAAATAAGATGTTAGAAATTACTAGCTTTTAATTAAATTTATTCAGTAAATTTAATAAAATTCTACTCCAACAAAATCCCCACCTCTGCAAACAGGGCTGCTGGCTGGAATTCTGCAGCTCTGTTTAGCAGTGCATATCATAACAGATCCAGCACCTTCGCCAAACCCAAGTCAAGCTGCTTTAAAGCAAACAAAACCATTTTCAACTGCAGGAAACCCAGGAAGAGTTAAAAATCACATGCCTCAGTGTTAGACCACCCAGTGTTATACAACGCCCTAGTTTTGGGAAATGCTTGTAAAAAATCCCATCAGTATTAACACAGAGAAGGCAGCAAACAAGTCTTTATGAATTCATTTTGATGGCAACAGATCAGAACTGCTTTTCCCAGGTTTGCATCAAGGCAAGGACATTCCAGCAGCCCATGGCTGGCAAGGGCCATGGGCACCCACCCAGGCTCACACTCTGCCCTTTGCTTGGACTGTGCTTCTATACAACATGAACTTTTTGTTCCAGAAATCTTTAACAACCACAGAATGACCTGCTCCCTCTAAAAAACCATAAAGTCACTTAAAACAGGATCTACTAAAGTTCCCTAAAACGGGATATATTGTATTAAGGATTTTTCCACCTGTGTATCCTCCACAGCTGAGTACAGGGAGAAGACTGGAAATTAAGTGCTGGCCCAGGATGTGAGTTGAGGTGCACAGGAAACGAGCCACGATCAAAGATGCCACAGTCCAGCCTCCTGTCCTGCACAGCTCCAGCTGTGAGAATCCTGGAGATGGTCCTGGGGACTGCTCCACGGGCACCATGTCAGGGCAGTGCCACAGAGGATGAGGATGGGGCAGGACATGAGCACTGGGTGCAGAGTCTGAGCAGGCAAAGGGAGGGGAATAACTTGTTCACAAACATGCTTCCTGTTTCTGTAGCAGCCCTGGTGTTTGGAGCTTGTACAATGCAGCAGGAGTTCAATGGTACTTGATAGCCACATCTGGACACATCATTATTGCTATGGCAGATTACAAATACATTTTCCAATCAACACATCAAGAACATGACTGCACTTTATGCTCAAAATGCTCCATATGAAAGCATATATTCCAAAATCCAGTGAAAACACAGTGGTTAAAATACAACACCTGAATATTTAGGTTGTTGCATAAGTTCAAACACATACAGTGGATTAAACAGGGAATTCAGAGGCAGTTGGAGATTCCTAGAGGCATATCCAGGTACATCAAAGCTCAACTGCTTGCTATTTACTCATTTCAACTCCTGTGCTCTGTAGTGTTGGTTTCATGGCACACGTTGGAGCTGTTTGCTTTGTAACAATTCTAATGAACCAGGTTGATTCATCCAGAGTAGGAGGAGAACCCACAGTCAGACTGCTCTGAGACCTGCTGGGTACTGACAGCCACTCCAGAGCAAGTCTTGGTGGCTGATGGCTAAAAACCTCAGTTTCAGGAGTTGTGAATTCACATGAAATTGATGGCTTTCATTTTCATAAAGATTCTAGGAGTGGTTCTATTTTACAAGGAAAAGCTGAAAACTGAACTGTATCATGAAAAACTAAAAGGAATGAGACATAAAGGAAAAACACATTTTATTTTCAGTGCCTGACAAGCCAATTTTATGTCAGTTTGATGAAATGGTAATTTTTCATTTTAAAATGAGTGCTTGTACACGAAGTGCTAGGAGATTCTGCAGCTGTTTTTCCTATTATTCTCCTTGAGATTCAAACTTCAGCTCCCTGCTATTGGAATCCAAAGGCACTTTGGTCATGAGCTCTCTGCTCCATCCACTGTGGCCACAGGCATTCCAGAGGTGGCTGCCCTGTGGCTCAGCACTGGCTCTGGAACACCAAGCACCAGGAGCAGTTCCAGAGCCCTCTCTGGCTCTGAGAGAAGGGAATCTTGCAACACACCAGGCTGGCAAGAGGAGAACTTTCCAAACAAGTGTAACACACGAAGATCTAATCAAGGCATGAAGGATTTAATTTCAAGAGGTGCCCCGCAGTAGCCTGGTTGCTGAGAAGCTTTATTGACAGCCAGTGACTCAGAGAGGGGCTTGTTTGTTTTGCATGGAGCCCAAAATCACAATTTTGTTCTAAACATCTGGAGCTCCATGTTAAGGCTGCTTTCCAGGCACAATGGGAGAGGCAGCACAGAAAACTTGCTGAACAACTGGCTCCCAGTGCAGCACGAGCAAGAACACGCTGGGATTGCTCCTGTAAGGATTTTGAGTTTAAGCTGTGAACTCCTGGAAGCACTGAGGAGTCAGACCTGCCTGACCCCTGCTCCCCTGGACCCCCCTTTGCTTTTGTGTTTTGTCACATCTAAGTGCAGGGAATTTCTCTCCTCGCCCTGGCAGCTGCTCCACCCCTCACACAGCAATGCCCATCCCATCCCATCCCATCCCATCCCATCCCATCCCAATTCCCATCCCTTTGCACCACACAGGTGCAAAGCCAGCTCTTTCCTCTGCCTGCTGCAGCAAAGGAATGAATGGGCAGCAGGGGAATGTCACAGCCTTTGCTTTCTCACAAGTGTTCAGAGCAAAATGGCACAATTCTGACTAAAACCACTTTTCCAAACTGTGTTCTAATATTAATATTATAAAAGTAGAAAGTAAAAAGGTAAATATTCAGCAATTGTTTAAATGGCTATCCACATAAGAAGCAAAGTTTCCATTATTGTCAGTAGGAATTTTGATTAAAGGAATAAAATCCTTAGAGGAGAAAATTTCTAATGATTTCCAATAATTAAATATGTTTTAAAGTCTGAAAGGTATTGGTTGGTTTTAATGGGCAAAAGGCTTTAAAAACTTTAATTTATGACCTTTAATGAAAGTTACTAAATTAAAAAATTACCCTCTCGTAATAACAAATACTAATTCTGATGCTGAAAAACATTCCTACTTCTAATGTGAAAAGCATATTTTTGAAAATTGTGTGGCACAAGCAGGCCCAAGGGCCACCTGCAAAAATGGAGAACAGACTTTCCCAGTAGTTCCCAGGACCAAACATTGGATTTGGGAGTTTAGTTCCTTCTTAATACCAGTAATTTTAATTTCTATTTATAAATTCAATAGGCAACCATGGAAAAAAAAAAAAAAATTCTTACACAAATGCCAGCAGCCATTCCTGACCCAGACAGGTTAGAACACTGAACATGGGGAAGATCTCTCTTCACCACTGCCAAGACTTTCCATAAGAGATCGAGGAGAAAAAATGAAATGCAGACATTTTTTACTATGCATTTAAGACCTCCTGGTCTTTCCAAGTTAAGTGGAGTTTAATATTTTCTCTGGACTGCCAAGTAACTCGTGTGAGAAAACCACATGCACTTTGACATAACAAGCAGCCTCTGCTCGAGATCTCTGCTCCAAGAAAGAATTACACACCTCGCCCACGGGCAGGGTGGTCTGTCACATTAATGTTGCAGCCTTTTTGGCAGGGCAGAGAGCATGGACGAGTGCCTGGCGCACAGATAAAAATAAGTAAAAATAAAAAGAATTCTTCAGCACTTCCAGCACTTCATAGCCCAAGGCTAAAAACATTAAAAAGCTCCTCCCAAAAAAAAAAACCACCCTCATTTTTCTGTCTGCAAATCCCCCTCTCACCCTATTGAGTATCTCAAAAACGAAACATCTTTATGAAGCTACATAAACCTGAATGAATGCTGAACTCAAGATACTATTTGTGAATGTAAAGAGAATATGTAAAGCTCTAAAAAAACATCTGGCTGTGGAACATATCCCAAAGTGATGCATGGTGGGATCCTGGCTCAGTTGCCTCGCCCTGGGAGAGGCTCTGTTGGGAAGCTGCTCCCTTTGGTTCTCCTGGAGGCTGTTTGGTGCTGCAGATCCTCTGTGCAGGTGCTGCCAGGTCTCTTGCCTCTGTCCCTGCTGGTAGCACCCAGCTCTGATGGGCACAGACACAGCAATCCCTGCTGTTATAGATACATATAATAATATTGGCTTTTTACAAATATTAAGATGGATTTTATATGTGTGGTGTTAAAGTAACTTTGTTATCAAGATATAGTTTTTATTTCTGTTGGTAATTAAGCTCAGTGCAATAGCTGATATAAGTGTGCTTGTGTTAAAATGCCTGCTGGGATGGGATAACACCCACTGAACACAGGATGAGGACACCTGTACAGATCTGCCAACCATCAGCACTCACCGTCTGAAGGCAGTGTGGGCCAGGGCCCAAACTGGAGGTGATGACAAAAAAGGACTGAAAACACAACCAAGGGATACACATGCTCTAAAAAGGGAGACCCAAGAAGAAGATATTCTAAACAATTTTTGGAACTTGTAAATTAGTTGGGGAAATAGTTTACTATGCATAAGGCTCTATGAATATGCCAAGGGCTGATGTAAGGGAAAAGGTATTTAAGGAGTATATCCCAGAGGATAACAGTGTGCTCCTGGCTGAGTGCCAAGATGCACCTGGCTGTAATAACCTCTGCTCTGTGGTCCTTGTCTCCTATTGTCCTTTATTAAACTTCTGAAATGTTCACAGGAGAGTGAACGTGTTTTTCACACCTGCCCTCCACACATCCCAACAAAGCCCAGCATCCCGCCCGCTCTGCCAGCCCCACGGGCAGGCTGAACTCAGCTTCACACATCTACTTCTTCTGGAATAAATGGGTACTAAATAATACTCTGCTTTAAAAAAACCCAGCTTGTTCTCCTAAAGATAAAATTAACACAAAATCTATCAATCCTAAGTGATAACATGATTGAGGATACAGGGGCTTGGATCCAGCTGGGGCCTACAATGTCAGGCTGCCTCAGAGAGAAATTGCTGTTTACAGACTCTCAATTATAAGTTGTGCAATTTGGATTTAAGGTTGTTTCAACCAAAGTGTGGTTGTTAGTGTGTCTGTATCCCACCACAGAAACCAGGTAAACTCATCCAGGTCTCGGCAGCAAATGACTACAGCTCCTGTGTGGATTCCCCCATGGCACAAGAGCAAAAGTGCTGCTTGTAAAAAAGGCTGGTTTTCTGTAAAACACTGCTTCCAGTTCCTGTCCCCACACTGCTCAGGGAAGGGCAGACATGCACAAAGAGAGAAGGCTGGAAAACAGGTTATTGCATAAGAGAAAACTAAAATATTGTGGCCTGGCTGAGCAACCAGGGTTACATGAATTCAACAGTCTTTTACACTCAAGGCCTGAACAGCAGAGGGTTTAAGATCAGAGCATCTATCCTAAAATCTCTGGGATGATTAAAGGAAAATTACAAGGGGAAAGAGGAGGAGAAATGATTTCAAAGCCCACAGAAGGAAGGAGCACAGTCTAACACCACTGCTCTGGGAGCCACAGTTACACCAGCCCTGCCAAACATTGCTTTTCTCTATCATCTCATGGTGCTCAGCCTCTTGCAATTTTACCTTGCTCTGAACACTCACATTTCCAGTCTCCTGCCATGGATTTACAGGGATGCAATAGTCCACAGCATTACCTAAATGATGAGAAAGTTCTTCACAGAAAACTAAATCTTTTTATACTTTTACACTTCCAGGCAACCAAATCAGAAACTTTGAGCATCTTCCAGTCATTTACATCTCTTCACTCAGACTCAACACTTACTTCGGGCATTTTTCAGTCCAGAGCATATAAAATTACATATTCTAATGCATCATTCACAAGTGCTGATTGGAGGAAGAAGCAGCAGGCAATTTCTTTCTGGGATACAAAACAGTTACACTTTTAGTTACATCAGTTACATCAGTGGTTGTTCACTGGCACTTTTACAAGTAATGGAAATATGTCACATAATATTTTAATTAATCACATTCTTCTTACAGCTAAGACAAAAGCACATTCTACTCTACTGCACACAAACTTCTAGAATTTCCTAAAATATCCTCCAATATCACAGCAGTTAACTTTTATCATCAGCCTTGAGGCCTTATTGATCAAATAAAAAATTGTACTTTCTATTTCAAATGTTCCATCAGAATTATTCAATTCTGATATAAATCATATATGTATATGCAATTAAGGTTGTTGCATATATACTATTATTATTATATTCATATAGTCATGCAATTATAATAGGACTGGGAGAAAGGAAATTAAAACTTTTATCATCTGTTTCACAAGTGTTTTAAGAATCTTATGGAAATATCCACAGTTTGTAAAATCCTAATGAGCATTGAAGCTTCCTCAAGTACTCCAGGAAATAAGTAGTCCAAGCGAGTGCTCCACACTACTTCATCAGAAAAAAAAAACTTCACAGTAAGACTTTCTCCCTTCATATATTTTTCCTAACTCATTCTTTTCAAACCCCAATACCAAGAAGAGATCAGAAGAGAAATCTGCATAAGCTTGGTTATAATTTTATCAGCATTTCCAATGGGAGCCACGCAAATATTCCCATCCATGCAAAGACAGAGCTTGTTGTTCAGCTAAATTCCTGGATATTCTGCATTTAACTTTTTCTGGCAGGGAGCCTCTGCCATGGCCACAAGCTATGAAAATAAGCAGAGCTCCAAAGCCAACAAGCAGGTGTGTGTTTCAGCTGCTGCCTGGCTGTGGTAAACACACACAGCTCACAGCTGGTTTCGTGCTGCTTGTACTTGGGGCATCTCTTACCAATGATCAACATCCTCCAAGGGACAGAGACATTTCAGCTGCTTCTCCACACACTCCTGGAACACGACCCATCGCCACTCACTCCAAATGCCAGGGTTAATATTTAATTTTTCTGTTCTTTTATTTCTTCACGAGAGCGCTATAAAAATGCCTGACCACACAAACCTGCTCGGTGAAAACAGGATTCATGCCACAGAATCCCTTCTGCTGTATGTTTTTACCAACACTGATGCATTGAAGATCAGTTCTCTGTATTTACAGCAGTACCAATGCATTCTGGCTTTCTCCAAGTGTATGAGTTCAGGGGGATGAGCATCGCTGCCTAACCCAAACATGGGAGACAGCAGCAGAGATTCTGCACTCACTTAATTCTCACCATATTTCACAGCATCTAGTTTTAGAAAAGAAAACAGATACAACCCTTCTCCTAGTGTGTGAATACTGTTTTTAAAATCCATTCCTTCTTTTTTTGTGCTTCTAAGAAAACCTCTTCAGATTTAGTTTATGTAATTTCTAAAAATAGGGCAACTGTAACTTTCTGCAATAGAAACAATAATAAAATTATTCTGCAGAGATGAATTATTTGCTCTGCCTAGAATTCCTCCACAGAGACTAAGAATATTATGTTCCTGGTTCACCAGAAAAAAATGATAATAAAATACCCTGAAATCATCTGAAATCATTTATGAGAATGGCTTGCTGAAGCCCCTGTGAAGACAGCAGACATGAAGATGAAATAAATCAGAAGCAAGGAAGCCTCCCTTTTAAAATACAATTTATGAAATAACAACAAAAGCTCGTATCCAAATTCCAGGCTGGGGACATAAGTAGGAATAAAATCGAGTTGTTTAAAGTTGGCCTCTGGCAGTGGCAGTGTAGGTTCAGTGCTGCTGAGAACCCTCAATACTCATTTATGTCAACAGGCATTAGCAGTTCTCAGGGCAGGATTTAGTGCTTTCACTCCTGGCCTCTGCCAGCCAAACTTCAAGTGCAGGGTGTTACAGCCCAAGTGCACCTTCAGAAATAACACACTCTGCTCTGATGTGCAGCACTAGAGAGCTTGGCTCTTTGAAAAAAACAAAAACAAACAAACAAACAAAGCCCTCTGAAGCATAAATTTGGGCTGTGCACTGTCCTGCCCCAGCTCTGGCAGCGCTGAGCTAAGGCAAGTAGGTGAAAAATCTCCACAATACAAGGCCAAACTGAAAATATTTCCCTAGTGAGGAGGAAAAATAAAAGCTAAAAAGAACTGGGTGGGCTTTCCCAGCTTCAAATGCAGTTGTTTCCCAGATTCTGATGCTCCAAATGCCAGCCAGAACTTGAAACTATTTCTAAGCTCTGTGTCCAGGGCCTTTGTGAGACCTTGCCTAGGTCACCACTACCAAATTTCTTGGCATAACAGAGATCAAAGTGCTTTATGTAATCTGCTTCTGCTCTCTTTGTGCTCCAATGATTTAAGGATGGCAGTCTCAACTGCTCTCAAAAATTCCATGCAGTTCAGGGCAACTTTATAGTCTATGAAAGTAAGAAAAACCCCTAAAAAACAAAATCTTGTCTGAAGAGTCTGTAACATTAAAAAAAAAAAAATTAAAATTAATTAAAAAGGAAGAAAAAAAAATAAACCCTTCAATTCTTGGCTGAAGACCTAAAGGAAGCAATAGTTTTTAATGATGCAAGGGAAAACAAATCTCTTTTTTATGGAAAGTACAACTCCAGTCAACTAAAAAGTGTGAAATCAAATGTCAGTCAAGCAAAAGAGAATGTAGTGCAATGACTTCACTCTTCATTTCATAAAGAAAATGTAAATATAGAGCATTTGATTTCTTAATAGAGATATGTTCTTTTTATTCAAAACTAATTTCTCTTTTAAGCAGGAATTAAAGGTACAATAGCTTATAAGTCAATCCTTGGTTATGTTTTGTTTTCTTGAAGCATCATGGGATATTTTGGCATGAGCAGGTTTTTCTTGGTTATTTCCCCAAATTCAAGTTCCTTTCATTATACAGAGTTTTTGTCATTCAAAGTAAATTCAGTTTATTATTGAATAATACTTGTTTTTTTTTT
This sequence comes from Vidua macroura, assembly GCF_024509145.1. Classification (NCBI taxonomy): domain Eukaryota; kingdom Metazoa; phylum Chordata; class Aves; order Passeriformes; family Viduidae; genus Vidua; species Vidua macroura. The sequence goes on along the minus strand of NC_071585.1, from coordinate 4,579,589 downwards.
ACTACCACTTGAAGCACAGTTAAAGAGTACTCAGAAAGAGCAAAAATTGCAGCTCTGAATTGTTAAAGAACCTGTTCACACAAGACTGGAGAGGGCCAGGGGCCACACACTCTAAGGCCCAAGATGGACATTTTAGTCCAAGCAGTCTTGTCACTGTTCATTTTTCTGTCCCTGAGCTCATCCTGAGAGGATGATGAAGCAAAGTTATCCCCACTGCAACATGAAGTACAACAGGAGCTGTTTCTGTACCAAGCAGAGAGCCAAGCAGGATTTGATGTGTGCATGGAGTGTGCACTGCTCACACCCAAACCCCCACGGTGTCAAGAACAGCATCCTCCCAAAAGTGTCACCAGCCACAGACACCAGAGCAAGCTTTGCCCCCTTTGCCTCCCAGACCCCCAACACCATTTTTCAGCAGATCCAGGGGCACAGCAGCTGATCTGAGTGTGGCTGCACCCACACCTGGGAGGCAGAGGGGTTCTCTGGAAAGCTGGAGCCCCTCCTGGATGAGCCCTTGGCACACGGCAGGAGAGGGACAGGGCTGTGCCAGGAGTCCCAGCCTGGTGCATCCCCACAGCTGCCTGCAAAAATATCTTCTGTGACTTCCATCCTCTGGCACTTGTTACTGTTATTGTGGTGTATAAAATCAAATAAATCTCCTGTAAGATCCTAGCAAAGGACTGGAGCTGTTTAGCAGAGCAGGCTGCTGCTCACTGGCCCCACAATCATGCTGCATTATTTGCAGATGGTTTTCTCTGAAAATTAACCACTTTAACAGTGAAAATGCTCGCCAGCAAATTGGTGTCCCAGCTGAATCATTACAAACACACAATTTTGTGATCAGAAGTCAGGTGGTTCTCCAGAGTTAAATGACTTAATTATTCCACTTTATAGAGCAAAAGATGGGAGACAGCAAAGGACCAGTGGAACAGTTGGTTAATCTGAGTAAAGCCTCGGAAAGGAGCTGGAAAATCCATACATCCCCAAACATGTACAAAGCAAACAAGAAATAGATTACAATGGTTCTCTGACAGCATTTCTATCAGACACAGACACCCAGGAGGAAAAGCAAAGCCCCATCTGCCTCAGCAATGTGTCTCCTTGAGTGGCCAGAACACTTGCCTCAGGTATTGTCCTGCAAGTAAGAAAAATATGGAACTTTCCTGTCTGTGCTAAAGGTTAAATATAAACTACTGTGATTAACAGCCCCTGGCAAAGAGAACAGAACCAGCAAGAAAACATTTAGAAGGTAATAAATAGACATAAAGACCTAGAAATACTTGAACAGCATATGACCTATTACATCACCTATCAAAGACAGGCAATTGAATACCCAAAGAGAACAGCAAGGTCAACTTAGACACATTTCAGGTGTTGAAAACCCAAAGCAATGCTTTGGCTGTAAGCACAGTCCAAACACACTATTCTAGGGACAATATTAAAAATAATCTTCAGATTTACTAGCCATGGTTTGTGAAATGCTGGAAATTATGGACAGAGTTGATAAGAGTTGACAGAATATTTTGAAGATGACAATTCTATTCCCAGCTGCTTTTTGGTTTTGCAAAGCAAGCTAAAACCTTCAGCAGAAATGATTGCACAATTTCCCCAAAGGCTGTTGGAAGGAACTGGCTTGCCCATATAATACATTCTTCTACAGCTCTTCTGGCCTGAATTATCTGGACCAAAAGCCCTGTGCTCCTCCAGCAGTGCCAGCACCTCATGAAGAACAAGCACACCATCAGTCATTAACAGTGCACACATCCTCACCCCAGCCAGGCTCATCCTCACATTGGAATCCAGAGCATAAAACCAGGGAATCCCCACCCCAGCACCATCTTTTGTCTTTGCCTTTAAGCTTAGCTGAGCCTCTAAAGGATCTCACCATACCCGTGCTCACACACCTCTTGGGAGTTTGTCTGAGCAATGTTCTCGGGTTGTTTGCACTGGGCAGCTTCCAGCCAAAGGCTGATCAAATGTATTTGATTTCTCCTGTGGCTGGTGTTTAGCTACCAGAGCCTGGTCCCTCTGCTCACCCTGCCAGTGCCTGGACAGACAGGTGACAGTGACAAAAATGGAACACACTCAGCTCCTCTTATTCCAGTGCTGGGCGCTGGGACAGGTCACTTCTCCCTGAGTTTGAAATCTGCCAGATTCAAAAGAAATGTACAGAACCCAAAGCCTGGTTTTGAGAGAGTTTCTGCATTTTTGGCAGAAATATTCCAACCTGCCTTTCTGCGTATGTGACAGAGTTTCCTAACTAGGCCACTCATTTTAATATGTTTTCACATAACTAACACTAACCAGAAATTATGTAAAGCTCAGCTCTTCTGAATGCATGTAACATCAAAAAATGTGTCAGGTATCTCAACAACAATCTGTTAGGAATAGCAGAATCTATATATAGTTTAATATCTCCTGAGCTCAGATGCATATTAGCAGCCTGTTTTAGCTGTAACTACCACAGCATTTATCATACTGTCATCAAAGTTTGCCCACTCTTTACATATTTGGAATTGTGTCTGTTATCTGATCTGATATTTAGGGAACACTGGATTTTATACACAGTGTACATTTGATCACACTCAACAATTAATGCAAGCTGCTGTGGTATTCCCTATCTCAAAGCTAAAACTCTAAAGAGCAAAATGTTACTCTCAGAAATGAATGCTAACTTGGACTGTTTTCACAGGACAACACTGAATAAATCTTGGAGCTGATTTACAGAGACAGCCCTACCACACAGCTCCTATCAAAAACAAGCAAAACATAAGTCTGGTTTGGTCCACACTGTTTACATTAATTTCTAGTTTGCATCACAAAAATAGATGATCTGTAATCGTGGCCTGTCAGCTTGGTTCAACAAAATGAGTATTTCTTTTAGCTTGTGTATACCTCCACCATCTCTGTATATTGCTTTAATAAAACAGTAGTTAATCTGCCTTCTGTCTCAAAATAATACACCCAAATTTCAGTAATGCTTAATTTTAGTATCTATATGGATGATGAATGACTGAAATATTTACAAGTTTCAAAATAAATTCAACTGCAAGAAAAGAAAAATACTTTGTCTGATCCCGTTTGCACTGCCACAGTGTGTGTTTGTGTGGACAAACACTTTCTGGCCATGCAAGCCTCCTTTGCCTTGGCACTGTCATTTCCTGCACACTGAGACAGGAGATGGATGTTTAGTGCAGAGCATGTCTGGGACTGAGCTCCCAGGGATTTCTTCATCTGTGGTCCAGCTGGAAGAGCACCTCCCCTGCTCCTCCCTCTGCCAGGGAAGAGGTCTCTAAGGGGTGCACAGAGCCTCACAGAAAGGCGTTGGATTAAAAATCTCAAAAGACCCCACAAAACTTATGATCTCAATGTGTTACCTCTTATTAAGGGATAAAAAATGAAAAGTGTGATGGCTCTGCTCATCTTCAGGAATTATCTTACAGAAAAATACATTAAAAAGTAATTGAGATTTTCCCTGTTTGTTCTGTTTTGATATTTAATTCATAGTTGAAAGAGCTGTTTCTCTGAACTTCAGGAAAGAGTAAAAATCTGGTTTATGAAGATGAAAAACAAATACCTACATTTTTACCTTCTCTCACTAAAATCCTCTGAAACAGGCACCACAGTCACATCCCTCATGCAAAACTCAACAGTAACAGAGCAAAGCACAAGGAATCTGTTTCCTTTTATACCAGGAATTATCCTAACAGACCATAAACTAACTTTTTCAAACGGGTACCACCCAACCCTCTCACATCCCATCCCAGGTGGCAGAGAGGAGCACTCAGGCTGGACCTATTGAATTATTGCAAGAAGCACAGGAGAAACGAGTCCCAGCTGAGTTCTCAACCAGAAACCAGCCTGTCCTGTCTCCCACAACAACAAGCCTCTAACAATCTGCCCTCTGGCAGGACTCACTCCAGCACTCCTGTCTGGCACTGGTGACCCCAGCTCTGGCACAGCCCTGCACAGGTGTGTCCCACCCTGCTCAGCAGAGGGCCAGGCTCCCTCCCCAGCCCAGGGGGGATGCTCCTCCTGTGGCAGCCTTGTCCCAAGGGCACGTTGCTGGTTTATGGTCATTTGGTGCCCCAGACCCTTCTCTGCCAGGCTGCTCCCCAGCAGGGCATGTCCTGGTGCAGGGCACGGCTCCTCCCCAGGAGCAGGAAGCTGCTGAGCTCCATTAACACCTTGGCCTTTTTCTCTAGGCTGGGGTCCCTCTTAAATGGTAGCAAAACCATCTGATGGATCAATAACCCCCTTGAATTCGAATTCTGAATCTGGATGCTAAAGCAAAGTTAGATGAACAAACTGAGGGGAAGTTCTGGATTCACTAAGTTAAAGTGAATCTGTAGTCTGCAATTCAACATATTTCCCTTCCACACTACCAGAATGTCTTTCACAGAAATCAAAGATTTCCTTAAACTGAAATTCACTCATACAAGCACTCCCACACTACAGTGTAATCACTAGAACAAGATCTTGCTGAGAAGTTTCCCTTCAGGTCTTCCATCTGGGATTTTTGTTTTACACTTTCCAGTTGTCTGCAGAAGGAATATCTGTTATAGACACAGAAGAACTACATCTAGCAACACCCAGTTATTTAATTAGCAGACTTCTGCTTTGCAGGGAACGAGGTTAGTGGTAATCTAGATAGCTGGCTGCAGTCTGCTCTCTGCAGAGCACAGACTATCAGACACATATTCCTATTCCCCAATTAAGCTCCATGAACTACCTACTCCTTTAAAAAACAAGCAACTTAAAATTTTACCCATCCAGTCTTGATTTTCCCTCCCCCTCACTCCTGCTCTGTCGCTAGTATCTGTTAAAGCTGTCAAATATTCCCTTTCCTGATGCTTCCTAACTTCACAAACTCCTACTGCCTCTGATCTCCAGGCACTCCCCTTGCTTTCACAGACATGCATTGCTGTACACAGTTTTTAAGCTCTCCATTTCTGCATGGATGATTTGCAGAAAAGCTTCCCCATTTGCACCTGTGTGCTAAAGGCTCTGCATTTCACCACCTGGAATTTTCCTCCTTACAAAAACACCGACCCAAAGCTGCAGTACAGCAACACTGCAGCTCAACCAAAATGCAGGAATGGAGGCTGGGGCAGCCCAAATCCCACTCCACAGCAGAGAATGTCCTATTTAATAAGCCACATTAAAAAATTCTCCTTCAGTTGATCCATTAGTGACAACCAGCTCACCAAATCACACAGTTTCCAGCAATGAAGTTTAACATGCAGCAGGAGAAAACCACTTTGTTAGAATGCAGCTGACTTTTCAAAAATACTATTTGCTATGAAGTTCCTTCTCTTTTTTTCACACTGTCTTGTGTGGTTGCATAAAATCTCTCTGCAAAACTGAATCTAACACTCCTTCCATCCGCCTGTTAATTAAGGAAAAACAGAAAATGTGGAAAGATTGCATTATGTTAAAGCAGAATGTGCCAGTTGTATAAGAGCCTTTGGAGAATTTCCAACTCTATTGAAACTTCCCTCTTCAGAGGAATGGGGGGAAAAAGGGGGTCAGGAAAGGCCTAAATTACCTTTCTGATTATGGAAAGGCTTTACACAATTCACATCACACATTGAAAAAAAATCCTCAGAAGCTGAGCAAAGTTTCACAGGAGCCTGAAGCACTGTGAATTCATGAAAAATGAATTTCATCGTCAAAGCTGAGACCAGGAAGAACTGCTCTACATAACAAAAAAGTTCTTAGCTACATTATTAAATCATTGCTTAAAAGATCAATTTATTTCAAAGGGTTGACTCCCTGCAATACAAGTTATCAAAGACACATGATCTAAAAAGAGTCTTTATCAAGCACAGTGCCTGCCTGCTGTAGCTGCAACTGTGTTACAAGTGCAATGCTTACAAACATTTTATGTATTTCTGGTCTTATTTTTATCTAAATGTAGTCATAAGATGTCTGCAAAGCCTGTTATAGACAGAAAATGGCAGCATTGATAATACTGACAAGTGACTTGCCTATTATAATAAAAATTATTGTATATTAAAAAATGCTGGTATTTCTTTAAACTTTTGATATAAAGCATTGGATTCCATTTAGTCCCCCTTCGAAGCCAAAAACTGTAACCTGAAGCACACAAAATAAACTTCACATACCCAACAGCTTTAATCAAAATACACTCTTCAAAGGTTTCCCATCGGTTCCAGAAGACCAACACCAAACACAGAGGTAGGGCTGGAAGGCAGAAATCTCTCCTGCCCTTACAGCAACAACTTCTCCCACACAGGGAAGGAAGCCTGTGCTGCATTTGCCACAGGTTCTGCATGGTGCTCGTGTAGGAAAGAGAATAATTAAAGACTGAAGCCAATTCCTACCCCAGTTCTCAGAAACCACCTAGAAAAAAACAAAGAATCAGAAGATGCAAGAGATTTGCTTCTCAGTGCCACACTCCTCTCCCTCTCCAACCCTTCCACTTCTAATGTTCTCCTGACAACAGGTCAAATTTTAAAACAATTGAAAAGGGGCTAAATTTAAACAATTATACCCAACTGGAGGAAAAAATAAAGGAGACACACAAGGAAAGGATTATTCCCTCTTCCTCTCCTCTGACTGCACCATGTAAGATTAATGTAGACATTTGGCCTATGGATGCTGTTTATATGTAATCTACATGACCAGGAAATGCAACTTTAATTTATAAGATCATACTGCCTCACAGTATCTACCATGTCTTCTGACTCAGCTTTAAAAGACATCACTCAACAGGATTTATGTCTCTCCAGTATTCTCTGTCCATTTGAAAGCACATCTTGCTACTAAAGCACTCAATGATGGATTGCCCATCACCTCCATGCCCAGTTTCTTTAACATCCCACCACCTGTATTTGCCTCTGCTTAGGAGATGGAATTTTGAGAGACTATTTGTGAAATACTCTGATAGAAATCTTTATGATGAGGTTTTGGATTTATAAATAGCAGAGGACCCCCCTTGGTGCTTTGCTAACTGTGCTATTGCTTCCCAGTAACCATGGGAAACCAGATAAAATCTGAACCCATTCATCAAAACAGAAAATACTCCTCCTGTCAGTTCAGGAGGTTGTGCTTGTAGTATCGAAGCCAGTGAACAGAAGGTCATTTCCTACTGTTACAATGTTACACCATTTATTACATCTGCCCATAGCAAGCCAAAAACAAGCAGAGAAGAAAAACAATCAGCCATCCAAAATAATAACAGTGATCATAAAAGAAAATCTCTTTCTCCTTCTGTTTAGGGAACACTGGCATTTCTGAAACAGAATCACAAGTGTTTGTCATGACAAGCCCTTCACTCTGTGCTGTCTCACAGGCAGTAACTATGAAGATGAAGTTTCCAATACAATACAATGTGCAATAGTCTGTTTATAAAATAGAGTAGGCTTATCCTCACAGTGGCAGCTCTAGCTTGATAAAATTAGCCTAAGTAATTTAGAGATGTGTGCACAAACCTGTTTCGTTTGGTGATTCAATTTCCTAATAATCAGCTACAAAGGAAATGCCTGGAATGCAGCACTGACAGGAGACTGCAGAGCTTTTATAAAAGGTGGGTTTAATTGCAATATAAACCCTCAATTCAGTCTACAAAGACCTGCACACAACAGTGTGTTACCATCTACCCATTTATAAAGACATTTTCTCCTAAGTTTGTGCTAAACATCAGTTCCTGCTCCAAACACTACCAGGCTGTTTCTCCTGGGTCTCTTGTAGCTGCTCGGAATTGGAAAGCTCCAATACAGGCTGCCTTTATTTTAACATCTGCTGTCAAAGTTTGCTAGCCATAATAACTGCAGTCATGCTCCAAGAGGAACAGAGAAAGGGAAAATAGAGGCTCACTCCCCATCCTCAGTTTGCCACCACTAAGGAATCCATTGCTTGGATAAGCTACTACAGACAGGGCAGTGCCTGCTGTTGTGATATACCAGGCATAAGCTGGAAACTAAAATAAACAGGGGGACTATAAAAATTTCCAGTTAAACATACAAAGTGCTGGAATGCATCAAGACCCACATCTTCACTGCTCAGTGGCTGAGGGTAACCAGGGATATTTTCTGCAGGACTGGCTTTCAGCATCCAGGTATTGAGTTGTACTTTCAGGAAGAAGGAATCCTTTTATCTCCCATCACAGTGTTTAATTCACAAAACCTGCTGTAAAAATCATTCAGTGTTAGGCATAAATCTTGTTTCAAGAAAAATTATGTCTTTGTCCAATATAACTTCAGTTTTTAACTGGAAATAACAAAACTTAAAATTTATGCATGACCACATTTAGTCCAAGTAAACGGTTCACCTTGAATTGACCAGCTTTTGAATCACAGGAGGCCATTCCACAGCCTACCTTCTGCAAGTTTTCGTGTGGAATTGGAGACAAATGTGCTTTTATGTAATAAATTTTTCATTATATATATCAACTTTTTGGAAATACTGGGAGACAGAGCAGATGAATTAATCAGCAAGACTCAGCTGGGTGGCTGGTTGTGTAATATGCTCCTAATAAAATTCATACAAAAGTTTATATATTTGTATAATAGTTTACTGTATACCTGTTACACACACTAAGTCTGCTCAAGAAGAAAACCAATCCAAGTAAAATCACTGTGTTTGTTGCTATTATTGATGTCATGATGTGATGGGAAGACAAAATCATACCAGCCACAGCCAAAATGCATAAAACCACACCAAGGTAACTGGGCCATTAGTACTTGCTGAATTTTTCTCCCTCATGGTCAAGATTTACCAAAATGCTTCAGTGAAGACTAAAAAAAATCACTTGAAAGCAGCATTTCCATTGACAGATGAGATCCTACAGTAGCAAGCATCATTCCTACATGAGTACACTGGAGCTATGCAGTTAGAAAAACAAACAGTGCAGAGCTGTAGTTTATACAAAGAGCTGAGCTTTTAAAGTGTTTAACTAGGAAATAATTAAAACCTAGCAATTTTTTCCTCCAGAGGGGAGTATCAGCCTTATCTGCGGGCTCAGCAGGGTTTTCTCTTTATTTGCTGCTTGTCAGAGTTACAAACTTTCAGTAGGAACTGGACCAGTCCTGGTAATTTAGTAGGAGATAGAGATCTGTGAAGCCAGATGGTAGCTCACATTCTAACAGTTACAAATTGCTAAATTGGCACAGGAAAACCAGACAGTTATCAATTCATTATGATTATTCCAGGTCTCCCATTCCTTCTCTCCTTGATTCTTAACTCTTTAAGCCAACCCAGACAGACATTTTAGGCCAGAGCTGGTAATTTTCATACTCCAGGTAGGGCCAGGTGGAGTGATGAAGGAGAGATGGTTGTTTTAGATAATCTGAACACGTGCTTTTGCCTGGTTTGTGCTCAGGGGAGTATTCAGGGCAGGATTCAGTCCTTTCAGCTACAACTTCACTCTATAAACGTAAATGTTTTATCCATCATAAATCTTAACAACTTAAGAAAGTCTCTATTTCAGTAACCTTTATTTTTCTACTACCCTAAAAATTTCCAGGTTCCAAAAACTGTTCATGTTTCACCATCCAAAGCACAAATACAATAATTGATGCCGCCACCACCACTAACAAAACCTCCCATTGTTTCTTCTGAGTCACTGCTAGGCTGAAAAACATATTTGCTGAAATTTGACCAAGTTTGATGACCTTTTCCAGCAATCAATAATCAAGATAGAAGGAAAAGGTGGTCTGCTTGACCTTTCAGAAGTGTATCAACTTTATTTGGCCAGCACAGCTTTTAAAAAGCTATTTTAGTTTCCAAGGCTCAGACTTGTTGCCCAGACTGGACGTTTCTGTGCAGTGTCTGCATTAGTCTCTTTAAATGCTCAACTGCACAGGACAAGCTCAGAGGAGGAAATGAATTCACAACAGGAGATCCTCTGGTTGATTAACTTCACCCTCAGTGGTGGATGTCAGTCATGTTAATTGGAATCAATACACAGCAGTTAAGGGGGCACAGGGATAATCAGGCAGGGCAGGGACAGGCCCATCACTTCTTAAAATAAGCTATCTGTTAACAACTTACAGTGGCATGTGACAAACCTTCCCTGCAAAGGAATGCAAGGCATCTCTAAAATTCCAATTTAACACACAAATAAAGTTAATTTGGCAACACTTATCTTGCAATCTAGCAATAAAGGAAACAGTCATTACAAATTAAATCAATGCTAAACTGATCAAAGTAGAAAAATGAGAAATTAGGCTTCCAGAAAAGCTTATAGGAACTCCTTGATCCAAGTTGTACACAGAATAAAAAGAGAAGCTGTAGTCTCAAAATCCTAACACAGATAATTTTAATTATACCCAGCTGAAATTTTATTGTACACCTAAGGCTGAAATTCAACACACAGTTTTAAAACTAGTAATATGTCAAAAGATGAAAAAGGAATAAAATCTGAAGGTTTTTCCTACTCTTCAGATGAGAAATCACTTGAGAAACCCACTAGAACAGTCACATCCTAAGCATCTCTGGCATCTGCAGTTTAGCACCAGGCTTTCCCAATCCCTCTGCAATCCAGCCTGGTCTGCAGGGCAGACACCTCTCTGCTATGCTGTATGCAGAAAACCCTCTGGAATGCATCCCACCAAAGAATTCCTGTAGAAAAACCCAGTTCTGTCCATCACTCCGTTCATTACCCTTCCCTAACACCTCACCTGGCACGGGCACACAGGTGACACCTGATGTGTGACACACCTGATGTGTGACACCCATGTCAGCTCCTGCTGCATCACCTCACACAGCAGGGAACTTGGTTTCACTACAACAGCAGGACAAGTAACACACAAATACTACACAAAAAGGAACAAATTAACCTTTGTTCAAAGGCCTCTATATCTTTACTCCTTTAGGGAGTGAAATGAATGCCAGATGTTTCATTGCAACATCTTCATACTCTCAACTACAGAAAATACCTCCAAGACAAGATCAGATTGTTTTACTAGTTATTATAAAGGCATCAAGTCATATTTAACAGATTTATGAAATCTGGAGCCATCTACATATTAGCATTCTCCCCATTAAACTTACCCCAGCCTAACCAATTAAGTGCACAGATTAAGATCACAGGTCTTTCCTCCTCGGACCTACCCATGGACTTTGTGGAATCTGGTTAAGCACTTCAAGTTGGGAGGTTTTCTCTTGGCCTCCTTAGTCATTAGAAAGTGTAACAAGAGTGAAGAAAATAAGGGCATCCTATTTTTTATTGTCACAACCAACTGATCGTCCCTTCTGCAAATACATTTGACAGAGCTGAGCTGTCAAAAGAGAGCTTGAGTGACCAAGAAGCAATGATTACAATGATTACTTCAAAATTACAGTTCTGCCTCCTGTTTTTCTACCATCTGCCAGTTCTAAAACACCAACTCCTCATCAAGCAGGCCAGTCCTGCTGTTGTAGATGGCAGTGTCATTCCATCCACTCGGATATGATGGGAAAGGGAGACATTCAGTCTGCTAATGCAGGGAAAAGGGCTTTTTCCAGCTACCAAGCTCGAGGCCACGTGCACAGTGCAAGGAGACCTTGTTTTAAGGCAATTACAAAGAAAGATGACTGGTTTTACCATATCTTGGGAACTCTGAAATCATAACTCCCTGGGCTTACACATCCAGGTGTCATCTGTTCCTCTGAAACCACGTACCAGACCAACAGAGCGTGTGGAAGACATTCCAAAGAAATACTGGACTATTTAGGGCTATCAAGGCATTTCTGAGGAAGTGATCTTTCATCACCACCTGATGCAAAACTGCTGCTTTTGTCTGCTGCTGTTGTGGTGTCAAGCTTTTATTTAAGCATACTGTTTGCCTAATTTAAGGTGGTTTTCTGAAATTGGTTCTATCTTGAGTCAGAACGTGTACATGGAGTGTGGCAGAGCTCACACAGGTCTGACACCCATCAGGAGTTACACCACATCTTCCTCAGAGAAAGTTCCCAGGCCTCATGTCAAGCTGCTGAGTGCTCTGGCCAGAATAACCCACTGCATGATCCAGTGAAAGTCTGTGCTACCTCTTGACTTTCAGCTCCTTTGTATATAAAAACACTAAAATTACCACACACAACCAAATACATTTTGAAGTCAATGATCTTCAAAAGAAATGTTGTACTTAATGCATGTCTTATAAAAAAGGATCTGTCCACACAACAGCCATATCTGATTGCAAACCAGGCATTACAGCTTTGTGATTCTTTGGGCGTTTAGTTAATTTTATCCACATTCCCACATCAACTATCTCAACAACAGACAGAATCATCACTTGCCAAGGAAGGACTCAGATGTCAGCCCAAGGGACTTGCCTACACAGGCTATATAACAGCACTGAATGTTCAGGGTATGATATAACAATGCTAACTGGATTTCATCACCTCACTACAGTCTTCGGCTCTCAGCAAACAAAGCAGAGAGCTGGGCACTTCTCACAATTACTGTTAAGTACTGGTAGAGCTGGTATGGTATTTTCACTGGTTCAATGAAGTATAAATGAAGATGCATTGGCTTCAGCAAATGCTTTGCTTTCAGACAAAATTCATATGAGATAGTTTTAACATTCACACTACTTATGCTACTCTTTTATTTAATAACTGTTTTCTCCAACTAATGGAAGTGATCTGGCAAGGTACAGCAGCCAGGCTGTGCTTGAAAAGAGCAGCAAAATTATCCTTTCCTCATGTAGAAATCCAATTTATTTTGCTCTGTTTGCCCAATTGAGGTGAAATCTTCGGGCATTTCACTGTAACAGGACCACATGTGAAGCACCCCACTATCCCCTACACCCTCCCTTTATCCCAGGGATAAGCACAGCAAAGCAGACAATCAAGCCCAGCATGAAATCGCCCAGGAGGGCTTGCTGAAATCCCTGCAGCAGCTGGGGGATCCTGGATGGTGCTCTCCGTGCTGCTAAGAGTCAAATGCCTTCACTTGAAAACATCTGTCAGCCCCTCTGCTTGCTGGTGGCCACACTTGCCTCTTCCAGCTGCAGAACCCACTGAAGTCCCATTTACATCCTGGAGCACTCAAATGCAGCCCTCCTGGCTAGCCCAGCCTATTTCCTGATTAATTCTGGCATGCTGAGTGATGCTTGCTCACTTCCAAAGGGCAGCCACTGCACATACAAGGCAATCCAACTAAATCCAACTAAACTGGGAAAGACAACAATATCTGCATGAGTCTCAGTTAAATCACCAGTGTTAGACCTGCAGCAATCCAAGCATCACACCAACCAAAGAAATACATAAAATAATCTTTTTTCAATGGTTTTACATTAATGGTTTCTAACAATATCAATGCAACTAGAAATAGAGAAGAGACCAAGGAAGTAATCTTAACACATCACAGTAGTACAAAAGAGCTGAATGTCAAATTTAATAGCTTCTGAAATAGCAAGTTAGAGGTGTGATGGAATTCCAGCCAGCTTCTGAAGCAAGGAACTTCTCTTCTAAACCAAATCAAGACCAGGGGAATGTTCTAGGATTTTAGTCCTTAACTTGGAATACTTTCTTAAAAGTATGCACAGGTAAAGCCAAAAATGAAACTTAATATTTGTATGCTATCAGATACTTTTCTATTATTATTTTTACTCAAACTATTAAAAAGCTACAGCAATTAATTTCTAAAAGAAATATTTGAACTGAAGGGATATTTGTCAACTTACAGAAAACAGTAAGGATTTTTGTTCCACCATCCCAAACTGTTTCAATCAAAACCCGTGTCTTGTTTTGCTATGTCAGCTGTATCATACCTAAACTTTTATATCTAAATCTTACAGCTATTTCTATGGTTGGCTTCATTAACTGGAAAGGATTAATAGTAAGCATTTTGCTGTTACTGCAGGTTCAAGTATGAATGTTTTCTGCACACTGAAGAGCAGCTGCTTCTAACTAAACAGTGGAAGTGCTCAGAAACATCTTGGCATGGGACTGAGCCTGCCTGGGTCAGCACCAGGGCCTCCACCACCTGGAGAGATGTGAGGAGATTTGGGGGAAGCAGTGCCAGGGCTCCTTCGGGCTGGAAGGGTGAGAATTAGCTGTCCTTACTGGCTGAAAACATTTAAATTACCTTGGGAACGGTTAAATGCCTCTATAATTGATGGATGAAACCTGTTTCTCCCAAGGCAAGGGGCATTTGCACCTCTGGCCTGTAATTGCATTGATGTTTCCTTCTGGAGGAGCTGAGCCTGTTACTGACATCAGCAATCACACAAAAGCAGTTAACTGAGGAATTCCTAAACTCAAAAAAGAAAAAAAAAAAAGCTCAAACAGCACCAGATTTGACGAGACAGGTTTCCTATTAAGTGAATCCACACAGTATGAGCAGTCACGAAGGTAAAATAAATTAAGTAACGTAAAGTAAAATATTTAAACATTTAGTTAAAAATTGGCAAAGTTATTCAAAGCCATTTCACATCCACACAAAAGACTGTAATCATGACCAAGGGCAGACTCTCCTAGCATACCTGAACATGGTATTTCCTGGACCGGTCCAGCATCATGTGAGCAAACTGCAAATGGGACTCAGCCCAAGTGCTGCTGCTGTTAAACACTCAGTGCTGCTTCTTCGGGGGTTCCACATTACAGAAGATGGCATTTAATTCAAATTGAGCAACTTGAAAAAGGTAACATCATGATTGTTCATCCATAAAATAAACATAGGACCGAGGTATGAAGCTGAGAGGAACATGAGCCTTCTCTTCAAAGCAGTTGACTCAGGGCTTACTCGAGAACTTTGGGGTCTTTTCGCAATTTACTTCCTTTAAACACAAACCATATTTTTATTGAACACATGTGATACTCCATTCTTGATTGGAGTCTCTAAATATTATCTTAATAAAAGCAATACAACTAAACCCAAATACGATTTTTGTATTGCTTCTGAAATTTATAACAAATCATCTGAAGTATGAAGAGCTGCAAATTACAGGATTATCTGGGATTTAAGTGTATACAATTTACATTCTGACAGATTACAGTGAATCAGCATTACAAAGATCACATCCTAAATTGGTTTTTTAAACATTTCTTTTATCTCAGCATTAGTATGTCAGCTATAGGTTTTAGAAACAAAGTTAATCAATCAACACTGAAGTATTGTCGGGATTTCAGGGCTTGTCTGTTGCCTGTTCATTAAATCTCATCCTTCATTCTTCTTTGGGGATTACAAAATTTCTCTGAATTATTTTTGCCTCACCCTATCCTAACTGAAACTAAACAGAAACAACATTAAGTGTCAGTCCAGGCTACAACAGGCTCAGCCACACTCCACCAGGACCAGGCTTCCTACACCCCCTGCTCCAGCATTACAAACCAAGATTTAGATTTACAGAAAGGCAACTGCAAGGGGCAGTGGCCTGAAGAGAAAAAACACATTGAGAAATTTGCTCTGACAGGTGGGTAACAGGAGTTAAACAAAGTATTCAGGGAAGAATGAAGTACCTCAAAGTAAAAGTCAAACACGTCTCCAGCAGGGAGTCCAGCAGGAAGGAATGAGGAGGAGCAGCAATGTTCTGCAGGATAAGGTCAGAGAGTGTCTGGTCACCTCTGCAGCCCAGCAGCTCCCAGGCTGGTTTTTCCATGTTCAGCAAGGCTCCAGCACACCCACTGAGCCCTCAGATCCCACAGGGACACAGGGAAGGGATGGGATCAGCCACCCCACCCCACATCCAGAGATGTCCTGTGAGGGCTGGGGGTCTCAAGCAATACCTGGAATGAGGGAGAGAAGCCAACTGCCTGGAAATGCAGACTGGAGAACTGTCAGGCACAAGAGAATCATGTGCATGGGGCAAATCCGGTTCCTACATGCTTTTGGTCTGACAAATCCCAGCTTAGACACTGTTTTATGTCCTATGGATTAGTAAATCAGACAAATGCTTGCCCTGTGACAATGAGTTTGGTTATCTCTAAATATTCTCCAGTCAGCCTGAAACAACATGCACAGGGGTTGTGTCCCCTTTAACATGCACGTTTACCCTGTGAAAAATGGACTGATGGCAAAAATTTATCTAGAGCATCCTAGGAATACTGCTGAAAGGTGTTTAACTCCAGTGCTAGGATTAGAATATCCCTCACAGCCAGGACATGAATGTCATGTAGAAGCTGCCTGGCCCAAACCACAGCCATTAAATGACACTTTGTGCTTTAAGGAGGAACTGAAAGAGAAGAATGGTGCTATCAGGTAACTCACACTCTCATCCAGCCAAAAGCAGCTGCTACTTCCTTTCCTAGATGCAAAGACCTGAAAGAAGGGTAAAAAACCAAAACATTTTTCTGTGTGGGTCAAGTAGTCACAGAATTCCTGCATGCACATCATGATTTTACTTGCTACAGCTCAACTGCAGCATCAACCTTTCATGTCTCTACCTGGTTCTTCATGACAATGTGGAACTAAAGACCAGATTTTACTCACTGTCTACTCTCGTTTTTGTACTCTTCTCCCACCAATTTAACAAGGTAAAAAGCAAGACAGAGCAGGCTGAGCTGGTCACAGAAGCACAATGCTCTGAAACCATAGCAGAGGAAAATGTCCAATTTAGTCAAAGTGTCATTAAAGCAGCACAAAGAGCTGTTTTACCACTTTGAGTCAGCTCGTGACTCTTAAAGCACAGAAATTTGTCTGACAAATATAGAATACATACAAATATAGAATACATACTCTCAAATGACTAGCTAATTTGGCCAACTAAATAGAGATAACACTCAACAGCTGAATTCATGCACATGCCAAATCTTCTAAGAGTGGCACCCACTGCAGAGGTGGCTGTGCACTGGAGAAAACATTAAACCACTGCCATATCTAAGAGCCCGTTGACAAAGCAGCTTGTGAAATCCAGTGCTTTTATATCAATCAAGCATTCTAAATCAAACAAGTGTTGGGTTTTCTTGGTGGAGAGGTAGGGGCTATCTTGGTTTTGATTTTGAGGTTTTTTTGGGTTTTTTTTTTTAATGAGCCTACATTTTTATTCAAGCACTTCATATATTTCTCATTCTTTAAAGGTAAAACTACTTATACTCACAGTATATTTGCTTAAGAGTAACAAGAACTTGATTTGGAAATATCACCAGTGTCAGCTGCAACGATGAGGAGACAATGAAACTTTGGAAGGGGCTGAGCCTTACTACTACCTGGAGTTCTTTAAATTCTTGTTCCTACAATCACTTTCCTGGGGCAAGCAGGGAGTGGAATTTCTCATGCTACTGAAGTCTTTCATTATTGATAACTTTAGGGGAAGGGTTCTTTCCGCTCCATTTGATGCCCAACCCTATTTCACAGCACCTCAGCCTTCCTCAGCACAACCCCCTTGCAGCCACCCTGGATACACAAAGCGTGCAAGAACTGGTTGGGGCAGGGCACTGCAAGTTCCCTGTGATGTCTTGCCCTCTAAATCTGAATCCCTGTCAGGGTTTAAACCTGTGAAATGCAGTGGGAATTTAAACAATGATTCAGTTATGGGAGCAGGTGCTTGTTCAACTTGCTGAATGTTCATCCTGCTGTTAACAGCTTACACATTTATACTACAGTGCATGAAACAGTCAAGTCCTAGAAAGAGTATAAGGTGTTAACAACCACTACAAAATATTTCTGTAAGGGTACATTTCCTCCATTTCCCATCAACATAAATTCTGACAACAAAACCCAATATTAATCCATGCACTCATTCATCTTCAGCATCTGCTTTTAATTTACACATTAATAGAAGGCTACATTTCATTATTAAGTTTTTCTTATTAGTGATTGAATCAATATTTCTGCCCCTTTGGCAGTGTCAGTTCATTAGTTTCCTGAAGCTGATTAAGTTTATTCTGCTGCTTCAAAAGGAGCCCATATTCTATTTACACAAACAAACAACACAGAACACGCTGCTTCACAGACACTTCATGGCACATCTGCATCTCCTTAAGTGGAATCACTTCTTCATTAGCAGCAGTTCCCCTCTCACAGGCTGAGCCAAGCCTAATCCACAAGGAACCACACCAGCCTGGTGGGTACTCAGCACACTCATGTAACCAAAGACCATTTAATTAATTGGCAAAACCACACCATGCCCATGGCAATGCAATGGTTCTTATTCTGTCACCCCAAATTATTTTTTCTACCCCTTTACTGAAATGAACTTTACACTTATGACTTGGTGCAAATTCTTAGTTACAAAGTCCTTGGAAATACTAAACACCACAAAGTGTGGAGCAAATCCCAAAGAGCAGCACTTAATAATGTTCATTTGTATTGTCAAAAGCCAGTGCAGACATTTTTGCAGCCAGAAAGCAGCTTCTCACTGAGGGGCACACAGAGCCGTGCTGACGTTTTTCATGGACCACGGAAATTTTTAGGTTACCCCTAAAATTCCTCTGCAGTTCTAGGAGTGAGGAAAGAGGCTGAAATACAAATTCATGATGATGGGAACATTTGAATACCTGATCCTTTTGGAAATTATTTGCAGCAAATATACTGTCCTTCTCCCCAGCCAGAGATCAGAGCTCTGACAGCACAAATTACCGTGTGAGCACTCCATAACCCCCTGCACTGCACAGACACTGGGCTTGGCCCAGTCCTCTTCACTGGCTGACTTTTCACAGCAGGAAGCACACACACACACACACACACAAAGTGCTGCCTCTGCCCAGCCCGGCGTGGAAAACACAACTTGAAATATCTTAATCAGGATGGCTGAATTTTGAGGGGGGAAACTGTATTAGAAGGGCAGGACCAACAGCTGGCATGCAGTCTTTTTTTCCTTTCATCACAAGGCCTGCTATCAGGACGTCCCAGGGAAAGTAACCAGAGGCACACTGCAATGCATTGGGAGCACATGTACCACAGAGTGTTGGACTGAGATTATTCACTCATCCCTTGCAAGATGAATTCTCAACTGGCACTCCATTTTCAGGATTTCTGAGAGTTTGGGCTGGTGGGTTTTGGTTTGGGGATTTTTGTTGTTGATGGTTTTTAAAGAACATTAATAGCTGTCTAAATGAAAGTTCAGCTGAACTGATGCAGTTATCAAGCAAATAGTGTAAATGATGAACAATATTCTTTAGTAACTTTGAAAACTGAGAAATATGTGAAAGTCAGTTTACACAAACAACAGCTTCTGTAGCTGCATAAAGGGAGGCAAACAGCTGACAAAAACACATCACTTCTGTGCTTTCAAATAATCTGTTCTGACAGTGTCACAGCAGAGCACATACATTAGTGATTTCTCATTTGTATCAGCCTCACTGGTGGAGAATCCAAATTAATTTCCCAACTAAAGCAAACCACATGTGTTTTTTACCACTTCCTGGCTTTTGGAAAAGCCCAAGTCCACCTATGATTCCCAGCTTATGAACCAGCTTCACTGTTTCCTTTGGAAGATGACAGGAATCCACTAATGATGTTAATGACTACAGAGTTTTCAAAATGGAGACAATTACTTCTTTCAGTCTCTAAACAGGTAATCAGTTGTGACCAACTTTTCTCAATTTGCTAACAATCAGTAAGTCTTAACTAAACATTTAAAAGCATAAGGACTTCATTTAAAAGTTTAAGTAGAATCAGTATAAAACTTAAATGACACCATCTGTTCTTAGCAGACCACATTCTTTAAGTGTTGGAAGTAGAACAGGGCCATATAGCTCATCAAAAAATAGCAAACTGCATGCTAAAATTAAGATATTTCCTTGAGATTCAACTCCAGAAATATTCTGAGGCACCTTCTTGATTATTATCTGAGGCACCTTCTTAATTATTATCTACTAGCAAAGGGCAACATGTTCATTCATTTAGGGTTTATTACATAAACCACTGAAGGGCATAGGAAAAAAATCCCACTGGGATTATAGAGTGAGAAAAATAACTATAAAAATGATGTACAGTAAAAAAAAAACATGCTTTAATTTGTTCTGTAAAATCAGAAAATGTGTACAAGGATTTAAGTGTATGAAAATATAGACAGTGTTTTAATAAGCTACAGAGAAAAGAAACAGTAAAAAGAAGTTTTACTCTGAAAATCAGCACTATTAAATTGGTAACTTGAACATAATTGTAATCAAGTTGCAGAACAAATAAGCATTTTTTTAAAAAAATATTGAACAGCTTAAATTATTCTTCATGTTGCTACAACAAGGGGCAAAGGAGTTTTTCACAAAATGGAGGCACATTACAGCATCAACCACAGCAAGATGGATACACTAAAAATGAAAGTCGGGTCCGTCCGTACTACAACAGCAATACGAAAACATGTGGCGTGTTCTATAACATTACAATTTGGTGTTTTGAAAAATAACCCTGTATAAACCACAGGGCAAATAAACTGCAGTGTGTGTCCCACATGAAGAGTCAGGAGCTGCCTTCCCCTCTGTGATGGTGGAAACTCGCAGGCACACACCACAAACCATTCTGCTTCTACCCCTGAAGATTGCACTCAAATGGAGATGGAAGTTTAAGTTCTAGCAGCAGCTACAGCCTTGTTGTTTGCTCTCCAGTCAGACCAACCCTTCCACTATCCAAAGCACTTGCAGTAGAATACCTGAATTCCTTTTCCTTCAAGTATTTGCTTTCTTATTTACCAACTTTGTTCGAGCATTATTTGAAATCCCAAGCATACTCTGCTAAAAGTTTGTTAGAATGACTGCCAAGCAGGGAAGTTAAACCCATCCTCCCTCACCTGAAATCATCCCAGTCTACACCTGAATTCAAGGAGAATGTGCAGCCCATGAGAACAAGCAATGTCTTTCTCAAAAACACAAACCCCTGTGCTGTTCTTTCCGTGTTTTAGTGAGACTTTCTGAAGCAAGTAAACCCTGTAAATCACAATTTAGAAGACAGGGGTGAGCAAGGTGAAGGTCCAACACTCCCACTGGAGCACCAAAGCATTCCTGGGTAGTTTGGGGTGACAGCAGGGGCAAGGGGCTGCAGGTGCAGCCCAATTCTGGCAGCTCAGGAGACAAGTCACTTTATAAACCTTTGCCCCCACTCTGTCATCTGCACAATTTGTAGAAAAGCATTTTCTACAATGAAAGTTTTCTACAATTTTCTACAGTGAAAGGATCCACACCACATCCCAGTTACAGCAACTGTTCTTTCTGCATAAATGGAGAAGAATCTGCAGACACGTTTGCAACCTAGAAGTGGCTTGGTTTAGATTTATAAACCTGCCTTAACCCACTCCACAGCATTATTGCACTCACATGTGTAAAGCTTTCCAGGAGCACAAAGACACAAAGTAAATTAACAGTACAAATGTTTGTGCTATGATGTGTATTTAATATTACAGTTTTAATACAGACTCAGCCACATCACAGTTTGCACAGCGTTGGGTTTTTCCAAGTTAAGCCTTCTGAGTTTTCACTATATGCTCATGCTGGAAAACCTCCCATACCAAAATTATGGAGAACACAAAATAGACTTGAGTCTATTTTAAATCACTGTCACATCTCTGGTCATAAAGATCTACACACTTAAAATGCACCAAGCCCAGCACTCGATATCCTCATATCCTCAATATCCTAATGACCAGCACACCATATCCACCTGGCAGCACTCTCTTCCATCAGGGAAGCTGGAATAGGCATAACAAGCATCAAATCCCCACCCAACCAGATCTTCTTCAGACTACAAAATGTCAGGAGCAAAGTATTTTCAGAAAACCTGCAGACTCCACAAACTTGGCACCAGTGTGTTTGAGAGCCCAGTCCCAACCCCCAGAGAGCAAGGCTGCATTTCCACACACAGAAAAAGAGCAGGAACAGAGGGGCAGGGAACAGCTCCTCCCTGACTGAGATCACCCCCATTTCCTGCTCTCACAACTCACCTCTGAAGCATCAGTTTACTCCCCACACCAACAAATACCCTCCTTGCAACCTCAGACTTGTCTTTTCCACTGGTCAGGAAAGGAGTCTCTCCTTAGTTACTCTGTTTTCTACACAACAGGATAATCCATTACTAGCTCTTAGTAACCATCATATAAGAAAAAACATTACCTGTTCCACTTTTGAAATATTTTTGATTTATCTTCAGTCCACTATGTAAAAATAAAGTCATTTAACCTCTGCCTGATTTGTCAGTCTGTACCCTACAGGCTTTGGGACTGAAATTCCACCAGGTAGTTTAGTTTGTTGGTTTCCATTCTAGTAAATCTGAAGATACCAACTGCTGTTGAAGACTATTATATTCTCATTCAGAAGTGGACAAGAAGCATTTCACACTCATTATATAATTTTCAATGCTGGTACATTTACATTCTTTATAGATTACATTATTGATTTTCCCTTTTGTTTTATAGAAACAAAGACATTTATGTTACCATCACTTCATTTGTAAAAAGGCTGTAAATGAGACACAAGTGAGATGCATTGCCTGGAAACTGCTAATATGAGAATCAAAACATGCTGAAATACCTGAATACAATTATTTAGCTATGATTGTAATTAGCTGTGCTTAAATCATAGTAATGAACTAATGGAGTAGTTCTCATGCAGAGGAAGTCAAAGGAAATCCATTACAAAGCTAATTAAACGACAGTCTTTAAGAAGAATAATGGTTTTTTCTCCCTATTAGGTCACACAAAGTAGTGAACTGTCTGCTTGGAACATTTCTGCCAGCAAGAAATGGCACTCCCCTGTGCCTGTAAATCCACAATAAATTTGCTTTAAGAGAGCCTTTTACTTCAACAAGAGACAGGGAAAAAAAATTTGTTCTATTTTATGTGTGGGCAGAATAAAAATAGGAGGAGTATAATTATTATAAAGACAAAACCCAAAGCACTGGGTCAGTCAGGCAGGAGCCAGCCCTGTCCCTGCTCCTGCAGGGCTGCTCTTCCCCCAGCCCCAGTGGCCCCCTCACACCACTCTGCCAGCCTCAAGGAAAACTTCAGGAAAGAAAACAACCTCCAGTTGTTCATAATTTAACCATATTAACTTTACTGAAGCCTATAATGAATTATTTGAGTAATGACTTGTAATTGACCCAACAGATAAAGATTTATGGAAGATTCAACAAGGGAAGTAGAAGCAAATATCTGAGCAAAATTCCACTGCCGTTTTTTTGGATGGGGGTGGGGGAAAGAAGAAGGAAAGAAGGAAAAGATGCCTAGAAGGGAAACACAGCTCCTCACACATTGGTTACAGCAAGGAGCAGAATGATGAATGTCTGTGCTGTGCTGAAAGGGCACATGACAAGAATATATTGTTCTCACCTGTGGACCTCTACTTTTCTCGGATTTTAATGAATCATAGTCCTTTCAGTCCACTTGCAAGTCTCAGCTCTTTACTCTCTGTACAAGACTAACATTTCTGTTCCCAGCATTTGTAGAACTGCTGTTGACTGAAGAATTTATGACTCAGCCCAGCTGACAGCATGCTGGAAACAGAAGAGATTTAGTCTGTCTTTCTCTACATTCCCAACAACATCTCATTTTTACTCAGGAAATATTCATCATTTTGGAAAATGTTCCCCCTGTTCCTTTAGCTGCAGCATGGCCAAGGAGTCAAAGAATAAAATTGTGCTACACATATAAAAACACACACTTACTGAGAGATTTTATTTAGAACTTTCATTATAACCATAGTCACAGCATGAAAAGTAAGTTCAGTGTGCCATCACCAATGCAAAAATTCAATTTCAGGGTGCAATAAACACTTTACATGTCTCTCCTTTAAACTGAGTTTAACAGACACATCTTTCTGCATCTGTCCAAGTCCTGACATCTAATGGGGATTGTTAATGTTTCACCATCCCACTGCACTTGATAAATAAGCAACTGTCAACCCAAAAAACTACCCAGAGGTGTTTCACCACCCTCCAAGGTTAATTAAAAACAAAGAGTAAAGGGTGTAAAGCAAAACTTGGGGTTTTGAAAAGCTTTTCCTTAGTTTCTAATAAACAAAGAATATGGCAACTACTGTATCTTGATGCAACAAAACCATCAAGTCTTTTATTTTAAAACTCTGTACAGAGGTGTACAGTCAATTCTGTGCTTTTCCCAGAAGTCAACCCTCGCTTCCAGGTAAATCCTGTATTCCAGTAGAAAAGCTGCAGCTTTGCAGCCATTTGAAGCATTTCAGGTTTGGTATTTGTTGCCAGTGGTCACCATTTTCATCACACCAAGGGCAGAGACTGCAGGTAAGGTTGGTGTAAGCCAAAGAGATGTTCTACACTGAGCTACTGATGGAAGAAAAGTAAATACTGGCACAGGAGCAATTATAAGTAATAGATTTTTGCCCATGACCACACAGTCAAGCACCAGCAAATCTGTAAACAAGCCACTTTTCCTGAATCCCAGTGCAAAGTCTTGTATGATTAAAGTGGCTTCCTTCTTTCTATTTTAAGACTCATGACTAAAATAATACCTCTTACAGTGATAATGGAAGGTGTAACTACAACCTACAATTTCCTGGTGGGAGCCTAGCATTTTCCATGATAAAACACTGCTTTTATGAGGTTAAAACTTCATTAAACCTAAAATTTTAGGTTCAGACTCTAGAAATTAGGCTTTACACAAAAAAACAATCAGACTGAAAAATTTTAGTCTGAGAAGACAGTACATCCAATTATGATGCAGGTGCTAATGTGCAACTTGAAGTGATTCTTAGAATGTAGCTTTAACTTTCTGAATACAAAATAAGGATTAAATCACCAAATGAGTCATCTTTCCTCTCATCTGGAAACAACACAGTCACTTAATTAAAAGTGTGTGTGGTGGTGGGGGGTCTCCAAGCATTATACTCCTAGTTTTATGGGTTTATATTTTAAAGCTAGAGCCATTTGTTTAATTCTAGCTGAGGTTCTGGGGGCAGGGAGGTGGGGGATGCAATCGAAAGGCCAAGCTCTCAGTAATGGTGATGTTAAAATACTGGTATCACTTAGAAAAGGAGATTTCCAAAAACTTTACAGACAGCTAGAATTACTCACAGTCTAAACTGCACTTTGCACTGGCCATGCCAGCTGAGCCCTTAGCCAGAGGTGATTTCAATGCCTATTCCTCATCTAGTATCAAGAAATCCTCAGAGGAAAATCTACATGGAGCAGCTTTCAAGTCACAGACCAATCATACAAAATGTAAGTACTCTCACACTGTGGATTCTCATAAGATAACAGTGGTCAGTATTAGATAATTCTACATAAATACCATTATTTTATAATAATTTTCTACTTTATTTTTATACCCCAAAGGCCCTAATTCAACATTACAGAGGGTAGCAATGCTAATAGCCTTGCATCCTTCTGTAGAAAAACAGGACAAAAAAACCCTAGAGCACAGGCAAGTGAAAGAAAATCTTTGGCTGAACATACCTGGAAAAAAAAGGAAAACATGTGATGGTGAAAAACCTTTTCCACAAAAGACTTTCCACAAAAGTGTGCTTGCACTACAGTCATGGCCTAGATTCCCATCAATCATCCTATAACTCATGTTTGACTTTCTCTTGAACCATAAATCCAGAATGGCTCTTTGGTTCCAAAGCCCTGTAACAAAATCTGACAATCCTCCTTTCTGATTTTTCATTTTTAAATAATATTTATAAACACTTCTACCTACCCTAGCTTAAAAACTGATGGATTTTGAATTCCAACCATACTAAATATTTGCCTGTCACCAAAATAAAGCCACTCAAAGACTTTATATGTCAGTTCACACATTAAATGTATAATGTATTTTTATGCTGCTACTGACCCCTTAAATCAATAATCTGAATTTAAGTCGACTGGAATCACTGCTTTGTCTGTTTGACACTTCTGGCATCTGGAATAGCTTTAGAAATTGCAAAATAAACCACAGGGCAAAAACTATCAGAAGCAAGACCATGCTCAAGATGAATATATCACTTAAACACATTTAAAGGCAGGATCAGGTATCAGATTTTTTTCCTAACTGAGATTTATCTCCCGTTTTCTTTCCAGCATACTTGCAGCAGCACATGAAACTAATTCAAATCAGACAGTCTGATAATTCCACGGCAGTGTTTCTAATTCATCTTACATAATTAAATTCCAAAAACTGAAATAGAATTATATATTCCATTTTCTATGTCCTAGAATTTCTTAGCACTCCTATGCACCAAAAAGAAATGTGACAGGATATCACTCACTTTTTCCATTGAAAAATTTCTTAGAGAATGAGGAAACTCAAAATTACTGTGTTCTTAATTAATCTTAATATAGACTGTAGAATTAAGTTACATTTTGAAAATACTGATCTCACTCCGAAATAAAGCTCATGTGATCACACAGCTATTTAGGGAAACAAAAAAAAAAACAAAAAAAAAAAAAAACAAAAAAAAAAAACAAAAAAAAAAAAACAAAAAAAAACAAAAAAAAAAACAAAAAAAAATTAAAAAATTAAAAATTACCTCTATCAATCTGATATTTCAAGTGAATTTTTTTGAGAACAGTCTCAAAAGTAATTATATATGCCTTCCTAGCATAACTTGGAAACACTTCTTTATACTCAACCTCATAAAACTCTTTTCATGTTACTAAACCTGAATAACTGCTCTGTTCTGAAACCACAGGGTTACAGCTCACTACAAAGCATTTCAGAAACTGAACGGTATGAACTTAAAAATATCCTGACCTTTGTATTCTGTTGAGTTGAAAAATTAGTGCTTTTCTTTTGGACCTCTCCACGTCGCACAGCGTGTTGAAAGGGCCAGTGCTTTGGTCTGGTTAATCAAAGGTGAGCAGCTGCTTCTCTGTGACTGAAATCTCTCCTTTTTCGAGTTCCACCAAACCAAAGCCATGGCTCCAAAGCACATTCCCACCTCCAACACGTGCAAATGAAGGATTATTTCTCAGCTATCCCCACCTGTGCCTGACAAGGGGCTATGTGTGTTTTCTTGAGGTGGTTTTTTGTGCCAGGTGCAGGGGAGAACTGGGAGCAACCAGCAGAAACCAGGATTGCTCGTGTCGCTGGTCTGGGCACGTTCTGGTTCAGCTGGAGCCTTCTGGGGAAAGCCCTGAGCCTTCTGCTGGCAAAGATGGCACAGCAAGACCTCAACGTGGAGCTGGACACGACAAAAATCCTGAAAGGACAATCTAAATCCTTCCCAACACCCCTGTCATAAAGTGGAAATATTCTACTGGAGCTGATGAAGAACAAAGTTTTAAGGACAAGAACAAATTACATGGCATTTGTGGAGAGGCAGGAGGTCACTGACACAACTGCTGAAGAAAAAGATCCATTCAGCCAGGAATGAGTAGTGACAGAAGGAAAATGCCTTGGTCTCAAAGTTAAATGGAGCTCTGGAAATAGGATTCCAGGGTATATTACTGGTTATGCCAGTGGATTTTTGTGTGACCTTTATGACATTTAAGTCCAAGTACTCAGTTCTCCTGATGGATTGCCAAGAAGAGTAGTTTGAAAAGAGTAGAGGGTCACACTGTAGATATGAAACCCGGGCTGTTCTTCACTTCTGTAAACTGAAGGACATTCACCTCCAATATTTTCTGTGTTTCATTCTTGGAAACACCACTGCTGTGAAGTTGTTACATTTGCTACAACTACTTAGATGTATCAATGAAGTTACTAAACATGCTCCTTGAATATCAAATGTAACCACGAATTTAAAAAAGAATTTTAAAAATCTGCTTTTAACAGTGAACCTGAATAACATTTGCTATGCTCAGCTTCAGAGGGAGCTTGTGTCACGGTGAAGCATTGGTGATGTGAGTGACAGTGCCACCCTCACTAACCCATGACACAGCACGGAAAGGTTTCAAATTTCCAGCACAGGGCACAGCAGGCCAGGATCTCCTCCACAGGGCACTGCCAGGATGGCATCACCCAGGGGCATCCCCCCAGCCCCAGGTGAGCAGGACACAAGGGCTACCAGCCCCTCCTGGAGGGAAAACACGGCGAGCTTCACAGGCTGCAGGAGCTGCTTATGGATAGGCTGCACGTCGTAAATTCTTTCACCCTTATGGAAATTCCTAATGCTGTGTGGCCCAGAGAACGAATATGATCCCCTTTCAAAGGCCCTTCTTCAGAGTTTCCAGCTCTGGCTTTTTCCTACCATCTCTCCCTGCTTTCCTGAGCAGAGCTTTGCAGAGCTGCAGGACTTGAGGATGGGGTAGGGGTAAAAAGGGAAGGAGCTCTCCCAGAGTAGTGCATTCCATGCATTGCTGGGGTAATGGTGCTGAAGTTTGTGTTTGGGTTTAATTCCCTTCCGCCCCATTTAAAATATCAATTCTTAGCTATATTCCTGCCGAAAACTTGCAATGTTTCATTGTCAATTCCCTCAACTCCCATTTCTCTGAGCACCAAAGGGAAAAACCCTAACAGGCTGGGTTTAGTCACAGCTTTAACATTTTGTGAATTCCTTCAGCTGTGTAATGCAAACCTAATATTTTATAAACAGCTTGGGAGAGAGTTCTCAGGTAGTAAAAACCACTGAGTGAATTTAGACTTCTTTCTGCCCTCCCACCACCATTTTTTTCTTGTTCTCTCTGTTAGGAGGGTCATTAGTCATTTAAAAGACCTGTTGGTCCATTATTACCTTCAGACCCCTTTTGTGCAGCAGAGATGATGCCAAAGTGATTTAAAGAACAAAACCCCAGAGCAGATGAGGAACGTTGAGCACACCCTCAGATGGAGGCCCCAGATCTGTGTCCTACAAACCCTGTGCCTGATTCCAACCTGTTAAACAGCGGATCTTTTGAAACCTAAGATGCTGCTTCACCAGTCTCTGTGTTCTGATTTTTTTTTCCCTTCTAAGACGATCTTCCTATGCTCAAAGCAAGGTTGAGGCTGTTATATTAGTTTCTCTGAAGACTTAGTAATAGGCTTTGAAAATCTAGGGTGTTAAAAATTTATTCCCTTTTGTGGGG
Organism: Vidua macroura; assembly: GCF_024509145.1. Classification (NCBI taxonomy): domain Eukaryota; kingdom Metazoa; phylum Chordata; class Aves; order Passeriformes; family Viduidae; genus Vidua; species Vidua macroura. The sequence continues at coordinate 4,550,812 of NC_071585.1, read as the reverse complement.
TTTGTGATCCTTGGTAAGTAACAGCATCTTTCCCCTCTGTTCATAAATACAAAGGTTAGATTGCACTAACAAACTGTGAAACATTACAAAGGAATTGTATCAGGAATCAGGTACTAACCAAACAAAAACCTAAATAACCCCAAACCTTCATCTGATGTCCATCACCATCTCAAAAGAGTAAAATTGTCTTAAAAATCACCAAAAAGTTTAAGCTTTCAAAACACCACTGCTCTAATAAAGGACTTTTCTTACTTAGATCTTTGAAAATATTAATTTTAAATTAAGTCTGCTGATTTTTTTCTACTAATATATTCAAATGCCACAGATGATACCTCTGCAGTGTTATTAATTTGACCCCTATACTGAGATACAATAGAACCCAAAGATGTGTTTCCCTTTAGGTTAATTACTGTTTGCCACTAAATTGCTTTTGAGCTGAAAAAGTGCTCAGAGGTTAAAAAGGCATTAGAAGGTCACACTTTGCCTTGAAGTTAAAAAGAAAACAAAAAATAACCCCCCACTCATTGTGCTATGAGATGCTCTCACTCCATCCCAGATACCAGACAGTTATCTCAGCCAGGCAGTGAGAAAATAGATATTTTCTTTTGGAGCAAGGTGCAGCAAGACACAAAACATTTCACAGGGTTCAATCTTCACCCTGCTCATGTCCCTCTCACCTGCTGGATGCAGCCTGTGCCCCTTTTCACAGGGCCAGTGCTGTGGGGATTTGCAGCCACCACCACCCACTTGCTCCTTTTCTGACACAAAAATCCCCAGCTCTGTGCTGACTTGCTAATTGCCAGAGGGCAACGGCAGGCAAAGGTTTTACACTCCAACCACAAAGAATTTCAGGCCACATTCAAACAGCAAAGGGTCAGCCAGGTGCTGTCCCATACAAGAAAACAATTTTCTGGTTCTGAACTTTACCTTCTGCTGTCAAATCCTCCCCAGGGATATTGTTTCTTTTTGACTCATTAAAAAAATCACCAATGGGAGGCAGAGAAAAGAATACAAGCCAACAGAGCTGTGTTAAAACAATGAGATTATTCTTATCAATACACAATAAATGTAAGCCAGGAACCATAAATTCTTAATAAAAGTTTACTACGTACCCTCAAATTCTTTTACAAAGTCAGCAAGAAACATGCATTAATCAATAAAGACTTTTTTTTTCCTACAGGATATTTCTAAGGTAGGTAAGAAGTTTTCTGGCAGGTCTATTTATTATTTGGAGAATAAGCTTCCTGACAGTGAATAACACATATAAGCTCAAAGCTGACAATAGTAAACAAATATTCTCTACTTGCATCCAAAAAGAATTTAAAGTTCATTTGCACAGGGCAGACTGACCTTCAGTACTGACATTTTCAGTTAAGAGCTGCTGTAAAGCCTGTGCACACATGTGTGTATAGATATAATCATGTGCACAGCCTGTATGTGTGTTTGAGAGTGTATTTCAGTCTGTACAGTCACTCCTGGGCTGTCACTCGGATAGCAGAACAGAATTAGAGAAATTCTAGAGGTGATGGGCTTTGAATGGCAGTCTCCATTGACAGAGACCATGGTGCTCCCTGCTGAGGGACTGTCAGGCAACACTTCCACATACAGAGCTTCATTTGCAGGATTAAAGCACACACATCAGCATCAGAAGGGAAGACTGAATTCTAATATTTCTAGTCTGCTTTGCCCCCACTTTTGCCTGAAGATAAAATGTCTAAGGGGTGTAGGTTCTTCTAATAATATGAGTTTAGCGATGATGTAATAAAGGCAAATTTCACTTTGGATTCGTTGCTAAAACAGAAACCAAAGAGCTTTGGAAGAGGATGCAGATGACACTGCAGTACAAATCACCCATTCAATTTAGGAAAAGCCCTTAATGAGATGGACTGTGGCTGCAGAGGGATGAAGCTCCTGTGCCACATTTGCTGAGGCTGCTGCTGGTGCCAGGAGGGGCTGGGGCTGAGCTCCACATGAGTCTGCATCCCAGGCAAAGCAACCCACAGGAAATTGTCCTTGTGATCTCCTGCTCTTCAAAGCCCCGGGCCCTCCACTCTGTTTACTGGTTCAAAGTTTAATTATCCACCTCCCTGCCCTCCACCCGTGCACAGCAGGGAAGGCAAAACACTGTCAGGATGGCATGGAAATGTCACAGGCTGCTGCAGAACTCAGCTCTGCCTGCTGGAGCCTCCTCCCTCCCGCAGGACCACATTCCTCAGCTGCTCCAAGGATTCTGTGCACCCCTCCAGCCCAGGCACAAACTCCTCAGCTTAAATCCATCAAAACCAGAATGCCAGCTGATGATGCAGCAACATGATGTCATGCCAAAAAGAGACATTGTGAGCTTACAAGAGTTGTGTCAGGCTAGCAAAAAAAAAAAAAAAAAAATTGTACAGATGAATTTGGTGATAGACCACAATACTCTAATAGCACAAATGCATTTTAGTGCATAAAAATATATAAAATTCTTGGAAAAAAACCCCAAGTACTGTTCTAAAAGATTTTTCAAGGTCTAAGAAAGTCGTGTAATTGAACTGAATGCCACAGATGAGAAATGTGTTCAAATCTGTGGAGAAATTAAAGAGTAGCAGTAAAAGAATTAAATTTAGTAAAAGTTTTAAAATATATTTCCAATATGAAAATGGTGAAAAAGGTGAAAGAAGAAAGAAACCTACAGATTCAAGCTCCATAAAATTAGTCTATGGAAATGTAATTACTACTTTGATGGCACCACCTCAGATTAATAAAAAATGAAGAGCATTTCCATATCTTATCAGCTGCTATTTTTAGGGGTTTGATCGATCTGTAGACAATTACCCAGAACAAAGATAATGACAAGTCCAAACCAAGCCCATTTTTATGTGGCAATAAACCCAAATTTCCAAGTCAAGACTGACAGAATTATTGCTGAGAGTTCATTCATTGTAAAAGTGCACAAGGGACACCAAGGCTGCTGCAGCAGCTCCTCTCCAGAGATGTTTCCCTCTCCTATACTCATCATCTATCTTTGAGAAAAAACACTTGTAGATGACTGCAGAAATAATTTGCAGAGCTAGGTGTGTAAAACAGCAGAGTTTAATTTAGTGCTGGACCTGGCTACCAAGAGGAAAGCAACTGCTGTCTAGCTGATCTAGTCAAGAGAGGAAATGAAGCCAATTAATTGCAGATCTCTCAGAGGCACTGATGCACCCTCTGGCATCCACCCTCAACCAGATCCCACCTATACAACACATATGCACACCATCATCCAGGCACAAATGGGTTTTTTCAAAAATCTACTTGAAGTCTAACACCTAAGTCTCCTACTCAAAGAGCTCAGCCAATTCTTTGCACAAATGACAAACATAAAATGAGTAGAGGAGGAAATTCCATACCAACTGCCTGTGTACCTACCAGGTGACACATCCAGAAAGCCTCTTCTCCCCAAAACCTAGTACAATAAGAGATTTTGGGATACCAAATAAGCTCAAGAGGTGAGGGAAGTGCTCAGCCTGCTGCTCCAAGTGGGCATGGATTTGCATCCTATAGAGGTGAACAGATTGGTTCCCTAAGAGGAAAAGGGAACAAAGCCTTGGGTCACATGCAGCAGCACTCACATGGCTTTTCTTCCAATTTCTCTTTCTGGTGGCTTCCCACGTTAAGATTAGAGACTGTTCAAAGTTCAGGATTTAATTTTAACAGAAGTGATTTCTGATTAGCCAGCACAGTTCTCATTAAACAAAAACATGTAAAAATCACAAACCTCTTTTTTTAATTAGTTTCTAGATGGTATTTTGAAGGTTTATAAATTATATAAGCTCTCAGGAATAATAAAAAAAAATCAAAATAGAGAAAACTCATACTTTTGAATGCAAAGGAAGACAAGCAGGAGTTTTACAAGCAGGAGTTTTATCCCAGAAAAGCTGCATTTTCCCTTAAAGAGCACACCTGTGCTACTGCTCTGCTGTGCAAGAGCAATTTGGTGTAGAAAAGGTCAAGAAGCAAGCCTGATGAGCATGCAAACACTGGAGGTAAAGCAGAAAGCAATTTGCCACCTCCAGGGCTGTAGATGTTCTAAATTTATAGCATACTTTGTCATCAATACAGCCTGGAATAAAGACCAGACACCAGAGTGAGTCAGTGCAGGGAACATTCTTTCCTTACACATTTCTAATTTATAATCTAAACTTGGCACCCTAGAAAAAAACTTGCTACTGCCCAGGGAAAGCAGAAAAAAAAAAAGATTGAAAGATATTATGAAGCATAACTTATGATTTCACTTAATCACCACTGAATTTACACTTGCCAGTGTCTGAGCACATTTACATATTTTTAAGTAACATGTTATAAAGATAACTGCTTTGCAAAAGAACTGCCATTCAACGTCTGGCTACCTTCTCACTGCTTTTTTGGAAAGAGAGAAGTGTTTTACAGCACCACTTTATTTAGTCCAGCTATCAAAAACTGCTATGGAAGTCCTACAATTTAAAACTTGCCAATCTCAAACAGAACCCTGGTATGATTTCAAGAAGCTTAAGAAATTGTGAAATTACAAAAGGAGCATCTGCATTACAGAGCAGTTTTTAAAAAAGAAACAAACTTTATGCAGCAAAAACTCTCTAGAACAATCCATCACCTCGATTAATAATTGAGTAAACCTACTAACATATTGATAGAACAGGAAAACATCAGGGTTATAAAGGGACCAACAGAAGTAACACTCGGGCATGGAACCAGCCACCTGCACTGCACACACATCACCAGCCTGAAATGCAACCCTAGGCTCCACTTCTACCAGGATATTTCTCTTTTGTTCCAATATAAAACCACAGGCTTCTGCCAGCAGGAAGTTCAGAGTCCTTCTGTAGGAATCCCACAGAAACCAGGGAGCCTCATAACCCACAGGCTGTGCCCAGGCTCCTGGTTCATTACTAAAGAGCACATTGCCAAAGAGCTGGTAATTTTTAAGGCTACTATTCCTCAGTTTCATAGCAAATAAATCTTCCTGAACTACACAGCTGTGAAAACAAAAATACATCTGATAAAAGAATGAAATTTTTAGAAGTGTCATTCCTCTCTCACTATCCCACCTACCAAAAACAGACAGGAAGACTTCTGCGATGGACTCAGTGGTTTGGCACTTCTTTATGTCTATTTTTCCAGGCAGAAAACCCATCAGGCCCATCTCACTTCTAACAGCAATTCTTTCCAAAGCCAGGCAGCAGTTTGGACAGGGCAGAGTGGCTGCTGGATTTTGCTTTCTTCAGCTGTAACTCTCAGCAGCCAGCTGTGCCCTCCGAGGACACGGACCTCCCCTCCTGCAGGGAACGTGGCTCCAGAGCTGTTTGGGAAGGGAGTGCTCAGGTGACACCCATCAAAACCATTCCATGTCCTCTTTGTTGGCTGGTTGAGCTCTGACAGGTGTGAAGAGGGGAAGAGGGATGAGGGAGAAGGCAGAGCTGAGTTCTGTGAGCCCTGGGCTCAGCCTGGGAGCGGGACACGGCACCGCAGAGGTTCCACGGCGCTCCGGGCTCTGCCTGAGCTGCGACAGCACAGACTCAGAACTTGTCACACATCCTGTTTCTGCAAGACACTCTTCCAAAAATAACACCAGTCCCACTATATAACCTATAGAGCTAACTATATAACCTATATAATTAATTATACAGCTGTGCATGGTGCTTTATTCAGGCATTAAACATGATGCCTCCAATTCCCACCATTCATTTTGCAGCCTTTAACCTCCAATTTGTTAAATGACTGTTCTATACTGAAGAGTTTTTGCTGCAGCACCAGACACACTATGAGGGGAAAAATGCATAATATATAAGAGGCTTGTACAATTGTTTTCATTTCCAATAAAACTCAGATAAAATAAATAATTCAAAATATTTATACTAACTTTAACACTTAAGCTTTAATATTAGCTTATTAGCTTCAGAACTAAATACTGCTAACTAATTTTTATTTATTTGTTCATGCTTCACATCAAGGCCAAGTTGGATGGGCCCCTGAGCAATCTGTTCTAGTAAGTTGCCTCCCTTGTCCATTGCAAAGAGGTTAAACTAGAAAACCTTAAGGTCCCCTCCAACCCAAACCATTCTATGATTCACATAACTTTATTTTTTTTAAATCATTTTTAAAGCTGAATAGAGCTATACTTTCATTAGTCTTCAAGCATTTATTAAGTCAATTAATTTTGGACTAAGAATATTTTACATCAAGTTTTCATCTCCACAGATAAATACAAACATCTGTTTTCATTGTAATTAGTTCATTTTAAAGGGACAGGATTTGTACTAAGATGTATTTCATAATAAAGTTACCAAAACGTCTGGTCTACAAACGTTTTTGCTATCCTAAATAAACTGGCAATTAAGCAAGTAAGCTGCTGTCTGCAACAACAAATAGCTGCAGTAGGTGTTTTATAAATAAAGTTGCCCAGTGAGGTGATGGAATTCCATCCTTGGAGATGCTCAAAGTCTGTTTGGACACAACTTCAGGCAGGTTGGATTGGATCTCCCTGCCAGCCCCATCTAGGCTATGATTCCCAGTTTCTGGATTTCCTCATATGCTGTTTGCCTCCCCAATGTAACAATATCATTTTTGCCCCCTGCAAAAGCATTGAGAAAACACACATTTCTTTTCCCCGATTTTATACTCAAAAAGAGCAGTTTTGAAAAGTCAATTCAAACTTTCAATGTACTTGCAGTCTGCAAAGGGAAAATTAAGAGAACATTAAGAAGAAGAAGGAAGGAAAAGAAGGATAGAAAGAGCAGAGAACTACTGTTAAAAAAAAAAAAAAAAAAAAAAAAAAACCAACACAAAACCAGTTCCAGCTGCTAGGAAACATGATGTGTATCAGAAATTTCTGCTAGCACAACTCTCAGAGTTCTGTTATTCTCAAGCATTCCTCTTCTGTTCCTGCTGGAGAACTCCCTGAACTACCATGGCAGTATGTCCCTCAGAAAATTGAGATTTTTTTGTTAGTAGAACCACACTGGATACATTCAAACAGGATGCTTCATCCTTCCACAAAGCACAGGCCCACACAAGAAATGATCCAGTAGTACACTTGGAAAATACTGTGTCTTCTTTTCTTGCTCTTAGTGTATTAAGGCAACGTAAGGCTGGGAGAAAGCAATATTCAATCCTCACTGGTCCTAGCACCGGTTTGATTAAACCAAGAAACATATAAAAAAACCAAACAAAAAGCCCAAAACAACTTAGAACACCCTACAGATAATTTCCTCCAGAGTGAGGGAATGGAGCTCAGAACCCTGACCCTGCCTAAGCCGTGTAACCCCAAGTGAATATTGCAGTGAACACCCTCGCCACTGCAGCAATGGAAACCCTCTGCAAACTGGGAAAGAGAGGGGGATCCTTGACTGTGGAGGAGACTTGGAACTGCAGCCACTGTTGAATACAATGCAGTCTATGTGTGACATGCAGTTCTGTTGTTTAAAATGCTCATTGCAGACACCTGTCCTGCACTGCTTGAAGACAGATGTTGGCAAATCCACAACTCAAATTCTGATCTCTGTTTCCTCAATACGAAAGTGAAGATAAGCATTGGGAAATATCTTAAAGATTGGCAGTTCAGATAAGATTTGCCCTTTAATTTATTCCAGTAAAGGTCTTTACATGACTATGAATAACAAAAAAAAAAAAAAAAAAAAAAAAAAAAAAAAAAAAATCACTGATTTAATTTATTTCAGAAGTTTGGCCCTTCAACTTGATTTCAGAACCTACAAGCCAAGAAGCTGTTACTTCATTCTAGAAGGATTTAGGTCCAAACCTTTCTTAAATTCCTTTTTAAAGGGAGTATCTCAGCATAGGAAATTCTGTAACTGAATTCTCAGCTGAAGGATACTCTTCAGGAGCAAAAATGGAGTGCTGAATGCTGGGTTGGACAACTCAGGCTCCAGAGTCTTGTGAAGCAAAAGAGAGTAAATGGAAAAAGAGCAAACCTCTCTACACCTTTCAATGCTGTATTCTCATGGGGACTTTGGGTTTTCTCACAATAACATATGGGATCTTTTTTCTTCTTCATTCCCTACAAGTTACCTTAAGCATCACTGCCTTAAATGTTTGCTACATTATGAGCATGAAATGCAGTGATTACAGATCATTTCATTTTTTGCATTAGTACCAAGAAAGATGTCAGGAATCTTTCACTGGAAGATATTTTTCACTTCCTACTCTGTACATTTTCTTGCTATGAAATTTTTGGGAGGAAATCCGAGCGTTACCACATCCGGGGATGCATATGTATCTGATGTTGTTTAGAAGAATATAGTATTCATCTCCTGCCAGAGCTAAAGATCTCATGGCATATTTAAGGGAAACATCAAATTGCATTTAAAAAATGGCTAGAACATAGAGCACGAGTTTATTCCTCCAAATTATACCCTTGTTATGCCAGAAATAGTCTTCTCCTCTAACTACCCTTGCTTGGTGAGTGAGAAGGCAGGGAACAAACGCTGGATGTCTGCAGCCCTTTGTGTACGTGTGGTTTCTGATCACAGGGAGCTGGTTCCCTGCCTGACCACCTGGAACAGAGACTGCAAACAAACCAATGTGTCCCAGATGCACAGAGATGCAAAGCTCTGATTAAGGCTCTGACAGGATGACTGGCTCCTGGCACTCTTGAAAAGAGCAATATGGCAATTCTACAGCCAAACTCTCCCAACTGAGCCCTTAGGGGAACTCCATCCATCCCAAAATACCACTGCTAAAATAGGCAGAGAGATTATTTCACCAGATTGGGAGTCATCTTTGTCCTGTCCAAAGCATCTCTAACAGCTCCAAGAGCATATTTAAGAACTCATGGTACAACAGGCACGATGATGGAAGAACAGGAGGCCTGTAACAGCACCTTGGGGGTGCACTGCACGCACCTGCATCATTCCCTCAGACATTAATGCCAAATACTGAAGCAGTCATTTATGAAAATCAGTAATTTATTTTCTCCCTAAACCCAGCTGCATCATTTATCCTTCTTCATTTGTGCAACTCGAGATTCACCATTCCCACATTTCCTACAACAGTACAACCCACAGGGGTGCAAGGTGTGCAGGGAGGAATTCATAACCAACAGCATAACCAAAGTAGCAGCTCCAAATCCTGAAGGATTTGGAGCTGCTACTTTGGATATGCTGTTGGATATGAACAGTTTCTCAGAACTCACTATAGATGTTTCTAAAAGCACTGTGTTGATGCCTGAGATTGCTCACAGCCATGAGAGCATTGCTTTATTTCCTCAATGAAGACTTCACACAACCGGTGAAATAACCAGAGCACAAAGTTATAAACAGCACAACTGGTCATGGATTACAGCACCAAGTAACAAACTTTGTGTTTTTATGTTATAAAGCACTGGGAAAAAAAGAGTTCTTACAAAAAACATCTGTCTCCTTCCTTACAATAAACAAAACCCCTTTACAAAAGCCTGAGTTGCACAATGATTACACAAACTGTGGAATCATTTTATCAAAAGCAGGACAACAAAATCCTCAAAGAATCCTCTCTTGCAGGAAAACAAGCACGGAGATTCCAAATTTTTTACATCCCCTGCACAAACTGTTTACTTAAGCCAACACTGACCCCAGCAATGCTCAGCACAAGGGAGGCTGCACTCCATGGGATCTGTCCCCTCCTGCTATCCCAGCATGGATTTCCAGGGACACACCTCCCTTCCCACACCTGGGACACGCTGACAGACACAGGCTGCATTCTGTGTCCGTGCCTACACTGTGAGATTGCACATTTTTAAATCAGACCTTGGAACAGGAGCAGCCCAGCAGACGCAGTGGTGGAGTCAACAATCTCACAGCTGAGTCATGGCAGGAGACAATCTCCAATTTCAATTATCAGGGGAAAGAGCTAATGAAAAATCAAGAGAGTTTTGTTGTCTTTTCCTCCTAGAGCTGAAGAACCACCCCCTAACCCCCATTTTTTAAAAAAAGCCTTTAACAAACCACACATTTTGGAGTGCCCCACTCCAGTTCACCTTTGTTGCATTCTGCCGAAAGTTTTATTTTATGGAAGTAAAATGCAATATCCACATTAGTTACAAAAGGATTAAGCTATTGTCTCTGCCTTTTTTTTTTTTTTCTTTTTTGAAATATATTTTCACTGGGGAATGAAGAACTAGCCAGTCCACTAGCATGGATTTGAGGTTGGAGTTTGTGGGAGTTTCTTTGGTTAGGCTTTTTAGTGGGGTTTTGTTTGTTCATTTCAACAGGACTAAATAAATGCATTTTGAGCAAGATTTCCATGTATTTGTAAGACTAAATTTCCACACTACTTGATTTACAAGTTTCAGGCTCCAATGAGTCTTAATAATTGTCCTTTTTGTGGTACAGCTGAATTGTTGGAGGACTTAAGTGCCCTGCACACATTCCATTGGGATATGTCTGACATTCAGCATCAGTAAAGATAAAATTCAGGCACTAATGTGTTTCACAGATATTCTCTCATATCACATGGTGCTGTCACCTCACAAAACCATGAGATAAGTCTAAATAAAATGTCCACTCTTTCCAAAGGCAAAAATCCTCCAGCACACAGCTAAAAGAGAAATTACATGCTTGCACCTGAACTTAAAAAATAAAAGGGGAAAAAAGGGGGAAATTATACTCTAAAATTATCCCATATCTCACAAAACTTTCTGCTTCTCCTAAAGCTTGCTCTTTCCAGAAAATTCATTAATTTAACAGGTTTTTTTTTGTCATATGCAGCAATTTTTGTATGTAGATTGCATATATTCATTCTTGTGAAGCAACTCAGAAGACTTATGAAGCAACTCAGCAAGAATGTGCATCAGAATAGCAGTTTATATGCAAGTATCTCAACTGGAAAGACATAAATTGTGTTTAGAAAGTGAAAGACTAGAAAATGTTTCCTTCAGGGATCACCCCTGCAGCCGTGCATGTCAAAAGTCCTCATTAACAGCTGGGCGCAGACACCAGAATACCACAGAATAACACAATTTAAATTAAATAACAGTTGTGAAAGAAGAAGAATGTTTATTTCGTAGCTTTTTCAATATTAGATTCATATTTGGCATCCACAAACTCTCTGCATGCTTTCACACATAGAACTGGAGCAGGTATTTGGGACTCCATCCTGTGCGCTGCAGAGCTCAACTCAAGGGGACCTTTCCATTTTCAAAAAAACTTGGCAAGCATGAAACTAAAATATGCTTATTTGATAAGAGGTACTATACCCTGAGGAATTCACACATGTGTGAAATACAGACTGGAGCTGGCTGAACCACAATATTCACTGATGAACCTTCAGCCAAATTTTATTTACCAAGAGCACTGCTTGTTAGATTGCCTTGGCAATGACATTTGGCTAAATAGGATTCTGACATTGAGCGCCAAATTTGACAGCCATTAAATTGCAAAACAAATCAGCTAATAGAAATCAGATAGGATTAGATTTAGCCCAGAGACACTTTTACAAACATTTGATTTCAGTTAGTGATACGTTGGTTTACTCCAGTTAGACACAAATCTCATACCATTTACATAAATTTTCTTCTATAAAAACAGATCTGTCTTTTACGCACTGAAGTTGAAAAGATGCCTTCAACAAGTGGGGGAGTTTTTGGCACAGGTCTCTGCTGAAAAACACATTGGTACAATTTTCTACTGACTAATTAGTGGCATGTCCTATTTGCCTATTGATTTATGGCTTCTGATTAGGCTGGCTAGGGAATGCTTTACAAAGCAGCATCCTCTCTGAAGTTGTTTTATTTTGGGTGAGCCTGCTACCCATTTTCAGATACAGAGGTCCTCTTAAATAGAATGTAAAATGAAGGCTGTCTTAAGTATAAATTTGTGTACAATCGAGTTCTATTACACGCTTTGATTGCACAAATGGAGGTCTTACCCCACAATTTTCCCTGCTCAACACAGACTGCCTATTTTATGTTCCTTATGTGGTTATTATTGCAACCACTGAAATTAAAACAAGACTGCCATACATTCAGGGTAGTATTTTTGGGAGCTTCTTTTCTTCACACACAAACCCATCTTCCTTTCTTTGATAAGTAATCTTTGCAAAATGGCACCACCTGGGCAATGCTTTCCTGTCCACTTCTGCAAATAAACCAGAGTTCCCAGAGATTCCCCTTAAATTCTGATTATTCCAGTCAGGTCTTGGTTATCATTGGATCTTGGGATGAACAAGACAAATCTTAGAGGAGCTCAGAGCACACAAAAACACGTCATTAACGCAAGAAGCCAAGAGCATCAGGCATCAAGTGCCATTGAATATATCAATATTTGCAAGCAAACAACTTCTCCCAGTATTAATCATAAAGCCAAATGAGAAGTGCAGAAACATTTAGAAAAGCAAAAAAGCATCCTCTGACTGTATAATCCTCCTGAGGTTTCCAGGCCACAGAATGCAGGATAACAGCATTCCTCCCATACCAATCCCTTGCTTGAAGAAATCAGGCCTGGAATCAGTTTCTGAAACTCATTTAGCAGACCTGTTTTTCCCAAAGCTGAGAGAATAGACTAAGATTCAAAGAAATCTGCACATGTGAAAAACAATGGATGTTCCTAATTAATCAATCACTCCCCCAAAAAAAGTTTTAATATCTCCCTATTTTAGAAGTAATTTTTAAGCTTTTGTAAATGTTAAAATATGATAATTTCACATGCATAATACTAAAGGAACTTAGAAGTAATTAACTGTTAAAGGGTTTATAGAAGTTTAGCTGGAAAAGAATTATTGTGCATAAATAAAAACAATGTGCATCTCAGAAATCTCAATTCTGGAACATTACATTTTGCCCAAATCCAAGCAATGTGATGATGTCAGTCACAGAGGAAAAGCACAGTGGCCACCCATATTATACCCATATACAGGGGAAGATACATTATAAAATTTCATGTCAGAAGGAAATTTAGAAAAGGATTTAAATATCTTGAAATGAAATTCTGTTTTAATGTAAACAAAACCTGTGTATTTTGAGATCCTCCAAAAATCCCTACGAACCAAAAAATTAAAATACAAGTACATGTAGATGAGAAAAACCTCCAAAAAGCAACACCATTTGAAAGCAAACAACCCTGCAAATAGCACATAGCTGATAGGAATGTCAAAACATGGGCAAGTGGCGATACTGAAGCGTCTATCAACATTCCTTCCTGGAGCAAAAAATGTTGGTGAAATAAAGCCCATTTCACAGGGCACATTTTGCCAAATCTGACAAAAGTGGTCTCGCAGTGCTTGTCCACCCATTCATAGCAGTCATTTTCAGACCTATCTGTAATCTGAGCTGCACTGTTCTCCACATTGCTAAATATTCTCTGCTGGAAAAGATTTTTTTAAAAGTGAAAAGCTGCTTGTCACTTTTGGGAAGAACTCTGATGTGCAGGGCCTGGTGCTGTAATTGTGTGCATTCCAGGAAGGCTGCAGGTCGTGCTTGACTGCAGATGCAATCGTGCAGCATTGCATGCTGGAGCTGCAGATCCACAAACCAACAAATTTACTCATTTGGGGTTAAGGCTGTAAATGAACAAAGCTTTGGTCACCCCAAGCCTCTCCTGATTACTCTGTATTTAATAGTGCCTGCCACTGAGAGGGTACAAACCCACTTCAGGAGAACAAGCTTTAATTTGCCTGGTAGATGTGAGATTTGTTAACTGTGATCTAGCTCAAACTGACATAAATCATGTTTGTTTCTACAGAGTCATCCACACATTACTCTTTTCAATCCAGATTGTTCCTTGATGATGCTCTTGCTTCACCTTGGCTCAGGGCTGATCCTTCCATGAAGCTTAGCTAACAGCACTTGCACTTTCATGCATCTCTAATTATCTCCATTTTTTCCCATGTGAAACATGCCATTTAAAGCTTTAGAGAACAGAATAATCTGATATTTTGTTAAATATTAATTCAAATAGACAATACGTTGCCTTTTATTCTAAAGATTTTTAAATGTCCCTATGATTTTGTTCCTTAAAATGTACTTTATTTAATTGGCAAGAATTGCTGCAGGCAGTGCCTGAGAAGCTGCTGCTCTTATTTCTTTTTTTGCTCTGTTCTCTCACTACACCTGGGAACCCCTCTCCCTGCACCTTGCTCAGTTACTCTCTCAGATGGAGCCAAAGTCTCAGGGAACTGCATCTTTTGGCACGAGCTGATCAGTCATCAAATAAACCTGCAGGAAATCTTTCTCCTGCTGCTCAAAGAATGACCCAAAATTTCAAGGATCTAATCTCTGAGCTCCCCTTCCACAGCATGCAGATTTCCATCTGTGCTGTGCACAGGATGACTCCACATGAGTTTCATGCACAAAAAAAAAAAAAAAAAAAAAAAAAACAGAGCTATGTTTTGGAGGGAGTTTTATATCACTAGGTGTCAAACTCCCTGGTAGAAAAGGTGGTGTAACCATGTGAACCCACATGTATTTTCCTTGAAATGTAAAAAACATTTGCCAGTGGGCGCTGTTTTATTGATGAGATTGTGATGCAAGCAAAAAGAAACAGGAGAGAAGGATATTCACTGTAACTTGTCAAATCACACAGAACATATGGGCCTGTGGGCACAGAGCCAACCCTGGAGCCACTCAGGCCACCACATCCAAGGCTTTATGCTGGCTAGCCCAACATGGAGAAACTTACATGCCCCAAAATCAGAGGAAATTCTTCACAGAAGGGTCCACAAAGAGCCTAAATGAAGAACCAATACTAGTTTGGGGCTAATTTCCTGGGGTTTAGCATAAAACATTTTATTCTCACACACTCATTGCTAAACACTGATTTTCTGCAAAACAGCAACATTTTACCTAACATGACAGGAACACTGAAATTCGTCATTCTCCCCCAGTCCCTGTGCTAATGACACATTTATCCTAAACAGGAATTAACCATCTTGTTCTTTTGGACTGGCTTGAAAAAACAAGGCAGTCACATCACACCTCACCAGATCTGAGCTTTCCCACTGGCCCATCACTGATGACATCCACAATGGTGCCTCTCACCACGGCATCTGTGAATACCTTAAATATATCACTAGCAGATCCAAAGAAAGGTGCAATATCTGCAAAAGCAGATGGTGTAATAGGCCTGGCCAGTTGGATAAAAGCCCAGGTTTTCATACCTTAAAATCAATTGAAAGCTTGAGTAAAATGAATCCAACAGCTCTCTGAATACGTCCAGATTTGCACTTCAGCATAGTTTTTGCATGAGCAACCTCTCTTTAAAGAGTCTGGAGCAGTGCTTACCAAGAGAAATGGAGAAAGCATGTTGCCATGTAATGAAAGTAAAACCAGAATCTAGAATACAAACTGATGACTGGTATACAGCATATAAAATTAATGACAAATTGAAAAGAGAGAGACAACGAGGCAAACAGCTTCAAAGGATTCTCCCAAAATGTCTCAGTTATATCCATGGCAGAGAGCATTCATCAAAGGAACTCCCCCATAGAACGCTATTTGTCTTCCTACAACCTGAAATTTGGATTTGTATGTTTTCTTCCACCACTTCACACTCAAAAGCCTCAAAGGAGCATCCAAAGTAAACAGAGACCACATGAGAAAACCCTCATGACCCTAAATGTTATAATGGACTTTAATGTTCACCTTTTGAGC
Organism: Vidua macroura; assembly: GCF_024509145.1. Lineage (NCBI taxonomy): Eukaryota > Metazoa > Chordata > Aves > Passeriformes > Viduidae > Vidua > Vidua macroura. The sequence continues at coordinate 4,535,217 of NC_071585.1, read as the reverse complement.
TGTAAGCCTACAGCAGGGGCCCTTAGGGTATATCAGTGCTCCAATATTTCCAGCAGGAAGAGCCTCTCAAAAGCATGAAAGAACTTAACAGAAACTGGATTTTTTTAATGATTTGCCTTAACATTTGCAGTGGGACTGCTATCTACAGTTAGCTATTTCAACAAAAACACCTGCTTGCTCGAGCAAAAAGGAACTCTGAGATGTGTTGATATAAACAGATTAAACCAAAGAGGATTTTAAATCCTCGATTTCTTCAGAAATAAACTTAATCCTCCAGTTCATCAAAAAGACAAAAATGTAAAGCTTGTATACTAAAAGGCTGCTACAAAATTTATACAGGAACAGAAATTTGTAGTACCCAGAGGTAAACATTTAACGTTCAACAGTGGAAGGGGGAAGTACAGTGTGATTAAATGTTCAACATTACAACTCACTTTCAACACCTATTTACCTACACTCACACCATGGATAAGACCAACCTCATGCCCTGAGGCTTCCTTTGCTCAGCTGCAAGAGAAGTGAGATCTCTTTCCTCCTCTTGAACCCCAGTTAGAACTAACTAAAAAAAAAAAAAAATCTTTCCTATTAGTTGAGCTTAATATAATGAGTTTTTAATTACTATTATTTCTTCTGAATTATTATAGGTTAGCCACAACACATGGCAGGGTAAGGAGGAGTACAAATCTCTGCTTTGAGACCACATGGGTGACAATGTGGTTTTCCAGCAGAGTAACCGAACTCCATAAAGAGAACGGTCATTGATTCTGAATAATGCTTTCTGCTTGTAAAATAGAACTGGGCTTTTCACTCCAATTCTTTCTGTAACTGAAGACACATCTAGCTCAAGGAGGGTGTAGCATTTTTGGGCAAGTCTCTCAGGTCCTAGAAACTGGTGCTCTACTGGTCTCTGTCTATTGGGCAACACTCCCCTGTGATGATCAATAAAACATCGAGGAGCTGCAGCAGCTTTGGGTTTAGTGAAGTGGGATCCAGGTGAATTGGAGAGCTTGGAATGTACAGAAATTGAAATAAAGGTGCTTGAATACCACCTCAGGGTCTCAGGCACCATAATACTACAAAGCATTTAGCCACTGAATGCTGTCTCTTGGGAGATTATATTTCTTATGCAAGACTAGATTTATTCTGATTTTTTATGTCTTGGAATCTTCTAGCTGAGCTTTTAAAAAGTCAGCCTGAAACATGTATTCTTTTCTGCACAGAAAGATGTCCTCTGAATCCCATTCCCATATTTTGATACTCCCTTTAGTTGTCAAATACTTCAAACATTTGCAAGCTAAAACCTTGATGTTTTTAAATAGCACCATTTTATTCATCCAAAGTAAAAACCGCTTGAGCAAAAAGTATCACTGCTTGGTTTTGCAGCTAACATTTCTTTAGAACGTCATTTAAACTTAGATTTCCTTCTTCAGTGCAGCATTCTTAAATTTCTGAAACTTAAGGAACCATAAAAAATGTATAATAAGAAGAAAAATACATGTTGCATTCAACAAAAATACTTTGGAAATTGGATATTTGAAAGATACCAAATTAAATTAGCTGATGGTCTTGGTGCTCTAAAGAAAAAGCAAAAGACTTCTTGGAGTGGTGGTAAAAAAGGAGATAGGGAGCCCTGCAGTCTGTTTTTTAACCAATTTGATGTATGTTCACATGCAATTTTCAAACCCAAATACCAAAAAAACCCCACATTATTTGGTTCACACAAATTATTTCCTAGCAAAAACAACAACAACAAAAAGATGACATATTACACTGCAAATTTCTGAGCTAATTTAAAATTTAAAAAGGGAAGCAAATACTCAGCTCTGGCCAGACCCTCTCATTAGAGCTCTGTCCCTTCTTTTCTTGCTCCTGCACACTTGGTAATTCCTCTCCATTTCCCCTTTGGTTTCCTTTGCCTCTCCTGGCCTCCTCACCCACCTCTCTCTGCACTCCAGTATTAATAATTTTGTGCCTGCAATCCTTGGCTCTGCCTCTGCCTTGCACCTGCCACTCAGGGCACTGCTGGATATTTACACCTACATCATACTGAGCACTTTTAAATCAGCCCCAAGTCAGGTCAAAATGTTTAACCTACAAATTCTTGATGTTATAACAGCATATATTAAGTATTTCTTTAAAATCCTTCTGCCCAAAGGCAATTTTTTTTTTCAATCAAAGCAACTTTAGTTGGGATTTTCACCTACTGTTGAAAGATTTCTATCAATCTGAACCTAGCTAAATAATCTGTGTTTTTTAAATTAAAGAAGCATCACTGCTAAAGCAGTACCTACAATATTTTCATATTTGTAATCAAGTTCATTGAGAAACCTGTCACAAAGAAAAGAAACCCATATATTGCAAAAATTATTTCTTTTTATTTTTTCTTTTATTGTTTCTTTTTTCTTTACTGGAAATGCTAAAGTACAACTTTCTGACAGAACCTTACTTCAATATTAACCTGAGAATTGGGATATTCTGGGCACAGAAGTAATGTCCTACATGATAATAATCACACAAACCTGTGCTATGACAACTAAGTCAGGGCCCTGCCATAATGTCATTATCTCTGTTGAGTACCACAGCCCCACTGTGAGAAGCTTTTAGCATCTTTCATTCCTTCTTGTAGCATTAATTGACATTTCTGACCTAGAAAGGCTTATGATCCTTTCAAACCAAAACTAAGATTTTGTAACTGTGTGGGTACTTTTCCCTTAAAAGAACAAAGTATAACCATTGCATCTCTACAACAGACTTAACTTTCTGCCTTTCAAGGCACTGAATTGCCACATTTTCAAGATACTGGTTTTCAAGAGTCCTTCCCACTCTACACCAACCTCTGCACCAAGTGCAGGCAGCAGCTCCAGGAAATGTAATTACTGAACAGCCTTGTATATTTTGTAACTTGAACTGGAGAGCTCCATTCTTCTGAATTCCCCCTAATCAGTCTTTAGCACAAGAAAACCTTCTCCTTGGAGCCACCAGAAAAAGAAAAAAAAAAAAAGTGCCTTATTAAAAGACCACACAACAGAAAGGAAAGAGGACATAAGTTTTGGGTTTATTTTAAATAAATTGCAGGAATTTGTAATCCCTTCCAGGAGATTCAAAGCAGTTTGGTAAATGTATGCCATTTCTCTGCTAGCCAGTATTTCTGTCATCATTTACCAATTGTTTTGACTTAAAAATTAGCCCATACTTTGTTCCTCAAGCAACAGGCACACCTGGATAACAAAATAAACTGAAGACAACATAATTGTCTTTCTAGCAATGTGACCCCAAAAGATATGAAACTGCAGCTTAAATATATTAATTTTTTGCTAAGAAAGGATTAAGCAGTTAGTCCCTAGGACTGGTAAGAGCATGATAAAGACCCATGTGTGTGACACTTGCAGCTGCAGGCACTCAGAGTTTGTCCCTGTTTGCACAATGTATTATTTACACAACTCCACTGCAGGAGTTGTGCAGTCACTGCAAGGCTCAGGTCAACAAACATGCTGTACTCAGACCATGAGCAACTCATAGTAAACCTGCCTGAAAACCCCCACCTAAATATAAACTTTTTCCCTTGGTCTTGGCACATTTTTGTTCTGCAGAATTCCAGGAAACATCTCTAACATCAGAAGGGGAGCTGTGAAGGCTTCACACCCACAAGCACCTCAGTGACTTCACGAATTCATCAGTATCCAAACGTGCTCCTTCCATGAGCCTGAAGTTCAATTTACAGTCCAGCTCTTCAGGAACACACAGTGCCATCTTGCCTTTCCAGCTCTCCCCACAATTTAACCCAAGCCATGCCAGCACCACTCTCCCAGCAGCTCTGAAAGCACCACGTGCTCCTGCTGCGTTCCCCTTGCCACAGCACCCCCAGCATGGTCAGGACACACATCCACTGCCTCTGGACACCTCTCCTCACACCCAGCACCCCAAGCACCTCCTGATGTTCTGTGTTCCACAGAAAGTTCATGTTACATGAACTTTAATGAGCAAAGTGAAAAAGGCTTTGTGATCTGCCACCCTGTCCAGCCAGGGGAGGTCACCGTGCAGGCTCTGAGGAAATCCATCACTCGTGTTACAAATTAAACCTGCCATGCCCAGAATGTTCTCTGCTTTTGCTGTCCCTCTCTGTGCTCCAGGTTATTCTCTAACTTGCTAAAGCCTAATGACAACAGACTTGTGACACAAGTGCTTTCCAGGCTTCTCACTTTTGAGAGTGCAACAGTCCTTCCAAAAAGGTAAAAGATCTTGAGTCTACAAGAAAAAGGCTTGAAGAACACTCTATTTTATACACTCCAAAGAGCAACGTTTAGACATAATATGGTACAGTCTTTTTAAACTACTTTTGGACAAGTTCTCCATGACATGACACAGATTTTTTTTTTTTAATAGGTAATGTTAGATCCCAGAGCACTTCATTTTCTTTGACATTCACAGAAAAAAAAAAAAGAAAAAGCTGTTAATTCTACAGCAGCATTAAAAAAAATCCCAAAACAAAACCAAACCCAACTCTGGCGTTTTGTCTCAAATGACCACAAATAGAATGCTTTTGAACAGAAAAGATTGTGTGCTAAAACCTTCTCTGAAGCAAAAGAACACTGAAAAGGGGCTAAAATGCTTCAGTTTTTCTCCAAATTGCAGGTACTGTTCCCAATATTCTCCAGCAGCTACAGCTCTGCTGTGGAGCATCTGATACTAATGATGTGTTGACTGACATCCAAATGAAGCTGATGATTGTGTAGATGAAGCAATCAAATTGTCACAAACTAACAATCTGGCTTGTTGATTAGACCAACAGCTCGGTCCTCATTCTTCTCTTTCACTCTGCACACCTTGGGACAATACCTGCTCATCCTGGGACAGAGCTATTTTCTCATGAACATCACTTTCAGAATTCCCCAGACACTGCTCCAAAAAAACACATCATCTTTTTTGCATGATTACAGATGAGGGTAGTTTAAAGTCTGCATTAGAGTCCAAGGCATCTCAAAAGCGCAAATCATCACCCAGAAAAACAAAGATAGTTAATTATGATGTCAGAAGGAACTTATCTGACAAGATCATGATCCTACTTTAAAATGATGCCAGGTAGAACCAGAGGGCATCATGTGTCACACTGATCTCCAAATACACTTCACAGCTTAAATCTAGCTCCAATATTTAATTGAAAGTTAATTCTGCAAAGGAAAGTGCAACATAATAAAAAAAATGGCTTTTAATTTTCGGAGAGATTTTTCAGAGATTACCACAGGACAAAACTTGTACTGAGCAAAATATAAAATGTTTTATGTGCTTAAACTTGACTTTTGGTGATCTGCTTGTATTTTAACATATTTATAGGAAATTACCTTTTTTCTTTCCTATGCTGTGAACCAGTGCAAATGCATTTTACACAGCTGTACCTGCCCTAATTCCACTGCAGGGACACCCTGGAATATTCCTCCTTGGAGTGCTCCTTGCAAGGGCAAATCCAGTCCCAACAGGAGCAATCCTTTGGGAACTGACTGCTCCATTCTGCCATACCAGTCCCTGTTTCCACAGCGGTTTCAGCTGATATATTTACCATTTTGTCCAAATGCTTCATCCAATTTTTCATACCTGAAAATGCAATTTAAAATAAATGGTGTTCTTTGAGGGGGGAAGGGAGTGTTGGTGTGGAATTATTCTCCTTTAATATCTGCTTACAGATCCAGATACATCACAAAAGCTGTTGGAGAACAGTAGCATTAATAAAAGGCTGGTTTCCATGGAGAACAAAAAAGGTCAAATCATAATTTACTGAAAAGAGTTCAACTCCATGAGTTAAGACTGATACACACTTTTGAAAATAATTTTAAAATTGCACCAATGCCAATTGCTTACATGGTTTATGATCTGCAACTTGAAGGCGACATCTCAGGTAAAAGCTCTCATGAAAATACATTTCTGTTGCAAATGAGAAGTTGATGGGAAGATAAAGCAGGTGAAAGAGCTGCAGGAAAGAGAGCTGCATGTCATGCACTCGTGGGGTGAGGTGTGCGCAGAGAATTTAATTTCTGTAATTAAATGTCAGGCTACATAAAGCAAGAATATAATTAGTTCAGCATAATTTAGTGCCATTCAGATGGAACTGGAGCCTTGTGTACTCACCAAACAATTTGTACTAAAACAACACAAGCTGTTCAAACAAATTGACATTTTTAATTCCTACTCTTAACAGACCTTTATTATCAGTTTCTGAGAGAAGATGTTTATTATGAATACAAAATCTTTCAAAATAGTTTGGAAGGATGAGACTAGAAAATGCCAAAGCCATCTATCACAAAATAATCAAGTCAAACTGACACTGCAATAGTGTGCATTCTCTTGTTAGAATCATCTTAAGGAGGTAAAACTATAGGAAAAAAAGAGGCAAACAAAATCCTAAACTTGATAAATTAATAATTTAATCAGGTTACCCAAAACCCTCTGCACTGTGAAGAGATCTGGGCACTGAAAAGGAGAAAATATAAGGGAAATCTGCTGATCTTGATATTGTTCAAGATGCCTTCCCTTCTTCCATTGTGGAAACACTCTACACCAAGCCACTCAAGAACTGAACTGTTTTTAATATCCAAGATGAACTTATTTCATACCAACACCTTTAATCAATGGGAAATACTTCTATAAAGACCCTTACACTCATGAAATACCAATAGTCCTGAATTTAATCCATAACTGAAATCCTTACTCAAGGAAAAAAAACTTCAAGGGATAAAGATTCAGCCAAAAAACAAAAAACAAACAAACAAAACAAAAAACCACATACCTAAAGAAATTAAAACTTTGTTAACTAATGCAAAATGCAATCCAATGAGCAGTTTTTAACTTTACTCAGGGCATTACTGGATCAGCTTATGTTCCAAAATTGCATTGATGCTGCTTTAAAAAAAAAAAAAAAAAAATTCCCCATCATCTTCATCCCAGTCAAAGCAAGTAATCATGCATTTTATGCATTTATTGCTAATTATATTTGGAATGTGAATCATGTTGCTCCCTAGCCTTAATCTCATTTAAGAAAAGATTAACCTCTCTTGACTTTTCACCGCAGAATCAACTCTTGAGATTGACAACATGAGAATGGACACAGGACACTCACATCCCTTAAAGGTTACAGCACATTTCCAAGTGCTCTCATATTGCTGCATCAGACTACATAGCCTGTTTACATGGGAGAATTTCTGCATTTCATGAAGTTCTAATTAGAAAACACTGAAGGGAGTGTCAGAACAGTCCATTTCTGTGCAAGACAGAAAACGTTTTGATTCTGAACACAAATTGCTGCAGCTCCACAGCACTGGAAGCTGCATAAAGACCCTCATAGCTGAATACCTAAGGTAAAACCTGGCCAAAACATTAAAATAACCTGAAACACACCTACAGCAAATGAGCAATGCTGACAGTGAACATGACTTTGCTGGATCAAGCAGAGTACTGTTCCCCTCCAGAATGATATTCCCAAAGGAGTCATTGGAAATTAAGCTTCCTATCTGACCAATACTCAGCCCCATATATATTCACGTAGTTGGAATAACCCACAAAGGTTCTTATGCTTCCCACTTCAAGACTGAGTTCATTTTTATTTTTAAATATCTACATGGGGGAAGGGTGTGAAGGAGTGTTGATAGCTTGAAACTGGTTACACAAGCATACTAATAAAGGGAAGGAATTCTTCCAGCAAACAGCTCATGCACGGATGCCGTAGCCTTGAATTTAGAGGAAACCCACAATCATCAAAGAGGAGTGTTACAGGGAGCCAGAATGTGAGATGGTGCACCACGGGTGACACACTCACTCAGGCATTTCGTATTTGAGGAAGGAACTGGTAAACCATGGCTGTTAAATCCTGCCAGCCGCTTCCTCCTCGCCCAGACACCACTTCCAGGGCAGGACAGAGCTCTGCTCCACCTGCGTCTCACACGGCCACTAAACACCAGGGCTTGGCAGAAATAATTGTAAACCAACCTCCTCCTCCTCAGAGCCGAGCAGAGTGAGGGGATTAAGATGTATCCTTTTGCTCCAAAGTGGCTTTGTGACAACCAGGGCAAGGCGCAGCAAAACACTCAGTGTCAGGTAACCAGTTGTGTTCTGGACCCTCTCTCTGCCAAATTCTTTCTTAAGCTAATATTGATACTTTAACCACAGCTCGAATTCTCTGACTGAAGTAAATATGCCTTTATAGTGGATTGCTTTTTCTGGACTTTTGCCACTGCAGACATTATCCTTCGTTAATGACAGAAATGGGACTAGCCCTTGTCGAGGAACTGCTTAAGAACACACATTCTGCTTTTTCTTTTTGTGAGCACAGAATATGGAAAGCATTAACTTATTGAACTATACACAGCAAATATGCCTTTAAAAATTAAACATTTTAGCTTCTTTTGGTACATTTAATTCTCATCCCCAGGTAATTTCTAAAGTATTATTCTCACATGCCCTTGAATTTAGACCTCATTTCATCTCTGCAGAGCTCCCAAGCAGCAGATCTTGTCAGGCAGTGATTTGATTCGTCACACTACAGTGGGTGAGATGGATTATGCCCCTGATCCTGCAGCACCAAGTGAAACGACACGTTTCCTGCACATTATGGAACTATATATCAACACTGAGTACAGCTCTGTGGTGCCTCCATGAACAGTCCCCAGGATTCCTTCAGCCTCTCACTTCTCAACTTGAGCATCTCCATTAAAAATTATTGCAAATAAATCCCAATTATCTTAACTGTAAATATGAGTATAACATAAAGATTCAGTGTTTGTTTGTGGGGGTTGTTTATGTTTTGTTGCTGGGGTATTTTTATTTAACTATAGCTCTTTTTCCATTAACAAGAGTCTGTCACCTTTGCTAACTGGACTCAAACCATGATGCCAATACAATCATTTAATCTCCAATAATTCAATCTAAGAAAACATGCAGATACAATCACTGTTCCTCTGAGGTGACACCCTAACAATGCATCAGCAAAGAAAGTCAGAGATCACGGCTACAATGAGTCCTGGTGATGCCAAACCCATCACCACAGCTCTCAGTAAAACCTCACAGTGCCATTTGTCTGCAGTAGCTGTTATTACATACTAGCATTAAAAAGCCTCCAAGTGAAAAACCGTGTTTCCTTCAGAAACAGCACTAAATACTCCATTCCTAAATTTTTTCAGTAGGTAGAAGTTAAGGAGTCAATTGTTATTTTTTTAAAGATAATTTGTAACATCATGTTTCAACAAATTCTTTTATATGTTTCTATTATTAAAAACTGGTTACCAAATATCAGAAGCAGTTCCCATGAAAGTCACCACAAATGAGCAGAGTCTTGAAGAGCAGACACTAAATTTGCATGGGAGATAAGTTCTTCTTCCAAATCTGCCATGCCTCTAAGACACACAGGGCAACACTGCTCATTTTAATCACTCAATGTTTATATTTTCTCCTCTGGACGGTGTCTTGCTGTGAGTATGTGATACCTGGCAAGAAAATAAGCCATGTAAAACAAATGCAGAGTTTTAGAGAGAGCAGGGAGATCTCCCCCCGTCAGCATTTCACTGTCACTGTTTGAACAGGTTTGCACAGCTTTAGGTAGCTGAAGGGAACATTAAGTTAATTGCTGAAGGGAACCAATGCCCACCTGCACAAAGTTCACAGTGTTCTCAAGATTTACTTGCAAATAGTCACAATCACTGAATTTCCATTCATTTTAAAACTCCATCAACATTCAGACTCCTTATGGAGGATTATATAGCTGCCTGAGGAGGAAGGAGAATAAAGACAAAACTCTGGAATCCATAGCTCTTCTCATAGCTCATAGTTAATTTCTCAGATTTTGCATTGGATGCGTAAAGGACCAACCAATGCACAGATTTTTAGAAGTGTTCTTCAATTGCAGCATCCACAACTATAATAGGGAAGATTAAAAAGTCACAAACCGTTAGGAAGATCCATGCAGAAAGTGTCTTCATTAAAAGAGAGTGATGTAGAGATGATTTTCTGTTCTTGGATTTGGGTTTTGATGAAGGTTGTTTTGATTTGTACTGTTTTTCTAATTTTTTTTAATTTATTTTAATCAGAGGTTGCAAAAACAATTGTATAACACAAGTCACCAGCAACTTCTTCCCCTATTTCTGATGACTAAGAGTAGCCTTTTGCAAATCACTATAATTTCAAAAAGAATAGGAATGAAACAAAACACCTCCTCCATGCATCTCTTTGTCCCATACCTTTTATTGCTTTCTACTTTTCCATACATAAGCAGAAGTGAAAAAACCTCGGAGCGTGTTTTTGTTCATTTGGTTAGAATTTAAATTCCAAAGATAGCAAATGACAGCACTGCATTCAGTCCTCTGGGGAAAGAAAATGCAGTTCTTGAAGCCACTCATACAGGGCATGCAGAATATCACTCCTCACAGCAAGCAGCGAAAAACACAGCAATTTCTTAAATTCAGGTCCTGTCCTGCACATCAGGTGCTGGAACTTCCACTACAGGGGGAAAAGTGCCATTATCCAACCTGCTGTTGTGAGAAAGCACCACCTTTCTGTGTATCCAAACTTGCAAAACCCTGGGATGGATTTCTAGTTCTCACTGCCTCAAAATAATTGGTCTTCATCTAAAGACTGAAATATTGAATTAAATGTCCATTAATAGCATCTGAAAAAAAATATGGTTTTCCCACAAGAGGAACTAAGACCAAATCCTTCATTTTCAGAAAAGTTTAAATAAAGATTCTATAGAAGACCAAAGTAAGATCAAAGTGTTATCAAATTGTTCTATGTGTGAAAAGAAAAAAAAAAAAAAGCCAAAACAAACCATCCAACAATTAGTCTTCAATGGAATCACAAATATATTTACAAACAAGGGCTGAATTCAGAAAATGGCCTGTTAACTAGCCTATTTCCTAAATGCAAGAGTTAATCTCCCATTTAGAGGCAGATGCTCATTAGCTCCTTTCCAAGGTGACTTTCCCTCAACCCTAACCCACACATCAGCTCATCTTGGAATTACTGCCAGATTTTGAATTTCACAAGTAACTTACACAAAAGGAAGATTTTTTCATTACAGTTGAACTGACTCTGCAAAATCTTTTGGTATGTCTGAGAACTGATATTATTACTTATTAAACTGAATCCTATAACAATTGTGACTATAGATACAATATATGCAGGTAGCTGCATATAAATGTTGATAAATATTTAGAAATGCAAAAATTTGCTCTGTGCTGTTTGTGACACATATCTGGCTTTACAATTCAGACCTGTCAAATATCACAGACATGGCTTTGGAAACAACACAAACACCAAGCAAAAATGTCAATAAAATGCAGCCTCAATAAATATATAAATAGACAAGTTGCCTGATAACAGTAAATAAAGTTTGCTAGGGCAGTCAGATATTATTGTTGTGTTTATACAAGGAGGTTTTATACATCAATGCTGCAGGTGTCACATCACCCACCAACAAATGAAAATTGAATGCAATCAACTCAAGTGGCTGGTTTCCATTTCAGCTCCTGTAAGGTTATACAGAAAGGCCCCAATCTTCTTAATGGGGCTTGCCTAGCTCAGGGTGTCACATCAGGACAGCAAAAAGAAAAGGGAATTTCACTCACCAAAAAAAAACCAAATAATAGAAACAGGAAAAAATAAAAGCCCAGAGGAACCAGCTGCTTTATTACAGCAAATTCTGGAACAAATAGTGATCTTCCAACTTTGCTTATACTGCAAAATTCACTGATAAAACTGTGCTTGCCTGAACACCACCAGTTAATGCAAGTCTAAAGACTCCAAAGAACCTTCACAGTTAGAACTGTCAAATACAGAGTTTATAACTCTGCTGCTGGGAAAGAAACAAACCAAGCACCATTTCCCCTGCCTGCTCTTCATCCTCTCCATGCAGTCAGCTGGTGTGTGCAGGGATCTGGAATCCCCCTGGCAGCACCAGGCACTCACTCCTGCTCAGGGAGTGAGAACTGGGCAATGCCCTTGCCCTGGCCATCCCCTGGGTACCAAACATGCAGCAGGAACAGCCTCCCAGGGCTGAGAGAGAGGTGGAACTGTGCAAATGGCAGCATCTCCTGCTGACAAGCCAAACTGCAGTTTACTTGCAATAATTACCCAGATTGAAACCAAGAAGCTTCATTTCACTTATGAAGTATTATTTCACAAACTTCTTTCAACTACTTTTCTGTTGACCTAATAAATCTTTAAAAACTAAGATCTGTTGCATCCCCAGTATCTCCAGTCTATATTCTGTTATTTCCTCTGTCTGGAGCAGGGTTTCTGGTGTGCCTGTGCTCTGTAGCTTTGCTCATCTCAGAGGATTTTCTGACCCACTCATGCAGCTGCCCTGTGGGATCAAACAGGTCCCTGCAGTTATTACCTGGGCTTAGGCAGCCAAAATATCAGCTCTGACTTGGTGGGTCTGATGCCTCAGGTTTTAGCTTTTATATGTTTCACATTCTGTGCTGCTTTAGTGTGTGGGTCTGGGCTTCACATTAGGGGATGGTGAGCTTTCTGCACAGAGCAGGGGGACAAAACAATCCCTTCTCCAGTTGGGGACCAAGGACAAATGATCCAAATCTCAGGCCCAAGAGCACAAACAACGTGGGCTGGAGAGAGAAAAACAATCAGGATGGGACTGCATGGGCTGGAGCTGGAATTGGGCAATGAACTGCAAGGTGCAAATGGAGCAGAGCTGATCACAGTGAGAGCCCCCGGGAGCGCTCGTGCATTTTGGGACCATTTTGGTTCATCTTGGCCTGGCTGGGCTCTTGTGCTGCCCAAGGTGGATCCATTGAGGCCTTTTGATAAATCCCTACTTTATTCTTTAGCTCTGTCCAGTCCCTGTTCTAGGGCAGCTTCCTAAGGCATCAGCTCCAGCCACCCCTTTCCAGCAGCTCTGCCACGACTGAACCCTTGTGATGACTCCTCAAAAGCCACAGCCAGGCTTCAGGAGTTCCTGTCCTCCTCCCCTCCTGAGCACGAAGAGGAGGCACAAACACATCCTGTCCTCTGGCGCAAAAATAAACATTTAGTTTCCAAATAAACACTGCTACTTTATTTGGGAAACTTTTATGAAGTCAAAAGGTGACAGAAGTAGCAGCTTTTTTACAGGAAAGGGAGATGCATTAAATGAAAAGCTTTTAAAATTCATTTCGGCAAAATAAACTGACTTTTTTTCCCCCTACTTTATAATCAACAGAAGTTTGTGAATCTTTGCATACAAAATACTTATGATTAATCAGACCCTTTTGTCCAAAGGTTACAATTACCATTAATTTGCTGTGAGCTGCTAAATTAATAGTACTGAAATGAGGCAGTTTTTCAATTAGAAATTGTGGATCTGTAGACTAAAGTAAGGTGGACGTTTACAGGGAAGGTTTTTAACGTACTTTATACTTCAAGAGAATGAAAACTACACAGAATATTTATTCTTCTAAATTCTCAGATAGTTAATATGGACAAATTGAGCAGCTGGCTTCCTGCCTAAATAAATACAAGAAAATTGTTTGGGTTATTTGGCTAACTGGATTTTAAAAAGCCTAGAAGAAAAACACACATAGGTTTCCAAAAGCAACTATTCAGAATATTTACATTACAAGGCTCTGCATCCCTGCTCACCTCTGAGGAATGGTCGTTACCTTACCACCCTTCTCCACCTGAACCACCCCGGCCTCCACCACTTGACACCAGCTCCCAGCTTTGAACAGCAGCTGCTTTTCTGTACAGCTGAGATTGTTCCTCACTGAACGGGACAAGCTCAGTGAGCCTCACTGCTCGGCTGGCAGGAGCAGCACGGGCAAGACTTCCCTGCCCCAGGCACCTGCAGAAGTGTTTCGTGACCGTGCTGTACCGTTTGTCTCAACACTTCCCCTTTTAACTGCAGCAGCAAAATCGGCTGACAGCTCTTTACAGGGGGCACATCAGCTAAGGGAGGGTCACTGATAAGGGACACTGACAAAATTCGCTCTTATCTCTCCTTCTGATAATTCTGCAAACAAGGGAGAAGCTGCAGAACTGGGCTTTAAAGTCTGTCTGCCTTTTTAGGATGAGAAAAAAACCCCAAACAGCTGTACACTCCTTTCTATTTAAAGACTGACTGAAGCTTTCTGCATCACAAGTTCACTAATAGCAAAAATCCATTCTGAAGTGAAGCTGATGAGCAGGCCTCCTCCTAAAATGCATAAGCATAAGTCAGAGATGTAATCTCATCCTTTTAAAGTTTATATTTACTTTTCTATTTCTCTGCACAATCTCTTTTTGCAGCAAGCTAAGAGGGTTATTTTTAACATACAGACTGTATCTAAAAATGCAGTGATTACCTTTTATCAGATGAAATTACAATTTAAAAAATAAATGGGGAAAAATCTAGCAACACTTGTATATATAATCTGTTTGATACAGATCTATAAATAGCCTGTAAATTTCATAAAATAGACAAGGGAAAATAAATTTACATTAAGGTATTTGAAGGAAAATGTTAAGTTTATCTGGCCTTATATTACTTACAAATGAAGCAGCAAAGTGAAATTTGCACACTCCCTAACCCAGAAGAGAGATGCCATGGTAACTACACCTGTGATTTTGCATTTCTATGGTACAGTCATTGTACATTTCATATCAAGAGTCCAAACTAACATCAGAAAACAAATAGTAAATAAATATTACAACCAAGTCAAAGTTAGGCTAAACAACACTCACAATGGAAATAGCAGAGATAACACACACCTAGTTGAGAGAACAAATATATTTCTTATTTCTGAAAGACAAACCCTTATGGCTTATGCCTTAACAGGCAGAAGAGGCTCCATGGGAGAACAGCACTTTTTCATCACCTAAATATTTTCCCATTTTCACATTTATATTGGAGAACATTTCCAAAAGCAGCTTAGATTTTAGCCATTAATCAATATTCTAACACTTCTAACACTACAGAAGTAATTCTTCATTTTAGCACTGCAGTTTTAAAAAGATGCTGAATTTAATTTAAATTTCTAAAGCCATAGAGGTTAATGCTTTGATCAGCCTGTTAAAACAAATGCACATCTATTTATGATTTTGAAAAGATCAATGTTTAATGTTCTTGCAAGACTCCAGGAGTACATGCACCTCCAGGAATGCTGACACCTCCAGTCAGTCTCCACTGAGCAGTCACCACCTCAGTCCACACTCAGGTTGTGGAGCTGAAGGAATACCATGCACCACTTCAGAGGAAAATCCTCCCCCTAAACCCTGCAACCACCAACAGGAGCCAGAACGGAGCTGGAGATGCTCCACAGGAACTCCTCATCACCTGCATGGAGTCAGCCCCACAACCCCGCCCAGGCAAGGGAGGCTCTGCACAAAACCCACCTCTCCTCCCTGTCACTCGCCTCCAAACTCCCCATGTGCTCCCCAAGAATTTCCCCCACACTTAACCAGTATTTCAAGTTAACTTATCTCTGATTTTACACCTACTGACAAATATTTTCTCATCTGCCACAACAGTTCTGCTTGGCAGGATTTCCCAGTGCAGACTGAGGAACAGCATCACACGGCTCATTCTCATTTCCCAAACACACTGGAATGGACAAAGAAAACCATGAGCTTACAGAGCTCCAATTTCACACAACATTTACTGAGACACAGGACATAGGCTTGTGAGGCAATCTTTGCTAGCAAGAAGTCAAATGAGAAAAAACAAACAAACAAACCAAACAAAGTTACAAGGAATTGACAAACTCAATCATTTTATGCAATGGTGGCCAAAAGTTTTCCACAGCTTGAAATGAAGATCTTGACTCACTTTGGCTTCACTCAAGAAAAGCAGAGATGGCCAAGATGTGGAGTACATTTTCTGCTTACAAGACATTTACTGAATACAAGTAATAATCTGAATATAAGACTAAAACCATAAATACACTCCACCACTAGACCCAGCTTAGTTGATATTAATGCTCAACATCAAACAGAAATTAGAATTTACTCCTCAGAAAATGTCCACCTGGATTACACAGTCTGATTCTTTTCCCGTGGCCCAAATATCACTGAGAAAACATTCTTGTGAATTAAACACTACGTTCAATTATGTCTCATTGCTACAGAAGCAGCAGATTCTTCTCTGAATCCAACATTCACAGTCCCTACTCTCAGGAGATTTTTTTAATCACCAGAGAGAGAGAATTCTGCTCAGAATTTCCTGGGAGAGCTTAGAGCCATCTGAGTGCTAAATTCTCCTCCTGATTTGTCTGTCAAAGCCATCCCTAGAATTTTTATGAAACACCTTAGTAAAGCTCCATCTGCTTTGTGGCAAAACAGCAGAATTTCACCAGAAGCACTGTAGCTAAGAACCATTTAGGCTCTAAATCTGCATGTCTACCAGCTCACCTTAATTCAGAATAAAGTCACTGGAAATGCACACGACTGACTTGCAGCTCATGATATAAAAGTCTGGGCAAATGCTTTTAGATACCACCCACACACAGAGCCCAGTTTGTCCATTATCACCATCTCTCCCCCTCTCTGCTGGTTGTTACTTGGAGAGCAGCTCTCACCTGGCACCCTCAGGGACTTTATTTCAGAAGAAATACAGAAAACCTACACAGCAATCCAAATAAGGATGTGAGGTGCAAAGCAAAACCCAGCAACAAATCAGCCCCAAGGAAATCAAGGCAAGGCTGGAAGACCAAATAAGTGTCTAAAAAGTAAATCTAGTGCATCCTGTTTACAAAAATACAATTCCCTGACTAAGGGGTTGATTTGCCCTGTGAAAATCACCCACTCTCACAATTGCTGAGCTTTTTTTCCATGGTCACTCAACAGCCCTGCTCCACCAGCCTCAGAATGGAAGCTGACTCTGGCCTCTCTTTTTAAAGTCTTTTTTTTCCCTTTATCACTGTTATCCTGCAGGAGAGGGGAGGAATCGCTCTCATTTTGCCACACACTGCTTCTGTTCTCAGAGAATATCCTCAAAGCCACATAAACAAAATATTTCCCAGGATTTGCAGCAACTGCTATTGAAAATTAATTACTTTTATCAAGTTTGATATGGAGGTAGGTCATGAACTGCACCATGCAGCTCTATAGGTTTCCACAACTGATTAAAAAACGTGACTATTTGGGATCAGTTTGCCATAAACCAGTCTGGGGAACAGTGACAGCTCAGAGCTGAGCAATGGGGAGGTGCTGCAGGGTGCAACTACAAATACAGCAAGGTGCATACAGGGGAGAAAGACTGTATTGAAACAGAAGCAGATTTTTCTTATTTTTAAGGGGTACACCATCTGTTTTCTGTAGGTCTAGTTCTGAGCCCAGCAAGGAGCTCTATTAAAGGTGCAATTTATAGTCTCTCTCTGAACCCCAGTTACTCTTTCCCGTTCTCCCTTTAGAAATTTTTCATGATTTTCAAGTATTTTCATATCAAATAGCTCCTTGAGCACACCTTTCCCTCCAGCAACTGAACCTCAGCACTCTCAGTACTTGGAAGGCACATTAGTCTGGAAATTTAGCCTGACTTGATTAAGTCAGCAAACAGGAGCAAGATGGATGGTTTGCTATCAGAACAACACGATCTGATCTCTGACAACACAAGCCTTGCCCATCAGGAGCTCAGACAGCTCCTTGCAGATAAGTTTCTGGAACATTGACTTCTACACTTCCAGTATGTTGACTGCCAGGAGGCAGACCACACAGATCACAGTTGGACAGAGCTTTCTAACTGTGCTCAGCTCTGACAGAGACAATAACTTACCATATTTATGCATTTGTGATTTGGTTTGTGCTGTTAAGCTGTTGCCAAACACAAGCCTGCTACACGCATTCCTCCCTAATACCTTCAGAAATCCCAAGAACCAAGTCATCTTCAAAACATGCATGAATACCTCCCATATGGGGATCTTCAAAGACAGAAGATTCCTCACCAGATTCTTTGCACAACTTTCAGCAGTTGTACATTTCCTTTTCGCATCTCGAGCTGATGACAGGGAACAAGATGCCAGTTTTTCCAGGCACAGAAACACACTGCACAGCACTCTCACACCATTCACACGGTTGTTACAGACCTAACTCTTCTTCCTATGTGAGATCAAAACATTTCACACACAGCACTACATGAAAACAACATAATTAAAAACATACTTCAAAGTGACTGTGTCAATCATTGTGGTATTCGTGTACTCACACTGCAAATCTCTTCTACATATCTGAGCATTTTTAGGCTTTCATCTGGTTTTAAGAATGCTGAAAACTTTGAGAAATTCCTGTATGTTTCCAGGTAGCTCTGTTACGATTGTCCCACAATTCATACCTGTTCCTCCCTCCACTTCATCCCCAAATTTGCCAAGAGCACCAGTAACATTTTGTCACTGGTTGCAGTGGAACACGCCCAGCACTACAGCAGAGCACTGCCTCAGCCTCTGACTCCAGGATTATGTGCCCAGAGGTTCTTGTGGTGACCTCTTAATCCCTGAGCTAAGAGGCTGAGATTTCCTCAGAACCACCTTTGAGGCCCTGCATGTCACTCTGAGCAAACAGAGGCCTCAGCAGAGCCACTGGTGACAGCAAGAACAGAGATGCACTTTGTGCTTATCCATTCCATTTATCCTTTGGGAATGAAACACACCTAAAACCCAAAGTCTCAGGCCAAACCAGACTCAGATGTCACCTCAAGTGAACAGCTTTATTTCTGGGAAAAACCTGCCTATTAATTCTAGACTTGGTTTAGCTACTTCTGAGTGAGTGAATTCTCATTTAGGAAATTGAGGTTTTTTAAGAGAATACCCATCAACAAGTGCCTACTTGACTGCTGACATTCAACCTAACCTTGCAAAGAAATGTATCAAAATCAACCCTGATTCACTCTGAATACTTTATATATACTACTTACACCTTCCTAGGTTTGGTTTTCTAGGCAGCCCAAATGCTGTGTTATCATCATGAAGATTTAGAACGCTGTCCTCCAGCCAAATGTTCCATATAAACTCCCAACTGGTCAGCAAACAGTCCCACATTTACATCTGGGGCCAGGGCAGACACAATTCCAAGCTTCCACAGCAGATATTAAGCTTTGTGCCATGAGTCATGGGTGACGCTTCTGATTCCCACTGCTGCAGAGGAGTGGGGGAAGGACAGCTCTGTGTGGGAAAGAACTCTCC
The DNA here is from genome assembly GCF_024509145.1 of Vidua macroura. Classification (NCBI taxonomy): domain Eukaryota; kingdom Metazoa; phylum Chordata; class Aves; order Passeriformes; family Viduidae; genus Vidua; species Vidua macroura. The sequence continues at coordinate 4,516,093 of NC_071585.1, read as the reverse complement.
CTCTAGAGAACATTTGGCATAGAAGTCTGCAAAGCTCTGCTCATTTACAGTATTATTCTTGAAACACTAACCTGTACATGTTCTGCATTTACTGAAGAAATGGGTTGGATGGATTAATTCAAACAATCAGATTAATATAGCAAAATATAATTACTGACATGTAAATTACAGGGACTCGCTTTTAGGGTAAGTTTTCTGTAACTTAAAAGAATGTGGACTTGTATTTACTGAAACCTGAAACATGTAAGGAAATGAAAAATCAGAAAGATCAACTGGAAATGTCATTAGTATTGTGAGGGAACAAGAAATAAATAAAAGTCCAGTGATCAGAAAATAAATCGAAGCACTATGTAAGGCCTGACTCACAGGCTCTTTGGGAAGAGCTTCACCAGCATTTCTGTCACTTCCAGGTCTGGCACAATCAGCTTTGACCTTTTCAACTGTCCCTGCCCTGGCTGGATCAGGAAACAAGGCTGGAGAACTTCGGGGCTAACCCAGGTCAAAGGACTTGGGGTTTTCTTCTGCCACCCCAGTGCTTCCTCCTCCCTCTGCTGAACATCCAGAGCAGCGAGTTCCACAAGCAGCCCTGGGCACCCTGGCACCCCGTAACCACAGCCAGCACAGGGGTCAGGGCAGCACCACTGCCATGGAGACAGAGGCTCCTGGCAGGAGGAACCAGTCTGAGCCCTGGCACCCCCCTGGGTGCTCTGCAGCGAGCACCCACACACCCCACTGTGATCCAGGGAGATCCAGCCTCACCCACAGGCTGTGGGCTCCCACTGAACCAGGTTGGTACCATCAGCCCCACAGCCTGCTCCTGCAGCGAGTCAGGGGTGCTGGACAAGGGGGGTGAGCACAAGATGAATGGGTTTGCCACCCTCTGGCCAAGAGCTGTTCCAAGGGCCCTGGCCCTGTGGTTTGAGGAGCAACCGCTGAAGGACAAAACAAAACACCTCTGTTTACTCACCTGAGGTGAATGAATAAAGAGGTTTGGCTTGGAAAGCTGCAATGTCCCAGAACCAGGAAACTCCTACTGGAGTGCCCTCACAAATCACACTCAGCAGGTCTGACCAACACAGCAGGTATTTACAACAGTGCCCTACATCGGAAAAATCCAGTGAATTTCAGTGTACTGAGAGTACTTGCAGTTGTCCACTTTGCTTTTGGCTCTAATTTGTGTCCTTTCCAAATATACTGTTGTTATTTGTTTAAAAAAGGGTAAAATACTTTTTCATACTCCCTCAATATGCCACATGATATCTTTGCATTTAGGATACAGAAAAATCAGCTTTAAGTCATTTTGGGATCAGTAATATATAAATACCCTTGATGCAGGTAAATTTTATAAGGAGGAAAAGAATCAGTGCAATTTATGAGAGGATTCTTTTAATCCAAAGACAAAAATCCCAAAGAAGTGAGTAGCTATTACCTTTTCAGATTTCCTCAACACCTTCAATATTTGAATGCACTTGGTCCAACCCTTCTCTGTCCTCAGGATGTACATGACAGCAACATTAAAATGATGGCAAATTTCACACCCAACAAAATCATCTGCTTCTTTGTTAGGTTGTTTTTTGTTTTTTTTCCCCACTCATATTTCCCCTCCTTTTCTTCTTTAAACAAAGTATGGCAACAATTTGATAGCCCAGCAGCGTTTTGCCCTCCTGAACCCTGGCAATGACCCAGAGGATTTGCTCTCTCCTGCTAATCACAAGTCTGGCTGTGGCCATTTCCCATGACAGAGCTGAAATTCTCCCAAACTGGCGCTCTCAGCCTCACTACCCAGCCCATACTGAAACCATTTTCTGCCTCCTGGCTGCCAGTCCCTGGAGCCATTCCCTGGCCACCTCTGGGCTTCCAGACCTGCCCACCAGCAGCAGTAGCAGGTGCTCTTATCTGACACACACTTTAAAAGGAAACCAAACTTAAATGTGAAAAATGCTCTCAGCACGTAGTGAAATGGCATTTTTAAATATTTATCTCAAGCTCATAAACTCAAGGCCTGTTTCTGTTCCAGCCTGGCTGCTTTTCCAGGCTCACCATCACACATTCTCTTCAGTGGTTCACAAAAACGGCTCCAATTTATTTTATTCCTTTCTATTAATATCAGGAACCATTTTGTCAGGAACCATAACTCAATTTCTGATCTGTGTCCTTCTATTATGCCACAAAAATTGGTCATTGTAAGTGTTGAAGAAAATTGCAACAAAATTGCTTAGATCATTCACTCAGATTTCACCATTTCAAGTTCATTGTGTTTAACCAAAAAATTCCATGACTTTTCAAGGCAAGGCACAGCTAAACCCTTTGTGTCCTGTCTCTATACCAAGAGACTATTTAATCATTGATTTACAACTGCTGAAAAAACACCAGTACTTCAGGAACAGGAATGATCACAATGCAGTCTTTTTAGAATTTACTCCTTCTGTAATAACTTCAGACAATTCAAGTAGTGTCTAATTTTCCCAATATTCCCATTAAAACCCTAACCTAGCAATTTTTAATTCTACAAGAGCTTTCATTCAAAAATTCCCAAGTACCTCAAGAGCTGGTTATTTATATAATATGCCAATAATACAACAAGCTGAAGGCAAAGAGTAGCATTACTGTAACACTTTCATGGACTATATAATTGTCTGCACATTGGTAAATATTTGGGCTGTTGCATTAAAGGCTGTTTTTATTAAGCACTGCATTTCCTCGAAAAACAGTCCCAATGTCCATACTAAGAAATGGTTTCCAAGAGCAACTCAGCAGCAGCACAACATATGCAAGAGCAGGGATGGAAAAAAGTACCTACCAAGAGGGTGAGTAAAATGTATGTGCATGTGGAACAACCAGCACACAAAGATGTTTGGCTACCTACAATAAAATAAATCACCAGCTCTTAACACCAGTGCTGTCTAACAGTAAACTAACCCCCACAAAGTTACTTAATTCAAAATGCCATCCAATCCTCTAGAATCCAAGCTGTTTAAATAATACACTTAATTCAACAACTGAAAATCCAATCAGGACACCAAGTCTTGCCCACCACATTCCAAAATTCCTTGCCCTTATCAGGTAATTTTTTTTGCCTTATTACCTAATAATTAATATTTTCTAACAGGACTTTAAAAAAACAGTTCACATACTCAACTTGTAGTCACTGGAGCAATGTTTTTCCATGCAGGGTTTGTGTTTCCCCAAGTTATTCCCTAACACAGTTCGAAATGCTGAGCAGAACAATGTCAGATTTCCAGGAGAGGGATTCTGCACACACCTGAGTGAGTTCAGTGCAAAGAGACACAGTCAGAACCACCAGGAATGCAGGATTTAAATCCCAGCTGCTCTCCTGACTCTCTGTGACTTGGTATATTTAGAACATGGACTCTGCTGTGCAAAGGCAACAACGTAAGACTGTATTTTTTGTATTTTTTTTTATTTGTCTGACTTTAGGTTTTTTTGGTTGGGTGGGGTTTGTTTCAACAGTCAGCAGAAGTTCAAAAGGACTGCATTTCTTCCCAGGGGTTTATAATGATGGCCTTTGCTGCCAGTTCTGATTTCAGGCAGTTAAGCAATGTGTGCTTGCAGAGCTTCCAGAGCTGCAGGAGATGGGCAGGCCTGGCCCAGCCCAGGGAAAACTCACCCTGGCACTGCAGGATCAGGAGCTGGATCAGGAATCCTCACCCAGCTGCCCTGGCCATGACTTAGCCTGGAAAAACCCAAAGTGCCCAGCAGAATGCCACAAAACCCTCCCCCAGGCTGGCAGATGCCAGCTCTGGCTCCTCTTCTCAGTATGTGCATCACTCTTCTCACTCTTCTGTCCTCTAATATTTCTACAAGTGACATAAATGCTACCAAATTTTTCACACCTACACAAAATTCTGTAAGAAAGAGCCAGAAGTCCCATAAAAAGCCCCTAAATGTGTTTTAGCAAGGGATGATAGTTGACAATAAGCAAAAAAACCCACATTATCCATCCTTTCATTCAAATACTCAGGTGCCTTGGGGTAATCCAAAGGAATAAGAGCACTGCACATCAGCTGTAATTTCTACATTTTCTCTTAGGAATTATAAAATGCATAACCCCATGAAATTTTAATCAGTAATATACTAGTCTCAATAAGCATCATCACTACATGGTAACAAGTGGGATATATGGATTCATGAGAAGTTACTGTGTAAAGTGTGTACTCAATTATTTGCAACCCCTTCAGAATAACAAAGTAGAGAATAATTTAATCATTAAGTTATTAAAGATAATTATGCTATCTGGAATTATTTAAGATGCAGGGCTATGAGGTGATGTCTGTCTTCAGTCTGTGAAAACTGGAACCACTAAATAATATTATACGGTTCTAATCAACTCACAAACTGAGTTTGTCTTTTATTACAAAAATAAAATTAAATCAGAAAAGCATTTTAAATATCTCATTTTTCCTTCAAAAATAAACCTTCCTAAAATTGAAGTACTTGTCTCATCCACACAGTTAACAGTTACTTCACCTCTTACCTGTCCCTGACATGGCAGTCTCCACAGCATAAATCATTTCTTTGGCCAACTAGCTAAGAACTCTAAACTAATTAATCTGCATAACACAAATGTTAGATTTTGGAATTTTTGTTTCAATATTTTGTATACTGATGGCTGCCAGAAAAACTCACAAAAACGTTTTTTGAAAAAAAAATAAAACCACTACTTGAAAAAATCCTTTTGATTTACACATTTAAATAGAAGTTTGTAATTCAGTAACTTAATTATTAAATGAGTCAAGTTGAGCCTTCTTGAAGACAATTTTAAGTCCTTCCCTTCAGTGTCAGAGGGAAGTATCACCAGTACTATCATGCAAGAAATAGTGCTGTATTGTCCTTAGCTGGAGCTTCACCACAAGTTGCAAAATCATGAAATGATTGGTTGGGCCCATTTGAATCTTCACACACAAACCCCATTTGTGACATGGGCATAGTGCTGCAGCAGCTCAAGACACGCCTGAAATTCAGCATAACCCAGTGGACATTCAGACAACATTTCCTTTTAGCCATTTTTTTTAATAGTTGGGATTTTTCTGTAATTTAAATAGATTGCTGACGTTGTAGAAACATTACCTTAGAGACTGTTTGGAAATAAATTCAAAAATTAAATCAAGATCATCAGATTTAGATGAGAAAGAGAACAAACCTTTTTCTGTAGATGCAATCTGAAACTAAGTTAATAACATTTAAAAGCAAAAGCTACATTTTTAGATAATGGGAGGTTGAGCCCAACGTGCCCTTCTGTCAGATTTTACCACTGGATATGAACACAGAGCAGGCCAGTCCTGAAATCCCTCCTCCTGCAGGAAAACCTGGATCCTCCATCCATGCCAAGTCCACTTTAAACAGGATCTTGGGAAGGAGAACCCCGAGAACAGGAGCCATCTCCACTATACTCCCTTTTTCCTTTTTATACTGTTTTCAAACAGAAACTGTGTTACACCACAGCCTCCCAGATCAGCCACTCTGGTTTTACAGGCTGCTTTTAAGCAAAGCAGAAACAAGACACATTCACAAAAGGGATAAAGAAAAGAAGTTCCTCCCACAGTAAGACACAAGATGATAAAATACAAAACCACTGGACACCAAGGCACATCCTACCTCTGAAAAGGACACCAAAGTCAATGTTAAAAGTGGATTCAAACAGTACAATTTAGGGTGGGACACAGCTAAAATTTACTTTCAGCAGCAGCAGTTCATCAGTTCTGGCTCCTGATGACTTTCCAGGGTTGTGGGAGTTGAAAACCAACATCTCTAACATCCTGATGATGAGCACAGTCTTGCACCTCTCAGGCACAGGATCTTCCAGCACCCACAAAAATCCTGTCTACCACATTTAATCTTTCATTCTGAATAGAAGAAGGACAAAAAAGAAAAACTCCACAGCCTGGTATCCCATCCACAGCATCTGCCAAACCTTGAACCAGCTAAAAGCTTCCAAGCCCTAGCATTGAATACTGTAAATAACATATTTAACCACAGAATACTTCAGGTTGAAGGGGACCTCTGTGGTCATATGGTTCAACTTTCCACTCAGAACACAGCCATTTAAATGTTGATGAAGTTAATATGCCCCATTCTTTCTTATATTTTATTGTATATATATTCTTAAATTTCTGTCAAGAAAATCAGAAAAATCTCCTTCTACAGGAGAAAGAAACAAATGGGTCGGCTACCACAATGCTAAATATGAAAACCTTAAAAAGCAGGCACATTAGTGGGGAAAAAAGCTCCTAAGAACCCAGTGGCTGCTGATCCAAGACAGGCCACTGACTATTTCTACAACTAATCTCCCCAACCTGTGCAGATGAAGTCAGTTGTGGAAATATACTTTAAAAAACACCTCAGTGAAGTATCTAAGCATTGCATAATTTAAGAAGTGCAGTTTAAAGTTACACAGGAGCATTGTCACAGGCCATTCAATACAGCAGCATCCCCTGCAGCCCTCTAGCTCCTGAATATTCACTGGGAGCTGCTAGAGCTTGTTTCTTTATGAATATTGGACATTTTCATACATAAAAATTGCTTCCCCTCAGTTTTTAACTCTGGTAATCTTTCAGGTCACCATACATAAGGGAGAGGCCAGGCTGAAAGCCCAAAGAGCAGCTCACTCTGGAATTCTTCCTGCCAATCTGACACTCAAACACACACACAAGAAATGCCTTAGAAAGTCTCTGCTAACTGAACTCCTTCCTCATTTTCAGGGCAAAGCTACAGAGTCAAGCCAGAGTGACAAGTCCTCACTTTTCCATATTTTATGGCATGTTTAATGTGCCCTAAAGGAAGAGGGGAATCCTTTTCCCCTTTTCATTTCATTCTTTAGAAAGCAAGGACTCTCTCAAGTGAATTGAGAGAGGTGAAAAAAACAGACTGGTAATAAAGAAGTCTCAACTTTTAAAGGTATATCATTTACACTTTCCATAAAACTGTATTTATTTACAAACCTTAAGTACAAAGTGAAAAACAGTCTAGCTGATATTTTTGCCAAGTTTGACACCCGACACATGGCCTGTTGTAAGCCACAGCTATCCACAGGCCAGCCCAGCAACTGGCCCTTTGTTCATGTGCTTATTTAAACACAATGAAATGGGTTTACCTCATTAAAGAGGAGTTGGAATAAGCTCCAGCTGCATGAGAGTGAGGTGGTCCTCATTTTTAAAAACCAGCAATGCCATTTGGGAAAAATAGATTAACAGGCAGTGAAGAAAAATAATTCCCTTCAAGCAATTGAAATGCCAGTTTTGAAGATAAAGTAGTGCAAAACTCGAGGCCAGTAAAAAGAAACATTGTTTTCCTTTGAAGTTCACCACCAACTGGGGCAAGTGGCATGTTGCATTCCCCAGGCTTATGGGAAATTTGTTTTCTGTCCTGTCAGGAAAAAAATACCATGGTCCCGCTGGAGCCTGTAATTACTGATGCATGTAAATTACACTTTATCAAAATACTTCACAAATGTTGCCTTGAAAGGCCAAACTGAGCAGCCCACCTGAGCAATGTCCAGAGGCAGGGACACTCTGGACCACAGCTTGTGTTTCCCATCCCATGGCAGACACCAGAACAGCCTCACTGAGATGCCAGGGATGTGCCATCGTGTCCTCCCAACAAAGGACACGGATTTAGGGGTTTTATTGCAGCCAGCCCAAAGGCAGGGCACTGTCCCTGGGTGATGTTTTCAGTGCAGTCCTTCCTACAGCAGGAGCAACGTGAGGCCTCTGGAGCCAAGGTGTTTAAGAAGAAGGTGTTTAAGAGAAATACCTCCTATAGACCAGCAAGTTCCAGGATCAAATAACACTGCCAAGGCTGCCACTTCTGCAGAAAATGTCCTAGTAAAAAACCTAGCACAACATACCATCAGCTCTGCTCCCAGTGAGGGATTCTAAGGTATGGAGTTAATCGAGCAGTTACTGGGAAAAAGTAGAGCAGGGTAGTACAGACTCAAGGTGAACAAAGCAAAAATTCCATCCAGTGCTTTGGGAGGTACAGTCACTTTGTGCACATGCTTGTTGTAAAGAAATCAGTTTGGGGCTCAGAGACTGATTGTCCCAGGGCACTCAGCAACCCTCTTCAGTCCCAGAAAGGACAGCGAGGCAGGGCTGGCCCAGGGATGATTATCAGAACTTACAGGCAGTTCTGGTCCTGTGGCTGTGTGGCAGGATGCAGGATTACTCTCACAACAAAAGAAACTAACTGTATAAGCACAATATTTGGTTTCATATCGGATGCTTTTCTTGTCAGCATTTTTCCCCTCACAGTTCACTGAGCACTGATGTTGTACCATGCATAGAAACCATTCAAAACATTAAACTTAACATTCCTTCACAGATCAATAGGAATGGAGTAAATTCATATCAGCTGTTTCCTGAAGAAAACATTTCATAGATGTCTTTAGCAACAGCCCATCAGGGAGTTTAACAGAGCAAAGCAAAAGGCAGGTACTTAATTTCAAATATCCTTCAGTCAATTTTCTCAATAGTATTTGCATTTTCATTGTAGAAAATCTCAATATTCAACAGTGGCAATTGCAGTATATTTGAATAATCTCACTAAGTTCCAAAGTATTATATAAGGGAACATTAAAAATCAGCTCATGGACTTTGTATAACACATGGTGCCGTAACCTTTTGTTTTCAGTGTGTTACACTGAGTGAAGAAATAAAAGCAGTTCAAAGGCACACCTTGTACAGCATCCTTGCCTTAGTCATGAGAGCAAGATGATGATAAACTGCCCTTGCCAATCTATTCTCATAGCACTGTAACAGTTAATGACTTGCATGGGTTATTTTAATTTTGTTTCATGAATATTTTCTACCCTTGTAAGTTTTACAGTGAGGTCTGCACTGGGGATGTGGAGCTGTGTCAGGCTCCAGCTCAAATCCCCTGTTCAGCTTCTGACCCTTCTGACAGGCACACACACGCCCCAGGCTACAATCCCACGGCTCTCCCAACTGCAGGGGCTGGAATCAAAATGAAATCCTGGATCATTTATGACTGTATTTCAAAAGCAAACCCAGTGCATTTAAAAGTAACAGCAGCTTTCATTTTTGAGACCTTAAAGTGTCTGAAATACTTTAAACAGGCATGGCCTGTTACCCCTGTGAAACACATGGAAAAGCTCCAGAAAGCCTGGCTTAAGCTTCCCATTGTACACATTGCAGATTTCAAGAAGAAAACCAAATGATAATTAAAACAAGGAAGTATTTGGCCTTGCATGGTTTTACCTACCAAACCCTTAACTTATGGGGCACTCTGACTGGGCAATAAATCTCTGTAGGTAAATCAGGGTTCTGCTGCCATGAAACAACCAGGAGAGCTGAAGCCAGAAAGCTGCTGATGGGAAACGGCCTTTTCTTTTTAAAGACACTGATGAAAATCAGGACTTCACATGCAGCACTTGTAATTTAACACTCATTAGTATCTCTACACCAATGATCACGTCCCCTACTTCTACTATCCACACACACTAAGAGAAATTCTCATTATCTGCAACATATTTCCAAAGTATTTGAAAGGACTTTTACAAGACGATGAATGTAAACTCATCTTTGGCCTCAGGATGACAGTCTATTATGGAGAGCAGCAGAAATATTTACATTATCATTATGATATTTTTCCTGTCGCGTAGATGAGATGTCTGCACTTCAGGTCATCAGTTCAATCTCTTCCTGCATTCACTTTGTGTGAGGAAACTGCCTCAGTGTGAAAATAATGCCAAATGCATTCTAATCTCCTGTTCACCAGAAAGAAAAGACAGTCATATTCACTCTGCATTGTCTCCTAGTTGCAGTAATGACAATTTACAAGCGAATTTCCCACTGCTCAATCTAGCCATGGACAAGACTCCAGCAGCTCTGAAGCACTGAACACTCAGGAAAACACTTTTCAGCTTTTTCAGAGAACAGCCGAATGGGAAAGGCAAAAAACTTCCACATAACAACTAATTGATTCAAAGGAAGTTTGCAAACAAGAAAAGCAGTAGCCATATAGCAATACTGAGTGCAATACACCATGATGTGCTGATATTTGCTGACTAGCTCTAATGGCAAGGCCAAAAAAAGCCACATTAACAAAGCAAATGCAGTAAATCTGACCCTGACAAACTTAGAGCTGCACAGAGTACCAGGGTTATCCAGTTTCTGGAAAAGAAACTGCCTATAAACCATCAGGTCAGAATCCCCCAGTAATAATATACCTGTGATATAACCTAATTAATCTCCAGCTGCAAACCCACAGCCACTCAATCCTCTGTCAGGCTTGAAAGCAGCCCATGAGTGCCACAGACAAATCCACCCTGCAGAGGCCACCAGCAGCAGCAGCTCCCTGGCCCTGCCACCACCACAAATCAAGCCCCAGGAACCAGAACCCAGCACTGCAGGGAGCTACAGAACTTGGACTGCTGCTCACAGAAGCAAAAAAAGCCCAAATTCTGAAGACTAATCTAAACCAGCAAGCCAATAATGCCCACCCACAACTGCCGTGTTTTGAGACATAACAGCTCAGTCATGTGGAAGCCCTGGTAACCAGAAGCTGTCACTGTTTTTCCCCCATTTAAACTCATCACTCTGAAGACAGAAGCTGAAGGCAGTTAATGAGGACACATTTCAGAGCTGGCAGAGCACACACAGCCACCCTCAGAACCCTCGTGTGCAGCTCTCCAGGTGCTGACTGACCGTGGAGCCCCCATCCAGCTGCCCTTGCTGGGGCTCACTCAAAGCAGCAGCACATTCTGCAGAAGTTCAGAAAAGCCTGATTTTGCTAAGCACCTTCAGGGTCTTCTCCAAAAGAATGAACTCTGATGGGAATTAATGTCTAATTGTGAGCACACACTGAAGTTTTCAGTATTCCTTGTTTGATACTAAGAATAAGGCAGATTTTAAGAAGCATCAGAAACTACTTACAAGGGCTCTGTTGATGCAAAGTCATGGACTGGACTTAATGAGTTCACAAGGCTGCTCTTGGTGTTAGCATTTTGCTGTTCAGGATTGCTTTGAGCAGCCAGTTACAGTATATTAACAGTATTTTTAATGTTCTATTTCCAAGCCATGTGATTTGAAATTTGAATATATCTGAGAGAGCTTTAAAAACCCCAACATTCAGGAAAACGGACACCCAGCAGCATGGGGTTGCAAATAATTATCAAATAATTAAATGGCAAATTAATCCCACTAATTTGGAGCCTCCTGATTTCTTGAGCTGAATATCAATCAAAAGATGTCACCCTTCAAGTAGCAAAGGAAAAAACATTGGAAATGTAAGGCAGTAGTTACTCAGCTAGCAGAGTAAAACAACTTATTTCCAAAGCAGACTTGTGCTTAATCTGCATGTGTGGCATTTCTTCTGGAAATGTATAATCCTTTGCCACAAACTCCCTTAAATAGCTTTGTAATAAGATGACCTGATCACAGGAGTTGGCAATAGAACCCTCCTTAGAAGGGAGACGCCACTAAAACCCAGCAGTAATTTTTTCCAAAAAACACCCTTTCTTCCCCAGTCGTGCCTGCTTCCCTTAAGAGGGGAAACAAGACATCTGCACGCTACCATTTCAAATAACCAATTTCACACAGGGGAAAAGGCAACACTGAGGAGGAAGCCTTCTGGCTTTTCAACATGCTTTCCTTTGTTTTCTACTCCCAAAATAATAATAAGTTAAAAAATATTTTATATTTTTAATTATTCTTCTGCACTAATTTAGACAGACAGAAGATCCTTAGACTCATCAAATAAAATTGGTGTGTACTTGTATTTAAAAAATGGTTAAATACATTATTTACAAGCAGAGCCCAAAAGATATAGAATGACTTCAGCTTGATAAATGGTGTAAATGTCATCCAGCTATCTGCAGCACAAGCCCCTGACCTAATGCACATCTTTCCCAAGCCAGAAGTGCACCCCAGAGACCAGCAAACACTTACTGTAATTATTTACTGTCTTCTGAAAAGAGCTGCTGTGATCTATACACAGTAAAACTACAATTATTGGATGTGGATGAAACCACAAAAACACCCTGTTTCAAGCCCATGCTCTTTTGTCATGGCAACACCCTAACTCAAACTCCTGCAACAATTGAATTGTCAGGATCCTGCTTTAATGGGAAATGATAATGGAGCTCTGAGGCAGCAATCTGGGAGAGCTTTCTTTCTAGAAAGAGAACAAACAGAGAAATAAAGAGAAACTAAGAAAATGTATGATCTGGTTGCTTTTCCAAGCACAGCTTCTAATGACACCCACAAGATGAAAGAGGCTGAGTTTGACCAGGAGTTGTGGTTTGGTGGTCTGAGCTGGCTGAGGATGGGGCTGGAGAGGAGGTGTTACAAGTGACACTTCTCAGAGGGCTTCCAGCAGCAAATCCTGGGCAAATCACAGCCATGTGCAACAAGCCCCTGGCTACAATAAACATCTGAGCTACACAGGCATCAGAGGAAAGCAGACACTGAGAAAATCTGACACACACTGCACTTGTCCAGTCCCAGGCAGGAGGCACTGGCTCACCTGGGCACTGCAGCACAGCAGTGTCCCACAGGGAAGGTGAGAACACCTTCATATTTACATCTAACCAGGGCAGCTTCTTAAGTGGAGCACTAACTAAATAGATCCAGCTGCTCCTACCCAGAATTATCCACGGAAACTACTTACACAAAATCAAATCCACACACTGCACGCACACTGATAGCATAAGGGAGTGAACAAATCAATGAGAGAGATGGCAAATAGCAATTTCTAAAAATAAAACACTGCCCTGCTGTGATTTCATTGTCAATAAAGTTGATATCCCCGAGTCAGGTCTGCTTTGCCTGTGACAGACACTGGTCAGGGTTCTCTCTGCTCTCATCCCACCCCCACAAGCCTTTCATTATATTTTCTCTCCCCGCCCAGCTGAGAAGAGCAGTGACAGAGCAGCTTTGGGTACCAGTGTCCCAGCAGGGTCAGCCCAGCACACAACCTCAGCCATTCTGGGAGGCTGCTAAAACTGAATATTGGCCCTTTTTAAGGCTACTCACAGAATTTGTGTGCTGCAAGTACCTACTCACTATTTTACCCATCTACCAATCAACTTTCAAAATATTCCACTAGACAAGAAATAAGCATCCCACTGGTCCAGCTCTGACAAATCTCACAGTGCTGCAAATACTTACACCACCTTAACGAGCAACTCATTACTGAATGGCTGTTCCTGACACTGAGCAAATGCCATTTTATTAAAACAAATAACTTGTCTATAATGTCTCCATGCTACTTAAACCTACTTTAGAAATAACTGTAAGTGAATATGATTAAACACTGGGACACCATGACTAGAAAATTTAAACACAAAGGTATTGGGCACGCTCAGCCATGGACCCAAATTGTCCCAGTTCAGGATCACAGGGCTCTGCTCCCACACTAAGATACTCATTTTTGGAATAAAATCTAGATTCTGATAGTACTCAAAAAGTAAACAAATTCATTTCAGAGTCTAATGAATGCTTCCACTGTCCTGATATGCTGGTGTCAGATTTCAGTATCTAAGTTTCCAGAGCCTGGTTTGCTCAGTCAAGTGACAACTAAGACAGTTCATTAAAAGTAAATAGACCCAACAAATGGTCCATGGCTATAAATTTGGTAGAGGCATTAATTCTCACTGCAAGACTTGAGTTTAGAGCCCTTCTAAGAGGTTTTTTTCACGCACACAAAGGAGCTTTACCATGACTACTTAGCAGCTAGCCTGAGGTATAGAGGCTTCAACAATGAAACAAATATATTCTTACATGACAGGGTGTTTGTGGGAAAATGAGCTTGTTTCCCCCTTTTGTTTTCAAAGATAAATAAGTATCTCATGGACCTCTAGAATACTTGTTTTTTAGTGAAAAGCAGATGCCCTACAATCATTTTATACACCAGCTTTGCACATAAAGGAAACAGGATTCCAGCAGGCACAAATCTTTGCTTACAACCTTTGTGGATAAATTTCACAAGTTGTTTTGGAAATAAGAAAATAATTTACTTAGAATCAAAACCTAGTTTCATAGCTGTTAAATTACATGTTTCATTTTATGATACTTTTTCTGTGCATTTCATCACCTGTATTAAAAATACCTGTTCCTTTATGGATAGATATTAGTAAGTATCTGAAACCATTAAAAAATATATCTTTCATGCTTTTATTTCTCAATTTATTAAAAATGTCTTTTCCTTGATTCAGTTTTCTCATTAGAAGTGCCTGCATTTTGAATTATTAGATAATTATCCCAGATAAAACAGTTGAGAAGCTTTAAAACCTAGGCAGTGAAGGCAAGAGATCAATGAAAAGCTTTTCCACTAGAGAATCCAATCAAGGGCTCATTCACCATCCAACTTAAACCCCTTATCTAAACCAAAGCAAACAAAATCCATGATTCTCAAAGCCACTCTTTCTAGAAGAAAAGGTTTAAAGCCTTATGAGAAACTCGTTTTGAGGGACGCCTCACATTCCATTTAAGGTTTATTTCACTAGATATATTCCTGCTTGTAATATCAACCAGATGTGACAACGAAGCCCAACCAGCCCTGTAAAAGATGCAAGGATATCCTGAAGCTCAGAATTTAGGAGAAGCTTGGAGAAAAAAGCCAAAGGTACCTGGAGGTGAAGTGAGGGTTGAGGTTATAATGTGAGAAGCATGCTGAATTCAATTTCAGTAGCTATAAGAAAGGTATTGCAGTGGAAATGCACCGTGCATGACCTGGTGACACACACAGGGACATCAGGGACAACAGCACTGCTGTCCCAAGCCAGGTGCACATGGAGCAGCACGAGAACCCCCAGGTTTGTCCTGCAGCTTTTCAAGCACATCACCGACATGACACCAGGTCCTGCATTCTGGTTGCCAGCAGCAGCAGGGCTGAAGAGATTCTGCTGATACCAACCTACAGAAACAAAGCTGGTTCCTCCAGTAAAGCCCCAGGTTTCAGCCTGGCTGACAGACACTGAGAAAAGCCTTCAGTTGCTTTTTCAACCTTTAACCACTCCTGAAACATTAACAGATCTTCCCTGAAACCCTCCAGCACACAAAGTTCCCACAGGTTTAAGCAGCTCAGTCACTCCATCTCCACCAAATTTTATTCATGATAATCAATATGCTCAATCTTCACACTCTCACCAAACTTAGAATGTCATCGTTCTATTTAGCTTTATCTTAAAAAAGTTTTGCTCCTACCTTCATTAACAAGCCATGAACTGTTCCATTCACTGCATGCCTGCTGGAGAGGGCAGCTTCAGAATCTCAGAGTTCCCCTCTATTTCCTCCATGGACAAGACTAGGAGCTCTTCAGTCCAATGAATAAACCCAAATCTTACAATTTGGACACACTGCACAGAAATACTTAGTTCTTGAAATTTTTGCATTGTTTGAGCTGTACCAAGTTTATACGATTTAAATACTTGACTTTTGGACTTTCTATTTTATGAGGATTATAATTATTAAGAAGAAAATAATGGAGTTTTGTCTGAGTAACTCAGAGTCAAGAGCTGGAAAATATGGCAGCAGAAGTACTATAGCATGTATATAGCATACTATATCATGGAAAATTAAAATTAAGACCAGCATTATCTACACGTTTTAATGTTCATTTAAATTCACTGCTCGTAAATTCCACAGAATCTACCTCACCCCTGCATCAGCCTGTCTTATAGATTTTTGTTTCACTGCTTTTATGTCCTTTCATCACTTTCTCAGCTCTGCTTTCTTCTGGAGAGGCTGGGTCAGAGCAGCTGCAGGGAGGAATGCAGGCACCACTGCCCATCCACCCAGGCATCGGAGCCAGCTGAGAGCAGAGGGGCACTGCTGGATTCACACAAGTCAGAGCAGAAGCAAGAAACAACAGCTCTGAATCTACCAGCAGTGGGACCAAGACAGTAACATGAAACAATAGAGAACAACCATATATATGTGTGGGTGTATTTTTACAAATTCTAATAGGAAGCAAGTTTTTCATTCTTATCCCATGACGGAAAAACACGCAACCAAACTACACTTGGAACTGTAACAGTTCACTTGAGCTAAGATTTATTTGCTTATAATACACACTGTATTTATATAACACTTGTATCTTCAAAAGAAAAAGCGAGTTTCTTCTGACAAACAGTGTTAAAGTGATCTATCTAATGCACTGCTCAACAGTAAGCAAGAGTGAATGAATGTCAGTGAATAAAGACAAATGTTCCGACAGCATCCGTTGGGAGGCATTACAGAACGCAGCATTCAGATTAATCACTCCATTCTATGTAACTTTATTACAACCTTTATATTCTAAAAGCAAAATTATTGCCCTTGCTGTTAAGGGCTATAATGTATCATGATTACATGACCTACTGAAAAACACACTCTGTGGTGCTGAACAGCCTCAGCTACCTTCACTTCAGTTCTTTGTGCGAGGCTCCAGAGGACAGATGAGCACAAGTTATCAACACACACAGCATTCCAGTGAAACCACAAATTACCAGAGAGCTCCTCTCATGACATCCAGGTACAATGAGACCACTCTCAGAGCAATTTTCAACATGTTAAGCTGGAATTTGTAGAGATCCAGGTAAACTATAAAAGCTTTTCTCTGGAAAGCATCATCATATCCTTAGACAACCAACCCACGTAAAGCAACTCCTCTAACAAATAAATACAACTGGCCCCTTCCAGAGACCAGATTAAGGTATCTGCAACCATGTCCCAGCTCAAACTTTACACTCAAGTGGAGTTTCAAGATGCAAAATTTCAAAACCATGCAAAGAACATTAGGAAATGCAAGCAAATTGTTCAGCTCAAGCAAATCCATTCAGCAGATATATCCTAGAGAATTCAAAAGTAATGACAAAGCTTGCAAAACAAGTCCAACAAAGATTTTTCCAAGCAGATTTTAAAACACATCTATAGCTTATATTTTTTATATATTTTTTTACATCTGCAGAATTATGACATCGACTTGATCAGTTTTTCATGAGCAAGTCTGGACGACACCTAAAGTTCATTAGAGAATTTCTCCAAAATTTCAATATCACTTGTTGCACAGCACTGCTCAGCTTGCCTCTTTTAAACGTAAACCAACACCCTACTTCTTTAAAGGCATCTGATTCCAAAATTAATCTGCACTATCACCATGTGGTTTGTGTTTCCACTGGAAGAAAAATTTACTGCACTGTCTAAATGGTTTGTTTGGTTGCACATTGGTGCATTAAAACAATTATAGAAACTCCACATGAATGGACAATTTTTCAGCCACCCTGTAATAACTTCACAAATTCACTAACCAAATCACAAGTCTTACGATCTGATTTTCCATAAACAAACACAAGCATTAAAAGAACAGTTTTATCAAATTTGAAAAAGCCAGTCTGGATCATGAGTTTAGCTTCAGCAGGATCCAGAAAATTATTTCAAACAGTTTTTGACTACTCCTTTAAAAAGGCAGATGACTCATTTTTGATAGTAACTACGCAGGCACCTGCTCATCAATTTTATTTTAATATACTTTAAAAATATATATATTTTGTAAATCATCCAGTTATTATACTAACACCACCCTCTCCCTCGTCCCACAAAAAAACAAATAATGCCAAGTCCATGATATCCTTCTCTTGCTGTTGAAGTGGGCCTTGATGGCATCTAAACATTTTATAACACAGTTTTTATATTTCAAAGAAAAAAATTATTTTCTTCTCCATAATTTCTCCTCTTCCTGCCTGACAAGGCAGCAGCCATAACTTTGCTGGTCTATCCGGCAAAGCCTTGACTTATTTGAAAAGATAATTTTCCAAACTAAAGAATTTGTAGCCACCTCCATTATTTTAAAATAAGTATTTGTACCCTCTCTTTGTGGACATCTAGCCTGAACCAGATATGTGAACCTGATACTTCCCATGGTTTCTGTAGCTCGACAGAGAGAGTTCAAAATAAGTCACCTTGACGTCATCCTGGTGAATATATGAGGAAAACAAAAATTTTGTGGTTTCTCTTCCCTCTGATATTTATGCTCTACCAAATTACAACTACACACAAGCAAACATGACACATCCCCTGAAAAACCCTGACTAACTGGCAGTTTAATATCACAGAAATTAAACCTCTCGCTGCAGTCAAAACACAAACATGCGAATCTGCACAATAAGGAACATAAAATAGAAACACACCACAGAAAAATAAATCAGATTATACTTACAGCCTAGTTAACTTCTGCGTGTTCTGAAAAAGCAGCTCGGGAAGAACTTGCAATTTATTCTTGTTCAGACGCCTAAACAGTTATAATCAGAATAAAAAAAAATTGATTAGATTATCTTCCAATTGAAGAAGTTTATTCTATCATGCATAAACACATGAAGCTCCCATTGCATTAAAGCTCATGCTATGAATCTGCCATCGGATGCCTTGTGCATTTTACTCCTACAGGAGCCAAACTGTGTCATTTGTAGAGCACCTGCCCACATCCACGAGGTGGGGAGTCAAGAGAGAGGTACCACAAAGTTTTAATATGGATGAGTACAAAAACATAACTTTTAAATTTTCCTCTGGATGCCTACTGAGAATCACACACTCAGCTCACTGTGCCTCAGGAACAGCTACTGGCAGGAATCTGGATTTTCATTCTTCTTCAAAAAATGTAGGCACAGTAAATTCAGTAACTTGACCAACCAAGATTATTCCCAGATTAGCTATTATTTCTGTAGTATACATAATTTCTTTTTTTAAAGAATTTTCTTGAAACTTCACTTGGAAAACCTGAGCAGTGATGTAGAAAATATGAACATATGGGTAACCAGATGACTACATGGTGATTTGAAATAGAATATTAATCCTGAAGATTCTTCCAGGAACATTTTAGAGAACAGATTAGTGTTTATACATTAGTCCCTTTTACTCACTCACTATATGAGTTTTTACTCTGGTGACAACTTGCCAGTTTTTAGAAGACAACCATTCCAAGCTATTCCAGCCCTGTAACTATAAAAAGCATGAGCCTCCTCTCCATAAAATGTATGAGAGCCCTGCAAAATCTGCAAGCACTTCTGCTTGTAAGACACAATCCTGTTCTTCAATTCTTTTTCAATGAAAAGTCACCTGCTCTCACAGTCCTAATGAATGCTGTTTGCATAATGTGTTGACCTGAGCTAATTACAAACAACCCCACTGCATAAAGGGGCAGCTGAGTTGTTCTGTAAGTTCATATATGAGCCTTTGGGCCCCCTTTGTTCCCAATCCACCTTCCAGGTTAACTTTGATAGCAGATCTATTTTTGCTGAAGTTTTGATCTCCAAAGACACCTGGAACTTCTATAAACCCACTGCTACATAGCACCCCATACCTGCTTTCCAGTTCTCTTGCACGCTGAGTCATTTCACTATCAGAATTCAAGAATTTTTGGAATTGAAAGGCCTTCCTGAGATCAAACTAACATTGTGGGGTTTCATATGGCAGAGTTTTCACATGGCCACCATATGAACGTGTCTTGTGAGACAAAGGGGTGGTGGAGGAGAGGGGAATTTCAACTTCTCTTTCTGACACCTAGAACAGATCAAAGGCTGCATCTGCAGGCTCACAGAGCCTGAGCACTGTGCACTGCACACACCACATGAGAGCCAATATTTGTATCTGCTGAAGCTACTTCCTGCAGCTTCTACCAACTACTCAAAGACATTTTTGAGATAAATGAACAAAACAGCAAATAAACCTTTAAAGAATATAAGAGATGCTAGTTTTGTATCTGAGAAAATATATGGGAAGATTTGAAACCTTACACCCACATGACATTTCACAATATTGTACCTAAGTAAACAAGCTTATTTAATTCAAGGTTGATGGCAATGTGCTACTTAGCCCTCATCAGAGTCATTACTTCGGTTAATCATGTTTATCTTTTAGAATTACAGGATGAAATATAATAAAAAAAAGTTATTTATTCAGGGCTTAGCACTCCTCATCCATCCTCCTTCACCAAGGCCACCACTAGTCATTGAGACACTCTGAACAAAATCAACTTATTTATCATCCAAAATGCAAGAGTGCCAGTGAAATGCATCCGTTACACACGGTGTCAAATGTTTATTCCTGTGTCTGATTATCATTTCAGATCTCACAATGTACACATCATTATGCACTCTCAACCCAAAGTCATCTGACTCATCTCAAAGCAACATTCCAGGAATGTGTTTTAAGATTATTCTTTTCTCTACTTGCAAGGATTTCACAAATGCTGAGCTTATGGTTACTGTTCTAAGCCAAAGAAATGAATCAAAATCAGATTAAATTTCTAGAACAGGAGGTTTCACACCAACAAGCAGACAAGAAAATATTTGTAGTAACAAGAAATTGTATTTCCGGGTTAGCAAGCTTCAACCTGAGAAGTGAAACATCTACAACTTGCAGTGACACAAACAACCTAGAGAGGGAAAAAAACCTAATATCAAGGGTGTTTCTCTAATTTACTATCAAATTAATCCAGAAGATTGAACATCTTCTATTATTTCCTATGATTTGTATGGGCCAACACTCTCCTAACTGTGATAGCAAAAGGACCAAGTTCTCAGCTGCCCTTTTTAACTCTCCTAAGCATTTTAGTATCTCAACCTGAAGTTCTCTCCATATTGATTTTGTTTCAAACATTATATGAAGTAACATCCACACAAGGACCCTTGTAAAGCTCACACTGTGAGCTGCTCTTCACTAGCACTAAACATTTTGTATGGGTCTAAATGTACTTAATATTCTTTAAATGATATTGTTATAAATTAAATTCTTTTTACATTGCAGCAAACTGAATTTGTGTATCAAGGCCAAGAACTCAATGAAATTCTGCCTTTGCTTTAACTTATGTAAACTTGACTTTCAAACTCCCCCGGCACTGGGGTCAGTGCTCCTGCACAGATTCCACCCTCCCGAAGCTTTGGGTGAGCTTTATTTCTGCCACAAACCAGAGCTTGCAGCTCTCTAATGCCTGGTTATGTTACTAATTGATAATGAAGCAAATTAATTAACACCAAACACTTGAAGACAAGTGTCTATCCATGTCTTGTTTCAAGCTATGGGACTCTCCAAACCTTCCACCACTTCCTAAGATTTATTTCAAGTTTAAACTTCCGCCAAAAGTAATTTTATTCATAGTTTGGTTCTCGGGGGAACTACGGCCATGAACAGGGGGTTGTTCCTGTTGAACATCACCTACTGTATTATAACTTCTACTGCAATACTTACTGAAATATAAGACTAGATCACCTCGTAGAAACTTAGACATACTTGATGTAGGATACATTTAACATGTTCCTATTTATTATGTGCCAGAAAGCCACCAATAGCCTAGGAAAAAATCCCAATTACACCTCTTATTTCTCTTCCCAGGCTGGAGAGAAAGGCCATGAAGAAAGTCCTCAATACAGAAGTATCAAAGTACCAGACAGGATGTTTTTAAATTCCAAAAAAAGGAGACAGAGACATGTTTAAAGATTATTTAATGAAAAAACCAAATGTTCTGAATGGCCATTTATAAGCACTGTTTCCTCTGGTTTAACAAAGAGGTGCCAAACACGGATGAAATGCAGTGGAAGAGCCCCTAACACATCGTTTGACAAGAACTGGAGTTTATCCTCACCTCCCAGTATCAGTTCTAGGACAGAGAGGGAAACTTCCAGTGCAAGGTGAAGCAAACCTTAGGAATGCCAGCACAGGGATGGAGCTGTGCCTCAGGAGAGGTGCAAAGCAGAGGCTGGGCACACTGAGGGATCTGTAGGGCTGCAGCCCCTCTCCACACCCAGTGATCCTAAGAGAGGAACAGATATGCCCCCTGCTTGCCTAGACCTATTATCATCCCATTACTGCATGAATCTACATCCTGTCAGCTGTCCAATTTTAATTACAGCAGTACTTTTGATTTTATAACAAATATCTTGGAAATGGTGAAACCATAGAACAGGGAAATAGTCAGCACAAAGTTCACAAACAAAATGAGACAGAATTTTGCAAAATTATTCTGTGGACATTGTTCCTGGATTGTACTTTATTAAAAAATATAGATAGTCCTGATTTTAAATTAGTGACTTAAAATAGAAACAACATCACGTCATACCTGGAAAATGAATTTAAATCCAAGCCAGTTTTGCAGCTCTAACTGGCTACATCATGGAACAATGTCAGGTCAGCTTTGTGAATCTGAACAGTAAACTAGAATTTTTAAAAAATGTCATTATCTAACGAAATCCCTGGGACTGTTTAGACTAGGAATGCCAGCTGGGATGCAGCACAAAAAGAAACCCTTGGAACTGGGCTCTTCCCTCAGGCTGGGAGCACAGCAGCCAGGACGTGTGCACACACAGCACCATCCAGCACCCAGGTACACCCAGGGCCAGGGAGGAACCTGGGGCACAGAGCCAGCCAAGATCTGGTCCACATTATGTCAGCTGGGAGTGCTGGATGGGAATGCAGCTGCAATGTATTCCAGACTGGATGCTTTACAGCTAATAAGACCTGCAAAGTATTCCGGGAATTCGGAGCACTGGGCAGAATGATGCATAATCATCTAATGCCACGAACAGATTAGCTCCAGTGCTGGATCAGAAGCAGCTCTGGATGTGCACAGCATGGAGCCCAGACTAATAAAGTCTCCTGGAAGCTGAAGAACTGTGCAGAGAGGTTCTCCAGGAGTCATATCAGCTCTGGCAATACCTGCATTGAGTCAAATTTATTAACTCTGATTAGACACATGCTGGCCGTGCAGTCAACAATCTCCTCTCACTGCAGCTCCCTCCATCTTCCAGACTCCTTTAACCACTGCCATGCACAGGAAATAGAACTTGGCATGTTCTGTTTTGTTAGTCTGCTCCTCAGGTGCCTAAAAGTGACCCAACAGAGCTGACCAGGCACCAAGTGCACACAAAGTCCTCGATGTGCAAGCCAAGGGTCTCCAGGAGCCCATCCACCACCTCCCAGGAGCCCATCACAGCAGGACTCTGCTCTCTCACGAGGCTCAGAGTCACCCAGGTTCTGCTGGAACGTCTTTAGGGAGCTGTAACAGATAAAAGCTAAAAGCCCATACTCCTGTCTGCAGGAATTGGGTGTAAAAGTCAAATATTGCTACTTCTGAAATTATTATGTATCACTGGCACATTCTTAATAGTGGCTGCTTACTAATTCTTAATATTGGATGTTGACTTCTCATATAAAATGATCACATAAAATGTCTGTACTTCACATCTTTATCCTGTTACAAACTGCATTTTCTTTCTTTGTAACTCAAATGGCCTAAAATGCAGACTTAAAGAATTTGTGACCTTTCTAAGTCCATACATACAATGCTGTCCTCTGGTTTATTATGTTTTCTTTAGAGCAGCCCCACACAGCATCAAACACACTGTTCCAACACTTCCTCTCACCTCCCAAAAATATTTTGCTCATATATATAAACAAGTGCCAGGTTCTCCCCTTGCTCCCTCAGCCTGCTGCCCACTTGGGGGTTCCTGTGTCCTGAAGGCAAAGGGGGAGAGGGAAACAACCTCGGTGTCAATCACAGAATATCAAGGGCCCTTAAAAAAACAATGGAGAAGTTATTAACTGTGA
Organism: Vidua macroura; assembly: GCF_024509145.1. Lineage (NCBI taxonomy): Eukaryota > Metazoa > Chordata > Aves > Passeriformes > Viduidae > Vidua > Vidua macroura. The sequence continues at coordinate 4,492,538 of NC_071585.1, read as the reverse complement.
AATTCCTGCCTTCCTGGCTCCAACCAGGCTAATCATATTCCTTCCTCTGTCTGAAGCTGGGATAGGAGAGAAACTTAACTATTAAGATTCCCCTGATTATTAAAACACAGAGAGAAAAACAACCATTGAAGCCTGGAAAGAAACAATGCTACCAGACTAGGGGAAGACTGAAGATGCTTATCAAGATCATTCCCTGAAACAAATGGAGCTAAACACCTACACTTTCTAATATTAATTATAATTTTGCTTTATTCCTTTTCTTCTGGATAACTTTTGTGTGAGTAAAAAACCCTCAAAATTGGTAGGAAAATTTTCAATTTGTTCTCAAGGCAGAGGTCATCTTTTTCTGGAGGAGAAACTTTCTGTGGGTACTGATTTCAGCTGCATCCCTCACGCTCACACCACTGGAAGGGTCACATCCAATTCTGGTTCTGTTGTCTCATGGAGCTCCAGTCACAATAAGAGCAAAGAGGAGCTAAATTTAATCTCTAGTGAAGGCATGATCAGCATAGATGGAAAAGAACAAAATGCATATGGAAGCAGAATGAGAACATTGCTCAACTTGCAGCTATTTTAATCTTTTTGCAAGAAGAATCTAAACCAGGTTCTTTGCTACTGCAAATGAAGAAGACATTCCAACAACCCTGCAATGTTCCACTCCTCACATGCAGAACCTCCCTTCCTTCTCAGGGCTAATATCACCAGAGCAAGGCTTTAGAAGGTTCAGAAGAATTTCAGGGTTCAGAAACTCAATAACCAGGTAAAAAGAACATCCAAAATATCAGACTTATGCATTTCTTATACAATTAGTTTGGATAATATGAAAAAGCTTCAGTGCAATCACAAACCTTCACCTCTCATTCATTAATATACAAGGTGTACAAGGAGAGGGTCTGAGAAGCAACATTAAGATAGAAATATAATTGCAGGCAGTATTTTGAGACAGAGAATTTTCAGCTTCACACTTTGTTCTCACAGCCTCAGGACAGTTTTACTCTGAGTAAGAAACAAATCAGAGAAAACCCAAACCCCTTTTTCTGCAAAGTTTCAGTGAGCTGATGCTCACTCACTCCACAAGAAGTTTCTTCCTTCAAAGTCCCTTCAAAGAGACACTTGCCTGCTTCCCATGGACTATGGAATCAACATGAAAGCCCAAAGTAAAAGCACTGCAAGTATGATTTATTCAAGCTGGGCAAACTGTGCAGTTTTCCAATGCAATTTGATTTCTCATTATGCCACTGACTAGGTTTGAAAATTTTGAATACCATAACATCAGTTACTTCAGGCAAACTGCAAATATTCAAGGCGTGAGCAGAAATCACCACATTTACATGGCTATGGAGGAAAAAAGCAAAGGGTCTGGCTCTGCTAGATAATTTCACAGCTAAAATCTCTTCTGCACATCTTTGTTTTCCATTTACAATATCTTGTAGTATTATACTAATATTAGTGAACACATTCCACTCAGAAGTTTAAGCTGATACACAGGCTCTGACTTAAACCTGACAGTTTTATTATTGTCTCCAAATAGAGCAATTACCTGGTTTTAACCCCCGAAATGTGTGACACCCATTAGCCTCCAAATCCTGTCTGCCTTTCTACTGAGCATTGCCAGCTTTGACCCAGATCAAAGCACTTCATATTTTTCATGAAGTAAGTAGCACTCAGTTCCTTTCCACACAAGTTCAACTTTCAAGTTTAACATCCATATTCACATTGCTGCCTATTAGACAATTCATTCTCCAGCAGAAAAATAAAAATTACAGTGCTTTTAAGTGTTTTTAATGGGTAGCTTTAAAGGAGCAGCCCTGCTACTTCAGCCTTTAATATCCAGAAATTATCCAAGTAACTTTGGGTTCACTCCCCAGCTTGGCCATTTATTTTATTTCACACTCAAAACATCTGGGTCTCCCTTTTGGCACTAAACAAGGTCCCTTTTTCTCCTTTGCTGTCAAGAGCTCTATGGCATGGTCCTTGGAGATGTGGCTCGGGGAACACGAAGTTGAAAGAGTTCCTACAAGTTACTTTAAGGAAGAAGTGGTTACATCACAAGCTTGGGCAGAACCAATAAGCAATAAAAATGACTTAATGTATAAAAGACTCAAACAGAAAGACAGGAGTTACTGAGCTCCAAGGAGTAACTAAGTTTTTCTTTGGAAGCACTGGCTTGGGAAGCAGGAACAGGAGCACAGCCAACTGCCTGCAATGGTTTCACCAGAAAATCCTATTAGAGTCAAGAAATCCGTTGTGATCATTAATGTAACTTCTCCTTTGCTCCGTATCACTTCCTCTTGGTAAGGAAAAACAGTCAAGATGCAGCACCCAGTAAAAAAAGTCAACCTTATCCATTACTTTCTGTCATCACCTCTTTATATTACTGCCCTAGGAAATAAAGCCAGACGATCTATAATGGAATTTCAATAAGGGCACTCAGAGGAAGCCCAGAACAACCATATTACAGGATTATGGTGTGGGATAAATGAACTTCTTCATCCACGTGATGGGTTATTTCAGAAGCTCTTACAAAAAATTGGGAGAGATACCACTGCAAGCTGCTAAGGGACCATTTTTTGAAGGAAAACTGTTTATAATAGTTACAACTTTGAGATCCCTTATTACAAACTTAGCAGGCTGGGTGGTCCTGGTTCACATTTTCAAAGCTGTCACAAGTAATAACCTTTATTACCAACTTCTCATTAGACTGAGAAAGATTACCTTCCCTCTCTCAGAAGTGCAGAGTACATGTCTGTGCATTTCAGCAGCACAGGAACTGTGGCTCTGTAACACTTCATAGCTTTCAATATCAGAATCCATTTTTTTTTCTTTCTTTCCTAAGTATCTCCTCATATGAAAAAATCTGACATTAGGATGGAGGACAGAACTACAAAGACGGTCTCTGGCTAGGAACAAACTGCTAGCACTGGCAAGGGAAGCAGGAGGAACAGGTTTAAATCTCAACTTTTCCCAAAAGCAACATGAAAAAACAAAAACATCCTAATTGCATTCCCATGATCATCAAAAGCTGCAATCCAATCAATGCCCTAAAGTGATACAGAAATAGACAGAAACCTTAGCACCAACCCAAGTGAAGATGAGAATAAATACTCTTCAGTGTCAGAGTGTTTATTGATGACAACAGCAACAGCAAGAAAACCCTTTAAATCCAGAAGAGGCAAGCAGAGGTGTATGCCCAGTCTCTTAACACAGTAGCAAATTTACAGAACTACTGAGCTACATACATGCAGTATAGTAGCTTATACCTATCTGCACAAGACTTTAATGTACAAAAATTTGTAATTTCTTTTAATTGTCATTCAAAGAAGCCACAAAAAAGCTTGATCCATAAACCTTCAAGCAGAGATGGTCTCTGCTGAAGCTGCTTCTCAGTTTCTGAAAAGCTTTTAGAAAGTTCTCCTATGTCAAATCAGAAGAAATTAGGAACTCACACTGTGTAACTTCAAAACACTCATATAAGAATGATAAAAACAGGGTTACTTTTTCATTACTCCACTGACTATTGTGAAAAGAACAGGAACATATTCCAAGGAACATAATCTATTGGAGTACCCCTAAATGTCCATAACTTTTAATACTTCATCAGTTTTTGTAAAGACAGTTACATAGACATGACTAAACTTTTTTTACACCAGTGAGTAATCTCTCCAGGTCAGGGCTGAAAGCCTATGAAGAAAGGAAAAATAAGTTTTAGCATTCACATCTCCAAGCCATGCTACCCTTGTTGACAAGCCTTGAAAGCTTCTATTATTTCTAGAAGTCAGAAATTGCTGTGAGCAATTAGCAGGAAAACGTCTAAGTACAACTATTATTATAATTTTCAGCAGAAGGAACAGAACCCTGCTCCTGTTTGAATAAGGCAACACCAGCCCTGCTCCCCACACCATCCATATATAGTAAGGAATGTTCAGGGCACTGTGGTGCTTCTTCTCCCAGGGATCTGTGCCAAGCAGAACCAGGGAAAAAGGAAGAGTAGCAGGATCATCTCCTGCTGAAATCAAACTGGATGCTTAAAAAAAGGCTCCAGCCTCCCAAGCCAGCGGAATTGAATAAGGAAATGATGAAGTGGCACAAAGAGCACACTGCACACTTGAGTCCAATGTGACAAGCAAAAAGCCAATACCAGTAAGGTGTTTCCCTGCTCAAAGAGATCAAATAGAAACAGGTCTCAACTGCTCTGTCAGCAGTGGAATTACCTGTCACAACTCAGCCAAAGGACATCATCTCCTGAGGAAGCCACAGAGTAACCAGCCACGAAATCCACCTTGTCTAAAACAGAGTGCCCAGCTTCTGTGATAGTTACTCTGATCCACTTCTGCTTTCCCAGAAGGTTTTCAAATGCAGAGGTCAGCTGTTCTGAGGTGTTTCAGCACCCTGCAGCTCCCATTTCTCTCCTGCATTCCTAACATACTGCAGAACATCTATTCCACTCAGAGTCACCAAATACAAGTATGCAAATGTACATGGAGCATCCATAACACCTGCATGAACCCTAAAATCCTTTTTTTGGGGGGATCCTCATACTAGACCACCTTGACACAAGCAGAAAGATCCCGAGAAGAGAAGATCTCCAAGGAACTGAGAACGTGACACTAACATGAAGTTAGCTATAAGCCAACATGGATTGGTTTGTTCTGTTCCATGTGGAAGGAAGGTGCAGCTTGAGGGGAGCTCCAGTTCAACAGACACAGCTAAAATGGAGTTGTGCCGCAGGAAAAGCAAAGTCAAGTCTGTACTGATCTGATCCATGCCAGAGAGACTTCAAGACCTACATATTCATGTATTCTCCAAGAACAAAAGGAGGTTAAGTGCTTTGAATTCATCATCGTTTTGCTCAGGAGCAGGATTATTTAAGGATTGCTGTGCTCCACAGCATGAAATTCAGCCAACACTTATGGTATTTCAAGCAGCATAATCCTCTAATATGAGGAAGCTCAAAGAAGCAAAACCCTTTTGATGAAATTATTTAAGCTAAATAAAGTTCACCCAAATAATTCCAGACCACAGATGCAGCAGTTCTTACCCAACAGTAACACAGACACTTAAGCATTTCCTACAGATCTGGAAGAAATGACTGCTAAATCCTTAAGTGTTTTGCTTAAGCAAATATCCTCATAAATCTTCACCAAGTATAAAAAAAAACCTGCTAAAATCAAACAAACAAGCCACAGAAAAGAATAATGTTTAAAAGCTCTGATGTCATGTCCAGTGCTGATCAGCTATTCCAGCTGAATTATGGCTAACTGCAGTGGAAGTGTCCTTATCCCACTTGCTTTGTAACCACTGCTTTCGGGAGCTCAAGGATCCTGTGGCTACAGAACCTCTTGTCTGCATAAATGAGACCCAAATTTGTTTTTCCATGAGTTCTTGTGGGTCAGTGACCTATTACAAAAACGTTTTTGATGAAATCAGGTTCATTTATTTTCATGTTGTTAAAATAAACCTCGCTGTTTTGTGGCCCTGGTCAGAGGTACTAATGCAAACCAAACCCTCTCACTGAAGCATTGCATCCTGCTCCTTGCTACTGCCCTCAGCCTCCCCTGAACTCTTCCTGTGTTTGGACTCCTCCTGTGCTGGCCTATTGACAGAGCTGCTAATGGCTTCCCTTAGAAAAGAGGGGCCAATTTTTAATTTTTTATTTTTTTTAATAATGTTTACAAAAGAAATAAAAGGTTTGCTCTTGGAGCAGCCATAACCAAGGGCTTGGCTGTCCAGCAATGGCTGAGTAATGTGTAACTATATAATTATGTGCTACAGACAGAGCAAGCCATAAAATTTGATGGTATTAGTGCCCTCTAGGAGCCCACAGGACATAAATACAGTAACTGGGAACTATCATTTTTCCAGTTGCACATACCCTATTAGAAAATATCACCTTTACACATGTTCAAAGAAGAAGTTGTTTCCTAAAACGATTTCATTTTCTGAATAGTCCCCAAAGGGTAAGGAAATGACAGTTACTGTACCATTTTAAAATTAATTTCAACAATAAACACTGAAATAGGGTTCTTGGACAAAACCCATGGACAAGAAGGAGTGGGAGAAATTCACCTTTGAACTAATTTATAACTAACACAGGCTTAACTTTTTTTTTTTGGTGGTGGTGTTTTTTGGTTGGTTGGTTTTGGGTTTGTTTTTTTTTTTTTTTGTTTTGCTAAATAAAGATGGTCCAGTAGAAACCCAAAGCAGCAGATAGTGCACAAAGCATCAGCTGATCGAGGTTCTCTGGTTCCTTTTTTACCAGGTTTTTCAATTTTACCTCCAGATTGTGTGGACAAGCCCTACCCCTTGCAAGGCACTCATCAATAGGAGAAGGATGAAATTTTTACCATTTCAGAATGTTTGTGCCCCTCACATCAAGCACAATTCCAATAGAAGTGTCTGGGGTGCAGGAACCCACATTATCACACAGCTGACATGTGGAGCAAGTTTTGCCAGGCTGAGTGGGGGATTGATTTCCCCAATTCATCTGCACCTATTTTCAGTCCTGAAACTCCAAGTGCAGCAAATGCAGATTTTTTTTGGCAAATTGACAGCTGGCCACAATTTCAACAGGGTCATAGGAAAAGGAAAAGGTAATTTTTAGGTTTTTCTAAATGGATGGTAAGAAATACAAAATATTTTCAAGCACATAACCTGTATTCACACCACACCAGCTCACCTGTGCAGAAAAGATAGATATTTCAATGCTTGCAGTAATGCTTGATTAATTTCAATAAAAACTAAAGTTATGATTTTTAATATAAGGGAAAAAACCCCAACATCAAGATCCAAGCCACAGATGCCTCTCACTTGAGGTACCACTCTGATCAGAGCACAGGACACAGCTGAGCCCTGCTCTTTTCCAAGTACCCAGTGCCCACAGAATGACCAAGTCTGCCTCCAAAAAAAGCTCCAGATAATATTTTTTCATGTTTCAGCTTTTCCTTACACTTCTGTAAGTCATGTTGTTCCCAGTGATGCTTGTAAAAATCAGCTGACCTTTTCACAATGTGGTTTTAACTAGTGAAATACTTAGAACAGAACCACAGCCAGCTTTATTAAGACACTGAACAGGACAGTGGCTTTCTGTACAAGCAAAACACAGACTGGGGGCATCTGAAAATGACCCAGGTTTTGCTTCTAGAAGTCATTTCAAGCTTTTTTGTTTTGTTTTGTTTTGTTTCACCACAGTCTTACTCCACCAGTGATCTATACTTACACTTGAACCACTCTGTCTCCCCAAAAATAAACAAGTCCTACCTGCAAGCCCCTATTGGCAGGAGAAGGTAAACACTAATTAATCTTGAGATGCTGAGGCATGGACATTACAGGAGTGTCTCTGTGTGAATATAGACCACTAGGTTATTCTGGTGCACATTTATATTACACAATATTCAGTTTTAACCATGAACAGAATTCAGATTATTAGAGTTTAAGTAAAAAAAAAAAAAAAAATCAAATTTTTATTTGGCTTTTCTAAAAAATAACATGAATTCTCTAGCTTCAAGGTTCTAGTTACCTCAGCCCTGTGGCAGATCTTTTGAAGAAAATTCAGTGAGTTGCTAGGAGTAATTACTGACAAAACTGGTGGCTACAGGTATGAAATCAACAAAATTCAAAGAGAAATTCATGTATTTCAGACTATAAAAATGTTAATACAGTCTTAAAGCTTTAGGTTTGCTTCATTTTGGGATGTGCATTTACTGCTCACAGTACATGGAAAATTATTTATCATTCCTGGTTGCTACCATTGTACTACAGCCAAAATAAGGGAACACTTTTTTCTGGAAAATTAATATAAATGACAGAATACTTTATTCACCATATGAACTGGGATGAACTAGGCCTTATTCAAGTATTTCCTCCCATCCTGAACTGTTGTGAGAATCTTGACTCTATATGGAAATGGATGTACCAGACATCTTGCAACATTCCCTTGCAGAAAAAATGACTTTTTGTACTAATAGCTGGAAATCCCTCTCCTCCCCCAGTTTTATATTGATTGTATCTCTGAAGTGTGGGAACAGCAAAAAGAGAGCTCCTTTAAACAAAAAAGAACAATCATCATTCCTGCCCATATCTGATACATCACTCACACAATGGACTGACGTTTCTCTCAATTACTGGCACTTAAATAGCGTAAGAAAAACACATCTCAGTGAAATCTTCCAGAGCAGCCAGTGCACGGTATTGACAGATAAGGGAAGCATGTGAGCCACATCCTGGGAACATTTATTTTGGCTGTTTGGGCCAAGTGCAGCACATAATGCTGAATCAAAAGCAATTCCCAATTAATGAGCTTCCTCCTTCCTTCCAAGAATTAACAAAGGTGAGCTGTCAGCTCAAGCCAAGGTGAGACTGGAGGCAACACCTGCACTCCTCCCCCATGGCTGACTGAAGTGCACCACTCACATTCTATCTGCCAATATCTATTTTAGTCTTTTATCCTTTTATTTGTAGCCACACATTGCCCCACATAGATCCACGAGAGCTACTCTGTCCTCACTACTGATTCTGTCCTGTGTGATTCTAAAGGTAAAATATCAAGCACACAGCTCAGCAATCCACCATTTGCATCTTGCATAGCAGTTTCCATCATATCTCAGGAATAAAATTTGTATTTATTATTTTATCTTCTTGTTATAATTCACATTCCTCAGGGAAGATGCTGATTTTGCCTGGCTTTTGTTAAGCAAGTCTTATAAGAAACAGGAATTCCTTACTGGTGACTTGCCAGGTCTCCTCTAAGGTCAGATATCCAGTGTGAGCTCCTGCAGGGGTGAAGAGCAACTGGAAGACCATTAAATTCCTCTGCTCCAGGCATGATAAAACAGCAGGGCTTGCCAAAGCACCTCGGCCCTCTCCAGCACATCCCTGAGACTTAAGAGGTGGTCAGCTAGGTCAGCTGGGGCAGAATTAGACTTGGGAAAGAGAGGCAGTTCAGTTGAAAATCCAGTGAAAATCAGCAAATCTCCATTCCTGGGGCTGACTTACAGCCCAGCCAGCTCCACATCCCATTTCAGCAGTGCCAATGGGCAGCTGCACACAGGGCAAGGGTGGATCATCCCCCTCTGCCAGCCTTCCACCTTTTCCATCTGGGTTTCTCAGCTGGCTGGGGGGTTGGTGTATTCAGTGGAGGCGCCTGTGAAGAGTCTGATTTGTGCACTCTGTAGGAAGGGTTAGTGAACACCCCCAGGGTACAACTGAGAGGGGATCCAGCCTCCCTCCAGAGCAGGATCAAACTGCAACTCTGGGCAATGACACGAGGAAGGAACTGTGAACATGGAAAGCTGCTACATGAGGGTGTTACTGCTACTCTATTGCTATCAGGGTCAGAAAACAGCAGATGAAGCAGTGATGATGGCATGGCCCACCCTTAAGCAGTAAAAACTGCTTTATAGCCTCTAGAAACTGCAGAGCCACACTCCAAATTAACACAATTCTTGAACAAAGTAGTCAGACTCTATCCATGCAAGTTAAAACAATTAGTCCCTCCAATTAAATTCATTAATTTACCATGTTTTTTTCAGAGATGATGTCTGAAGGGGAAGCCCTGAACAAACCCCAGACTTGAGAGTAAAAACAAATGAAAGGGACTCAAATAATACTATAAAAATTCTGCAGCACCAAGTGCTCCATTCTCCATGACTGTCCCATCAGCATCCAGGAATAAAACCAAGAACACCCTGTCAGATACTCCCACCCAAAACATTCTGGCTCCTCATGTTGGACTTCTCACAACGTAAACAGTCACACAGACACTCATTTGAAAAGCAATGCTAAATTTGCTTGAAAATGCAAGGTGAGAGAGATTGCTTGGTTAGATACTGGTTACAAGATCTCCTTTTTTTATGACTGGAATAATTTCTCAGAGGATGTGGGGAAAAATGTTATCAACAATATTAATTAAATATTAACCAATATCAATAAGTATTACTTAAATTTGCAGTGTCAGCCAATGCAACAATGAGCTTTATATTGCTTAGCTCCCAGGGAGCACAAGAAGTGCTAATCTATCCTTCTAACCAGGGGACCAGAACACACCTCCAGGTGTCACAGACTGAATTTCAGTGTTGTTTATTCTTTGCCAGCTCCCAAAAAGAGTGGTTCAATTTACAAGTGGCCTCTGATAGAAACAGTTTTCCCCCATTTACAAAAGATGGCACCACTGACACCCAGACTGTGACCTGGGATTAGACACCACAGGACTGGTTTTCCCCCATGAAGGCAGCTCCTGTGGCAGTGATTCTGCCCAGCAGGGAAGTGCAGCTCAGGTTTTGACATATCCCACACCCAGATCCTCAGGAGCCAGGGGGATGCTGCTGCCTTTGGTGTGAAAGCAGAGAAATCCATCGCTCCAGTCTGCAGAGACACCTCCAGCAGCCCCTGGGCAGGCTGGCAGTAAACCTGGTACTAAACCAACCCACCTGTGGTAGCTGGAGCAGCAAGAGGGAAACACACAATGGATAAAACCAATTAAATACCCAGGCACAGCTCCAAACCCACTTGAGGGTGCCTTATTTCTCCTGCATTTCCAGATAAACACTTTAGGAGCACAGGTTTCCAATGGGATGTGCTATCCACCATGCCACAGGAAAATGGGGACTGAAAACAGTAAAGATTTTTTTTTCCTGAAAGGTTACATTTGACCTGTGTGACATCTTCACAGACCCATGTGGCCTCTGGAACGTGTAGTGCTTGCAGCTCCAGCAGGAACACTCAAACTGCACAGCCTTGTGTAAACACCACGGACTGCTCCCTGCTGCCAAGGATTGCCTTTTGTTTGCAGCAGCAAAGAGCTGCCCAATGCTTTTATTTCTTTCCCTGCTACTCTGAAGCACCTACCAATCTCTCCACGCAGCATGGTAATTGTGGAAGATGCTTTTTGTATTGCATGATTTTTTTAAAGCCTGTCCAATCTCAATTTATGAAATCCAGATTGTGAAGCACCACATAACAATTTATTCTTCTCCTTAGCATCTTTGGTCACTAATAGTGATTTTACAGTGCACTGTGCCAAATAAATACACTTTAATACCTCAACCAAGCATTTGGGAAGCTGCTTACAAAGACTCAATGCACAGTAGCATCACTGCAGTTAAAAATCAAACATAATTTCCATTTTGACCTGTGTCTTCACACACACCAAGCCAAAACCATACCAGGGTTAAAATCTGAATTCTAGCTTTTTTCTATTTTCTTAGAGCTAATTATTTTTCCCAACTTTGAGAAGATTTGATTTGGCCACACTTATACATTTCCCCCCCCTCCCCTAAACAACAAAAACACAGTTTTAGTGTTTTCAGATGTTGAGATCTTTTATGCTTGCTAAAGACACTAATTTGAGCAGAAAGAAGCAGCCATCAGCCAAAGTCCATTCTTTTGAAGATTACAGAGCTACGTGACAATTTCTGGCAGTTGGCCGTGGAAAAGTCAGGATCTGTTGGTGTCTTATATCCTGCCTCATTTTTCACACAAATGTGTGACATACATCTGGCTCTGGAAGAAATGTCAGTTCATCTTTCAGGCTCACCAATTCGCCTCTTGATCCTCTTGGCACGTGAGATTTCATAATCATTTATCTTAAAATCCTACACTGTGTTAATAGCAAAGCATAAAACTGAAATGCTAAAATCCAAAATAGGGGTCAGCGACCTCACCACTAATCTTTATGTTCTGGAATAAAGTTGTACAACCTTGCTGCAATAAAAGCACTGGAAACATTTTGGCTTTTCCGCTGTGGTGAGTACCACTGCTCTTTCTCAGGATTCTGGATCTTAGGATTCAGCAGAACTTACACTGAACACACTGAATTTTGGGTTAGAGTCCATTTTCCAAGTGCTGAGTACAAATATGCCAAAAAAAATAAGTGGTTTCTACCTTCCACTTCCACAATGCTTCATTTCTCAGCTTTGTGCTGTCTGTCACTTCTAGAGACCTTGCATGATGCTCTTTCTTCAACTGATATGGCCAGATTTTATGGAGCCAATATTCAGTTCTGAAAATGTCCTCCTTTATTTGCATTTTAAGTATTAATGTCCCACCAAAACAAAAAAAAAAAAAAAAATCAGAGTAAATCCAAATAACTGGAGGGCCACCTCCACGGCATATTTGGCAGCAGTGGTGTCAGCTCTAAAGACATTTTATTTCAAGTTTACTTTTACAAGACACATCAAACAAAGTTTTGCTAATTTGCTCAGATAATAACGATGGAAGTGCTTCAGTGTCTAGGCAGGTGAAAATAAAATGAGCTCTAATATTCACCTGAGCCTAAGCCCTTTGGAAGCTTACCATGAGGAGAGGAGTGGAACATACTTCCCCTGTTACTTTGAATGAAAACCTTTACATGTGGTATTTTGCCAGCAATAGAAATTACTCCTGTTCTTTAAAGTTTGACCCAGTACAGCTGCTTTGTTTAAAAATAAGTTAATGATTACTTTTGCATCCACTTCAATAGATCAAAAAAGAACATTATTCCAAAAATCGAAGCAATGTAAGTGATTTTTATTTGTTATTTGAAAGAAATTAAATGGAAAAAAGCCAGGGTTTTTTAAATGCAACCAACATACTTTCTTCATTAACATTTTCCAATGTTTGACAATACTTAATAAAATAGCTTTAATATTACCTAAATTGTTGCAATTTAGCCTTTATGAGTTACGCCAAACTTTCCACAGTCCATTCTCCAAAGCCTACTCATAGCAAAAAAGCCAGATTTATAGTTTTGTCCTAAAAATGATTTAAGCTAAAATACAAAAAAATTTGCAAGTTTCCAGACCTCCCTTTCATACTACATTAATTTAGGAAATATTTTAATGACAGGCAATCCTAAAAGAGAAGCAGAGATGCAGTATGGTGAACAGGCCAAGTTAAGAGTTTGTACAGGGAGGAAAAAAAAAAAAAAGCTGAGGCTTTCAAACATCACAGACTTAAAGAGACACTATTAAAGGTATCATATTTCCTGCCTTCTGCTTTCACAATATATATTGTTTTCATTTGCTGGCAGAGCAGGCTCTGCAGAAACACACAGATGACACTTGAGTTTTGTTCCTGCCTACCAATAGCCAGCCTTTCTCCTGGAAGTTTTTCAAAACTCTTTCAAAATTTAACTACGTGAACCTTTATCTAAATATAGGTATGAGAAAACTACATGAATCTTTATCTAAATATAGGTATGAGAAAGATTTATTTATAGTTGTATACACATGTATATAAAATGAGCTTAAAACTAGGACTTGGTAGTTAGGATACTGACTCTTCAAGATGATATATATTGTGAAAAAAAACTATTCTACAATGTCAGGCTATATTTAATTTTAGAAAATTAAGTTAGGTGGGTTTTTTTGCTGAAATAAATCAGCTATGGCAAAATTCTGCACCTGAAAGTACTTTATAATTGAATATAAGTGAAAGTCTGTTATAATCAGAATTTAAGACTCATCTCCCTTATTGCCATAGATGGAGCTTTCTGATTCATGACAAAAGTACTGGGTAAATTAATTTTAAATGTTCAGCACACTCATTAAACCACTCAAATCTAATCCTGAGATCATCTGAAACAGCTTTAGTACAGCATTAGCTCAATACTCCAGACTTCTCTTGAATAATTGCTAGTGGGCACTTAACTCTTGAAAGCTGCTTTAGAAAATATCAATGGGAAAATAACAAGTCCTACAAGAAATGCCTTGCAGATAACAGTTACCAATCAAGCATAAAAAGCCTGCATTCCAAACCAGCTTGTGATATTGTTCTGGTCACCTACTTCTAACAAAGAAAAATTTGCCAAGGTATTTCAGTTTTACAGACATTTTGTTCTGCTCTCACCATAAACAGACAGAATTAATGATGATGAAAAGTAGCACACCCAACTAGGAGCAGCAATTGGATGCAGAATTAACTTTGTCCTTTTTAATATTTAAATTTATACTTCTGCAGAGCCAGGAGTTTCCTATTCCTGATTGAGACATCTTATATTTACCTTCTCCAAAAAAAAAAAAAAAAAAGAAATTAGCTTAATTGCTATCAAAAGCAGAGGAAATCTACAATCCATCCTCCACTAAGTTTTCCATGATACCCTGGAATCCACAGCTATCACTGGCGTTATGCTACTTCCGAGGAAATGAAGCAAATCAGAAAACTAAATATAAAGGCAGTTTTAGAAATACTCTGGTTCTCAAAGGAGAAAAATTAAATTTCCATCAGCATAGACATATATAAAATACAAAAATATACAATAATATGAAATTGTTATTAAAAAAAAATCCTTCTCTCACATACCAATTTTAAGACCTGTCCAGATAATGTCCTTCTGGTAATGTTATTGAGACTCTGGTTTCACTTCCAGTTCTATTTTCTTGGCAGTCACTCTACATTTAATTTTAAGTATTAGCTATCGTGTAATGTAAATTCAGCTGTCTTTAAGAGCATATTTTAATTTAAGTGGGTACTCATCTCTCTCTTTCTTAAAGAAAGTTAATTTTATTATCATTATCTATTGTGGATGACCATTAACAGTGAGGTGGAAAATGTGCAGCTTTTCCATAGGTATAAATACAGATACTTACAGCCGTTCAAGTTGTTTCAGATCCTGAAAAGCTCCACGTTCTATCACACTGATCTGATTTTCTTCCAAGTGTCTGCAATTCCAGAAATACTAATTAATTTTAACAAAATATAAAAGCATCCCCACTTCTCTTCAAACATTATCAAAATGCTTTTCACCTAAGTATCAATACCAGTTTTAATTGGAGACTATTAAAATAATCATTGCAGAGGAGCACTGTTTCTCTCAGTCACTAACAGGAAATTGATTCCAAATTTTCCTCCTGACCTCCACATTTGGTAAATAGTTTTGTTCCTAAACTTCTGTAACCACATTTTGCTCAGAAAGGTGCTGATCTGGAGGCTGGTGGTTGCATCCCTGGGACATTCCTCATCTTTCTAGGATATTTGTGTGCCATAATTGAGGTAAGTGACTTCTGCAGCCCACAACAGAAGCCCACTCAATGGCAATGTATTTTTTTTGTCCACACTCTATCCTGCACTGATTTCAGGCTTGCTCTGGAGCAAATCCTCTGTAAGTGCTCCCAAGGGGTTCCACCCTCAGGAGCAGCAGCTGTGACCAAACTCTCTACAGCCCCACTGTAAAAAAAACTGTGCAAAAACACCTGGGACAGGTCCAGCTTTCCACTGGGGCTGATCCTGCTTTTCTCTCCACCTGACACCAACTTGGGGACAAGTTACAAGCAAAGGAGACTGACTTCTCTCTGATTTGCAGTGTGCAGGGGATGACTGCCATTCAGAAATGCCAAAATTTCTGCCACAGCAGAAATGCTGTTGATAGGTGAAGTGGAAGAGACTCCAACAGTCCCATCTGAAGTGACCTTTTCCCTCCCTCCAGCACACACCCATTCCTGCTTCTGTGAGAGCACTAAACACCTCTGAATATTCTGTGTAAACACCTCTGAACAGTCTGCACCCAGTGAAGAGCAGGGAAAAATGCTATTCCTGCCTGTTCAAGAGCCACTCCTCTGCCCTCAATCCTCTGAGGATGCTCAGAGCTTTTGACTGGATTGGAGCTGAGGGCACAGACAGCGAGAGAGCATTGCACAGGTAACACCAAGAAGATGAAAATAGAAAACTACAGAACTCCAGCACGTGAACAGGAGAGTCATAAAGGACAGGGAGGAAAACTGTGTGAGGAAAAGGGAAAGGGATGAAGCTGGAGGGGATGAAAGAAGAAGCACAAAGGGGTATTTTGAATGTGTGGTGTTTGCTTGAGGCTGGAGGATTTTTTTCCTGCTGTACAGGGCTATGAGTTTCCAGCTCACTTGCTCCTAGTCCTCATTCTGATGTGTGCAAACAGGATTAGGCTACCTTTCTAGGAACACTGGGACAGGCTGCAGATTTCTGTATTCCCACTGCACCCCCCAGCAAACAGGGCAGGGAACAAAAAAAGGGAAAAATAGGGGTTTAGTAACAGAATTATGAAGAGAACATAAGAGAAATTAAAAAAAAGTTAAGAAAATCTGAAGGATGTTTTATTCCAGTGACTTCTGTGGCAGACACCACACTACTCAAAGTCTGAGCAAATGAGTTACATAAACCTGGAATGAACACAGGACAAAAGCTCCAAAAAAGTTCTAAAGATGGCAGTTGTACATTTTGGTTATTCCTGAAGGCATAAAAGACTGCAGCAGCATTAGGCAATGTCTGACACCATGAAAACCCAACCAAACTGAAACAACTACTGGCATTAATATAGTATAGAACATGTATTTTAATAGACTCTCAAAATGGTATTGACAGCTGGGATGGGAGCCAAGGAAATCTAAACAACTCCTCTGCCAGAGATGAGAGAAACACCACAAGAACAAAAAGTCTTCCCATAGATTTGAGGTGTTTCCTTAGTATATGACAACTTGTTCATAAGTGTTAAGGTAGCAGGAGCAAAGACTCACCTTTTCCTTAGCAGGACCCAAATATTACTTGAATTATCCCTAAAGAACTGTAACAGTTCAACAGTTGCAGCTTTAAGGGTTTGTTTTAGAAGATACTCAGAGGAAAACTTTTCATCACTAACTCAGTAGTGCTGTTTGAGGTTCACGTAGAGAAAACAAGAAACCAGGAATGACAAAATCTGCAGCCTGATGCTCAAGGCCTGTGTACAGGTATGGTTAAGCTCTTGACAGATACTGAGCTCATGAGACAGCACCACCTGAAATCTTTGTATTTATAACTGTATACTAGACCAAAAAACCTCACCAGTTTCCTTCTGTTCAAGTTCTACAGCTATTCTTGATCAACTTCTGCTTAAGACCATGCAAAATGCTGTTCATGGGATTGTACCTCACAGTGGCCAAAACCTAAAAGCCCTATTTTCTAGTGTCCCAATATAAGTGATTTTTGCATGAGTGACTGCAAAGCAGACCAAAATCTTTAGCACATGGCTTATTCAAAGCTAGTAAGAAACAACTGAACAGCTCTGCAACTACAGTCACTTTAGTACAGAACTAAAACATACTGTTACACATGACAAACTGCTCAGGTTGCCTGGTTTAAAAGAATACCAACAACTGAATAATGTACCAAAGTTACTAGAATTTGATCCCTGGAATTAAGGAAATTCTAAGTAGTAGCACCCTAAAATAGTCTTGTTAAAACCCAACAAGTTTTGTGTTATACTCACAAGACACGAAGATTCTTCAGCCCCGTGAAGTCCGTCTTTGTGATTCTTGTGATGTTATTTTTTTCTAGATCCCTGCAGAGAAAAAAGCAAGCAGCATTCAGACACTATAACTGACACCCAAAATTCCATTAGCAGAAATAGCTGCATCATTGGAGCACCCACCAGCTGCTCAAACTGTCCAAACAAACATTTGCATTAAAATCTCAAAAAGCAAGTCATCGATCCTGATGCATTTTGCCTCCTCCTCTGTGTTGTTCTCACAGAAAAAGTTTCTCCCATTTTTAGTTCTAGTGTCAGTGCTCGCTCTATGCTTCTTTCCCCCTCAGACTACTATTCTGTAAGAGGCTGTGTACACCCAAAACCCAACTAGTACAAAACAACTGAAACAAGTGTACAGAGCCCCAAAATTATTATTCTAAACCCAAGTGAGTCCAACCTGCTGCAGAAACTTTGGTCACACAGAGCCTGAAAAGAGGACAGCTTAGTTCAGTGACTCCTTGTGTGCTCCTACCCAGCTGTCTGGAATACTCACAGGTGCCACAGGACCTGGTTTGCCATTTTCTCCCCTCTAGACCTGCCTTTGCCAAGAACCCCTGAAGTTCTGTCAGTTGAGCACATCCTGTTACTGGGCCTGTTATTTCATGGTTTTCAGTCCTGTCCTCACTGCTCTCCCTGACTTAGTGCTATCCAAAAGGGACAAGACAAACAGCTCGTCTTCCTTTCTGGTCTTCATGCCATCAAAAATATGGCATGTAAACACAAAATGTATAATATTTTTGGCATAACTTTTTCAAACATTTGGCATCAATCTCTCTATGAGACTAACATACAAGACCTTAACTGGATTGAAGCAGTATGTCGTGCACTAGAGCACAGAAATAAGCATTTAAGAATATTGGAATCTACTTCTAATGGTTATTGACAGACATCAAAATAATACTAATAAAATCCTTAAGTCATAAAATGGATTATAAACAGATTTTACAAACCATAGCATCATAGTTCATGCATCTTAGCACAAGGCATTTCTGTAATACAAGAAACATTCTCCTGTCTGGAAAGCACAGATAGAAAGTAAGGATAAAGATAAGGAAATGAGGGGGAAAAGGTCCCTGTGTTTCAGCTATATGCACAAGACAGCCTGTACCTCTACTTGACTTATGTCAGCTGTATTGTAAAAAGTTCACTGAAGAAAAGAAACCGCCAAGCCTGTACAGGGCACTTTCACTGCCGGTACCAGCCATTCTCTTCCATTTGTCTTTATCCTCTTGATTGACTCATGCTTTTCCCCAAGAATACCTTTGAATTACTGCCTACATCCTTCAGATTTTCCAGCTTAATTTCCTCTTCTGCTCTCAGTTCAGTTCTTCTACCCTGGTGCATCATTAACTACTCACTGGTGTGCCAGTGAGCTGATTGCAAGAAACACTGGAAAGAATTACGTCTGGAGTAAGCAACGCGTAAATAGCTGGTGTTTGACTTGCACGTTGTTCCCCATCTGCTTTTCATGGCATTCCATCACAAGCTTTCCCTTTATCTCAGAGAAGCTCTAGCAAAACACAGCATTAAGCTGGTTGGAATCCCCCAGGGCAGAGAGGAGCCAGCCAAGGGACATGGAGCAACACCGTGTCCATGGCCCCGGTTTTTGTGTATTTTGGTAAGACTTGATCCCAGCACAGCTTTACTTGGCTTCAGCAAGTGCATGCAGAACCACCACTCCTGCCATCCACCCAGCAACCTCTCCACCACACCCAGTCTGAGACAGCAGTCCCACACACGAGCACAATTCCCCAGGAACACTCAACATTCTTCCCCTGGGGAAATCTGCAGCTCTCTGCTCTGAAAGACTTCAACATTCCTTGATCAACACATATCTTGAGATGGCTTTTTCCTCTACTCCTGCAGATTGGCACAGCCTATCCTGTATGCACATTATCAATCATCCTATTAATCACTTACAAAGTTCAGTGTCTAAGTGAAAGGTTTCCATTTCTGTTATTCCAATTACTTGCACCATGCCCTAACCTTAAGCGAAACATTCCTCATGAAGTTCACTCTGCTCAAACCGTAACTGCAGCCTCTGTCTGTTTTAAAAAACAGTGTTTACCTTCCGAACATTTGCTTTTTCCAGCATGCTCTGCCTCAAGGCTTATCTGCCATTTGAAGGAAAACAGACTAAAACTGTGATGAACTATGTAAAATTTCCTCCTCCTGTTCACAGTAGGTCTAATGCTGCTGCAAAGCAGCAGATTGCCACAGGTTACCCCATTAGTCAATTAAACTTTGTGACTCTGAAGTTACTGAACTAATGCAGACATTAGTGGTTTACAGCTGGTATTTGTGGGCAACATAATATTTTATGTTTCCTTTATAAAGTTTGGCAGCTGATTATGGGCTCACTAGTGGGTTTCAACTACAAAGAGCTAAACCTTAACATGTAATCTTGGTTGGCTTTCAAACACATCAGTGTTCAAAAGGACTCTTGGAACCAAACAGATTTCTTGGAAAAGAAATCATCTGTGTCTAAGATATGAGGAAAATAATACCATGCAGGCAAATTTATTTATATTTCACTTCAACACGTATCTATGTCCAAATGAAATAATTCTACATAATATTCTTATTGTGCAGAATTCCTGCATTAAGGGTAGTATGTGGGGCCAAGAAGATCTTGAATCCTACTCAACACATCTCTCCCACAGGACCAGCTACTACTCTTGGTCATTTCACATTCAAATAAGATAGTCTAATCAATTAAAAACATCTAAGAAAATTACATTAAGGAATACAGATCTCTTCTGGAGTGTCAGCAGCAAAGCTGATTATCACTCAATTAAAAGAGATCAGAAATGACATCTATATCAGCTTTGGTAAAGCTCTTGACATTAGGTCTGCCTTATCAATTTATTAACTTATTTTAGCATAATTTGTAGGATAAAGCATGCTAAGAACAGTGCACCTACAGTGGTAGCTTTAAGAAAACAGACGTGGAAGGAATTATTTCAGCGAGAATAGAAACATGAATTGGACTAGAATGGTACAAGACATCATGAAAGTGAGTTCAGATGAGCTATTAAGGGAGCTTTACTCATAAACATGTCCTGCTATGTTCTAATAACAATTTAATTCAACACATATTTTGTAGATGCTGAAGACTGAGTCACACAACATACACACTTATTACAAACAGGGATGCTTGGAGCAACTGGAGCAAATCCTGCTTCATTGCAATAATTCCTCTGAATTGCTTCATCTTTCATTCTTCTCTAAAGACAATCAAGTGAATTTAAGACAGACTTTTCAGTGTCTTAAAGCACCAACATTCCCAGGAGCATGCCAGGAGCACTCAGATTTCCTCTGCTACATTATTTAAATTTTGGTTGATAATTATTCTCTTCAGCCACTCAATTCTTCCAAAACATCCGGACGCTGCCTCAGCCCCCACCCTCTCCCTTGGACTGGATGGAGTTCATGACTGGAGAAATAACTCCAATTGTCTCTTCACACTTTGTGCTTCAGCCCTTCCGGGCTCTCCAGCCTTGGCAATCGCAGCCCCTCATCCCGGACAGCTCGGAGCCTCCCTGCCCTCCCTGATGCACAAAATCAGGATTGAGTCCCACACTCCATCACCCCCACATCGAGCAGAGCAGCTCTTACAGCAGAGCCAATAACAACAGCAATCAGATGCTGAAGTCTTGCACAATCTTCAGCTCAGTAATTCTGTAGGTATCTATAAATAAAATACCTTACACAACGTTCAAATCCTTTTATATTTGAGGATGCAAAAATTCAAAGCAACACTACTACATTGCAGCAAGTTCCTATTGTAGTCAGAGGTTGTTTTGCTACCATCTGAACCCTCTCTCTCTGTTATAATATCCAACATAATCTGGATTATAAAGTTTGGGCTCTCATCATAGTTGTGAATCTTAAACGTACCCAGGTCAATCCCTAACTTAATTCCTCAGCATCTTCAAGACTATGGGTTTGGGGTCCTTTAACCAGCTGCTCATTTCAGAGCTCTGGTTGCCCAGTTGTGCTTCTCCAGGCACACAGAAGCCAAATTGAAGATTACTAAAGCACAACCCAGTTCTCTCTCTACAGCTCTGTAATGGTTTGGTGTTGCAGTTCTGATACATGGGCACAAGTTCATGGGCACACAAAACACACTCATTCTCATGTTCTTATTGCAAATGCTGTGGTTGCCCTAAGACAAGGTTCTATTTTGTGCTTTAAACAAAACTCAATTTTTTAATTTTTTTTTTTCTGATCTGAAAAAATACCAGACTTCAGGCCTAATTCTGTTACCTTTTGGTCAGAAAAGAAATTGTCTAAATTTAGTTCCCTTTAGAAGGAACACAGTTGTTGCATTCGGTTAAAGCCACTTAATATCAATAAGTGCTCAAGAACAACAAATTTTCATCTGTTTCAGAGAATTCTCAGGCAAACAGTGACACTCCTAACAACAAAACTGAAGATCCTTGATGCCCAATAATTTCATGGCAGTAGCTGATTCTGCATTTCAGTGACAAACACAAGTCCTAGATGGGCAGTATTTTGAAAAATATTTATTGTCTAATTAATATTAATTTGTCTTTAACCTAAGATAACATTACACAGGATGAAAATCCATGGAAAACAAAAATAACCTGCCATCTAAGGAGAAGGAGCACCAGACTTAATTGCAGTCCTCAGATATTTCTTCATTTACATCAATAAAGAATTCAATAAGAGCAGTAGGGAAACTGTATTTAAGGAAAAATGAACTGCCATACACTTCAAAAAACAGCTCTTACCCAAGTTAAACAGCACTAGGATTCTTTCCTGTCCAGCTGCTTCCTAAGTAAGGTAAATATTCATTTCTAGTCACAGAACCTCAAACACAAAATTGAGTTTCTGTTCCTGTTACGTTTTCAAAGTGGTTACCACACACCAGTTCAAAGCTGCACGCATTTGTGTCACAGCAGGGACAAACAAATCAGCCCAGAACCCAACACTGTGAGAGGAATCTTGATTCAACCAGCACCCCACAATCTACAGGAAAGATGAATTTCTCTGCATCTCATTTTTTGTCTTTTCCAAGAAGGAATGCATAAAATTTGTGTGTCACAGAACAAAGCTTAGGAACTAATAAAAACCTCTCTTGTTCCTCCTAAAAACAGGTCAGGATCCAACACACCATCTAGAATTCCCATCAAAACAAACCTCACCTGGGACACAATTCATGGGACTTCCAAATGTTCATGAAAAACAGAAGAAAAATAATTTTCCAAGAAACTTAAGAGCACCTGTTTTGAAGTGACAGCACACATCCTTTGCTATGATTAATCTGTACCACATTCCAAAGGGTTTATTTTAAATGGCAAGTCAACATTGAAAACATGGGAGCTAAAATCCAAGTGATAATGAATTAATCCAGATTCCTGGAGCTAAGGAACTGGTGTCCCTCATTAGCCCAATTCCTCCATACAACTAAAGCAGCCCTCACCCCTGAGAAACAAGGATTTTCTGTGCCACTGCACTGCTAAAGGACTTGGTCAGCCCAAAGCATCCTGAGTGGCAGCTGAGACATCCCCTGGAAGTTTTTCTGTGCTTTGTTTTCCCCATCCCCAGTCACCACTCCAGGTAACACACAGCACCTGAGCTGGAGCAAACCTACTCTTTCCACTGCAATGCAGCTTTTCACCCTTGACCTGGCTGTCTCTTGCACTCCAGAAACATAAATCCATGAGGAAAAAACTCTTGATTTTTAGGAAAGCTATCTGCAGGGCTGGAGGCAAAAAGCTGTTCAGTAAAGCCTCCCCCCTTCTTTAGGATTGCTTAGTTCTTGGTTTGGGAACACGCTAAAACCAGGACCAGGAAAGAGACAAAAATGCACTCCCATGTGTGAACGTACCCACACAGCAGATTCTGGCTGCCCTTTCCAGTCTTCACACACCCAGTGTCTGTTTTATTATTTTAACCATTTTCCAGGATTTCTGCTGTGCAGCTAATTTTCTTTAATGGGTATGAACTGCCACCAGCCTCTTAACCTTAAATGACCATAATTCCCAACAGAAAGCACTTGGCAATTCTCTCTTTTGCCTTCAATCCAAGAACTTCAAAGTTACTGTGATAAACTACTCAATTATAACACTATCCTGAAGCCCTCTGGCAGCACAATCTGCATATCTTCAGATTGAACATATTTTCATCTCAAGTTTTGCAATGCAGGAAATGAATTCCTGCGACTGGGTTTTATGAAATACACAAATTCCACTAGATTCCAAATCACATGGGCAAGTATGAACATCACTTCTAAGGAAAGACAAAAACTTCAAAATCATATTCAGCTGAGGTAATTCCAATTTTTTAAAAAATAGTCCATTTCATCTCTATAAGACTTGAGTTATTTTTTTCTTCTTATCAGCTGACTTTGCAAAGGATCATGAGAATTTATTTTTATTTCTACTGAGCTGTAGAAAGACTGGCACTCTCTGAACTTTTCACATCATTTAGTTCAATAGAAGAAAAATATTCAAAGCCCTCCCTCTGAGAGGAAATAAACCCATGCAACAACCACAGGTGGGGTACTGCATGAGCAGGAAGATGCTTTGCAGCAAAGTCTCCTGAAGTCCCACTGTGCCCCAAAACTCCAGCAGTGGCCCTTGGAGCAGCAAAGGTCACCTGAACCACAGACAGAGGGGGCTGAGAATTTGGAAGAATTCACTACTGCCTTGTCCTGTGGGTTTTTGACAGCCCATCTGCACCCTGGGTCAGTGCAGGCTCTCGAGAAGCTGTCTGATGACATTTGAACAGAGGCTGAGACACCTGGGTTTGTTGAACTTAAATTAAAGAAAGGTTAAGGGGAGATCCTACTGCAAACTATAACCAGCAGCTTGGAGAATACAGACCCCCTTCCCTGATCTGCAGTAAGAACAAGCCACAGGTGGAGAAACATTGAGAGAGAAAAAAACAAGCCCTGCTACAACCACCAGTGCTTTCCAAATATTCTGCACAGTTTCAGCAACAAGAACTGCAAAGATCCACACAGAAATCCTGGGATCCAGCACTGTGGACATCTTATACAAGAGTAACAATCAACTCACTATTCAACATTTCTGAAGTTTTTGCTGTAGTTGCTGGATACCACGTGTGTGACCCTGGATAGTTTCAGTCCTCAGGAAAATTTAAATAGCAATTAAACAGCCACACAATAGTTGGAGTGTGCAAATCCCATGCTGCAGTCCATCATAGTTTTGTAACACACCTACACGACAGCTTTTAATTCAGAAAAGGTTAGATCCTCTGCTCTGATTAGAGGAGGCTTTCAGGTATGAGTCAGACTGTTTTCTTTCTGTCTGAACAATGAGCAAAACGGACCTTCGAGGTTAAGTGCCCTAATTTTGTGAATAAGCTGTCCATTCTTAAGCCATTATAGTGCTGCTTGGTTAATGACACACATTAAGTGTCCAAATGATTTGGAACTGCTTGCAGACAACACACTTCTGCCATCCTTATAAAAATAAGAAAAAAAAATATTTGGCAAACTACAGATGTTAAGAAATATCCAGGAGGAAAATCCCTTCACTTTTTGCAGCTTATGCAGTTGAATTCCAGGCTGAATTCCCTACAGCAGACTGCAGTGGAAGTCATACCAAGGCCCACAGAAAGCAGCATAATGGATTGAGTAATTCAAGTATTCTGCCTCTTCCAAGGAAATACATGTTTGTCTCAGCCTGCAGGAATTCCTGTCTAATTATTAGAGTGCACAGGTTTTATTATCCACAAAAAGGAATGGTTATGCTGACAGCATAATGTTTAACAGTACATTTTACACTCCTGTGTCCTTCACCTCTGTCCCCAGAGTCCTGTACTTGCTCTTGATGTGTTCCAGATCTCCTCTGGCAGTGTCACCTGTGCCCTGGTGAAAGACAGAGACACTGCAGGAAGAATGAGAGGGGTGGAGGCTGTCCTGGCACTTCCTCGTGTGCCAGAGCACAGCTGGGCTAAAGAGGCACCTGCTGATGGAGCTCCAGCACAGGAGGGAGAGCACAGACAGCACCCAGGGGTGCAGGAACACTGCCCAAACCTCAAGTGATGGTCTGAGCAAAGTCAAAGCTCATCTGGAGCTCAAGCTGGCAAGGGTCACCAAGAAAAGCTCCTAGCAGTACATCAGCTATAAAATAGTTCACAGAACGACTGAGTTGGAAGAGACCTTCAAGATCATTGAGTCCAACCCATGCCCTAACACCTCAATTAAAATAATATAACAACAAACAAGATGTGATGGCTCAGTGACAGACTGAGGTGCTCAGAGCCTTCACCAGCACAGCCTCCCATGTTCTTGTGCTCAAGAGGAGAGGAACAGCCAGGAGTGACAGACACCCCTTGAGAGCCCCTGACCTGAGCAAGGCTGCAGGAAGACAGGACACAGCTGCTGGTGCAGAGATCAGGCTGATACAGCCCAGCCCTGACACCTCCAACACAGGCAAGTATCACACCTCTGCCTTGAAAAGGTTAAAAGCACAAAATGGCAAAGTGCAGGCTGCTCAGCAGCAGCCTCAGTTTGGCACTGGAAAAGTCGCTGAAAATACGACATGAGGCAATTTCTGGTTTTCAAAACCCAAATGGACATTTTCTGTCTGAATTCCATGTTCTTTGAGCACAGGCTGAACCAGGAGACATCATGAAGTCCCTTCCAACCTTAGTGATTCCACGATTCTACATTTTCTGCAAAGGCAAAGGGTAAAACAAGTATTTGTTGTCTTTTGTTTCGGGGCGAGTTCAGGGAATGGCAGAAAACTTTAAATATTAAGTATTAAAAAAAAAAAAAAAAAAGAAAACACTTTAAAATACAGCTGCTACAGAAACATGGTTTAATATGAAGAAGGCAGGATATGCACATCATAAAGAGGAGCAAGTGCAGTTCTGTGTCAGATTAGCTCAAGCATTGTTTTAATTCATACTAAAAAATAAACCCCAGGGTTAACAATTGCACATACAAAAGGTCACGTTTTTACTTCTTTTCAATTCTTGATCTTGTTTAGCCATTCCTACTTAACTCCTCCAACTGGAACTCTTCTTTCATGTCCAGCAGGACCAGCTGGTTACACGGATTTCAGGTGGTCAGACCAGCCCAGTGCTGTTCCAGAGCTCAGACTGCCACAAAGGCACAAATCAGACCACGTCAAGCTTTCTCTGGGCCATATTTTCACTCGGCTTCCACATGGGCAATGTCATCAGGATATCAACAGAGATGTGCCTGTGCTTCAGTGTTTGACACTTCAGGACTCATCCGGGCAAAAAGCATTGCTGCAAACTTCAGCAAAACGCACATTGCTTTGATTTTGCACTTCACTTAAGTGTGGTGTGTGACTGAATAGATCACAGTGTTCGGGTGCTCTTCACTAATGCAGACAACCTGATATTTCAGACTTGCAATATTTCACACCTGCTCCTCACTGCTGTAAATTCTTGATAACTTGGAAAGACATTCTACAAACAAATTATTTTAGTGAAGCCTGGCATGAAAATCAAGCCTTGATTTCATCACCCTGCTCACTTTCAGACATGCACAGACTAGAAACCCTTCCCAGATCTTTTCCTGGAAAGGTAAGAGAGATCTCTGTTTATGTTTGGGGTTTTTCTTTTTGTTGCTGTTCAGGGCTTTGGTTTTTTAATGTAAAAAGCATCCAGTTTCACCAACTCTATTCATTCCTAGCACCACCACACTGAGTGTAACATGTCTACAGAGGCCACTGAGGAGCAGAGGACGCCAAAATGTTGCAATAAAATGCGTAGGACAGTTTTAATATGTAAAATGAATTTTGAAGGAAGGGTTGTATTGACTTGATGTTAGCAACCAGATGTTGCAACCAATTTACAAGCAACTTTCTTCACTCTTGAGTAGACTCCCACCTTCCTTGTCCCCCATCCTCACCCCACTTTTGGATTTTTACTTGCTGCAGTAAAACTGAATTGATTTCACAGTGTTTGCTAAATGAACACAAAACTCAAGTTTTCCTAAAGCCTTTGCACAGAAATCTGATGTTTCAAGTTACTGAAACTCTTCATGCTTATAAAACCAGTTTGTACTAACCCTGCTGCATACATGAGGGCAGTGGAAGAACCAGCTTGGAAATTATCTATTCTATAAAATGAAATTAATATTAACTGGGATTAACTGGGAACAATCCATTTTCATCTTCTAAAAAACTTCATAAGCAATTAGCTAAAAAACTATCCAAAATGGGAAAAAATGAATATAAAACCAAAGCCAAACAACCCCCCCCAAAATCCATAAAACATTTCTGATTGCTCCTTATCTTCTGCTGCCTTTTCACATGTTATCTATTAAAACTCAAAGCTCCAAAGGATCATTGGGCTGTTTCCTACACTTTCACATTCTTATCTGAGAAACTTATATCCAGATGTGTGTTTTCATCTCTCTGAAGAACCAGCCTTTCCCTCAGGGCCTTATTTCTCAGTATCTATTTCCACTTCTGGAAAACAAGTTCTCTTTGCTCAAGAATTTCCCTTCCATCATTTTTTTTTCACCTCTTTTTTCTGGTCTCCAGCTAACCTCCCTGCTGCATTTATCTAGGCATTTCAGAAATGCACAATTGCTTCCCTGTACCATTGCCTCACAGTGAGCTCTCTTTTGTGCCCAGCTGTATTCTCCAAACCCCACCTCTAACCAGCTCTACCACTTCAAGAGGATGAGACTGCCAGGGCCTCTTCTCACCACTCTACAACAATTTCACACAGGCTTGTGACCCAGAGGCTCCCACATTGTTCAGTGATGCTGTAACCACTGCTGCCCTCCCCAAAGAAAGATGTTTCATCCAGGTTTTGCCAAAATCAGCATTTGAAAAAAAAAAAAAAAAAAAGTTCCTAATATAATTCTTCCCCAGTCTAAACAAAACCATCACACAGACAAAAGACAAAATTGGAGAAAATCCGTAAGTTCCCAGTAAAGTCCAGGCAAAACGTGCTTCAGGACAAACAGGAAGGCACAAGACACAAACTGCTTTCTGGACTCATCTTCTCCTTGCTGAAATTTCTCAGAGTCATATTTAAACAACACAACTGCTTTAATTAAACATTGCTGTCCCCATAGCTGTGGACAAGCAGTACATACATATGCAGGATTACTTTAATGGGCTGGATGTCCTGTGATCACATCTGTTCTGTGAACTTTTTATGCTACACACTCTATCCTAAACCAGAGAGAATGGGCAAACTGCTGTTTGCTGTCTCCTTATTGGGAGAGCAGAAAAATCATTAATGTAAAGTTAAATTATATTCTTACATAGGGAATGTGTAACGATGCAGGATTTATTTGTTCATTCACCTTGGATAAGAGAGCACATCCCAAGGAACACAATACAAAATTCTAAGGAAGAGCCTTCCATTTTTGGACAAGCCTTTTGTAATCTTCAAAGGAAAACTGAAGTCAAGAATTTGAATATTTTTTATTTTGGGACAAATTGTGGAAAAAGCTCTTCCAAGTATAGTCAATTTTTTGCATTAGGTTGGTATCTTGTAACATGACACTGCATTTAATGCTAACACCCAAAACCCTCTTAGGCAGACAGACAACCAAGTACTACTTCAACTCAAAAAGCTGCTAAAATATTTGAAGAAGTGCTCAATATTGCCCAGTGCACACCCAGAGAAAATGTCAGAGATGACAATTCAGTAGGACAGTTTTGCTAAACTGCCTTAA